>NC_080074.1:86973595-87282824 GCF_949987535.1 Balaenoptera acutorostrata
CTGACAGGTGTGAGGTGATATCTCGTTGTTGATATCAGGAAGTCTTGAGTTCAAATCCCACCTCTGCCACATGCTGACCATGTGACCATGAGCAACTAAGTTTAACTCAGTATCCTCATTTGCTATGTGTTAACAATGCACACTTCATAGGGTGGTTGTGAAGTTAGTGAAGAGTCAGTGTAGATGAGATGTCTAATGGATAATGAAATAAGTCAGTAAATGTTTTTTAAAGAAGATTTTTGGTTAATACATAGGAAATGAACCTGGATGGGGTGCTCCGGTGGGTGTCTGTTTTCTGAGGAGGAAGATGGGGTTATTATAAGGGCACTAAGTGCCAACTCAGAACTTTTGCAAAACCCTTTGATCCCCACATTTAAATAGCATTATACAATTTGTATAAAAGTTTTGATATTCTATTTAATAAACTTTTGTTATTATGAAAGTTATATAATTTATTGGAGAAATGTTTAGAAAATGTAGATTAGCAAAAGAAACTAAGCAACTTTTGTAATTCTAAAATTAATATTGTAACATTTTGGCATTTATCCTTTGAGTCATTTTTATATCTTGTGTGTGAATGTGTGTGTGTGTGTGTGTGTGTATCATTGGTTATATAAACTACAAATCTTCTGTCTATTAACCAAAATTAATCTTTTAGAACATTAATATTTTGGAACAGAATTAGGGTTTAGGAACTTTCAGGTACTGGAGTCACAGGAATGTGTATTTGGATCTGGGCTCTGCTAATTACTAAGCCTCTTTTCCTCAGCAGATTAGTAGGGAGGTGATCTGTAGTTTATTTAAGTAATGCCCTATTGTTAGCCATTTTGACTCATTCCTTTTTTCATATTATCAATAATTTCTAGAAAAATATATTTGTGGATAAACTTTTCTTGTTTTTGGAATTCTTTCCTCAGGATATATTTTCCAGAAATGAAATTACATATGAACATGTGTAAGACTGCTGGTATAGATGATCCAAATATTTTTCAAAAAATTTGAACCACTTTTAACTTTCAGTAGCAACATATGAAAGGCCCCACTTTACCATACCTTTCCAGCATGGGGTATTATAATAAAAACTTGTGTTAATTTGACATAACCCATAAGTGGATACTTCCATATGTATGCTAAGTTACCGTTTGTTGAGTCCCATGAAATGAAAAGTTCCTCAATATCCCTTGGAGAGTTAGGAAAGACTTCACTGAGAAGGTACAATGATTGGGTTGGGTCTTGAGGAAAGAATAGGTAGAGAAAAATGGCAGAACATGGAAAAATTGTCTCGTGTAGGGTTTGAGACTTAAAGCAAGGAGAACAGCTAAGGAAGGGAGCACTCATAATAGTCAAGGTAAGAGAAGAACATGAGTGTGGAGAAGGGTGATACCTATGGAAACAGAGAGGAAGGGACATATTTTATAGATATTTGAGAGATTGGGTGAGGATGATTCAATGGCCAATTAGATGCAACAGGTAAGGGAGAGGAGACTCCCTCCATTATTATCATGAGGACTTTTTAATTAAAGAGTTCTAAATTTATATAAATCACTCATTTATTTCCCATCTTCTGAGTTCAGTTAAATTAGAAATCATAACTTACAGCAAAGACTATCCCTGTTCACTTGGTAGAAGTAGGTAGGCATGTTGTTTTATCTTTCAGCATGCCTTACCACTCCCTTCTTCTAGAAAGAGCATCCCCCCATACATATATACATACTCTTTCTTTTGGTTGAACTGTTTCTTCATTATCTCTGCCCACCACAAAGGCATGTGATATAGTCTTGGCCAGTCATAGAACTTCATTCTGCTGGCCATTATGAATGATATAAAGAAAAAGCCCTAGTTTTCCCAATATGCATGCAAAAATCTTTTCTGCTATGATATTTCACCTCCCATTGAATGGTAATTAAAATTTAGTTAAAATGCCTGTACAAGTTCTTGCTATGGTGTGAAAGATTATAATAAGAGGGATAAGACTGTCGAACATTGTTTGAATACCTACAGTGTTAGGTACTTAATGGACTAGGCACTCGTGCACTTGATATGCACTCATTTTATTCTATTGTTCACCCAATAAAGCATGCATGATTTTAATTCCCATTTAACAGATGAGGAAATGAAGGAACCAAGACTTAAAGTAACTTGCCAGTGGTCATCCATATAGGCTGGAGATAGGATAGCCAGAATTAACAAATTCTTGATAGAGGAAATGTGGCATTTTTATTCATTATCATAAGAAACAATACTAATAAGTAAGCATCTTTTCTATATATAATCTTCTATAACATTATAATCTTCTAACATTAAACTTTACTTGGCAATTACTCAGAATTTCCTTGGAACAAACCAAGATTATTGATCTTCTATTTTTCACTTGATAATTATTTAATTAGCTTGGTAATCAACTATATAAATGCTATTTCTATTTGGTGATAATGATGATGCCATGTTATGTACATCTGGTATGGATCATCTCATTTCTTATTTTATCACTGGAAATTTCTATTGTATAACTTTTCACCTTATTTAATTTACTTATATACATGATAATGTCTGCTGTACTGTTAATTTATAAAAGGCAGAATCCATATCCGATTAATCTTCTTAGCCTTCAAATTAGGCTGAAAAAAGAAATTAAAATTTATTATTGGGTTCTGTAACATTTATTAATTTAATTAATTCTCACTTTATTTTATTTATTTATTTTTTTAGAAGAGGAGCAAGTGTTTTTTTTTTTAATTAATTAATTAATTAATTAATTTTTTTTTAATGGCTGTGTTGGGTCGTTTCTGTGTGAGGGCTTTCTCTAGTTGTGGCAAGCGGGGGCCACTCTTCATTGCGGTGCGCGGGCCTCTCAGTATCGCAGCCTCTCTTGTTGCGGAGCACAGGCACCAGACGCGCAGGCTCAGTAATTGTGGCTCACAGGCCCAGCTGCTCCACGGCATGTGGGATCTTCCCAGACCAGGGCTCGAACCCGTGTCCCCTGCGTTGGCAGGCAGATTCTCAACCACTGCGCCACCAGGGAAGCCCTAATTCTCACTTTAAAAATGAGAAAACTAAGGTTCAAAAAGGTTTTGGCACCTATAATAAGTCGAGGCCTGAACTTAAACTCAAGTCTAGATGGTCTCAAAACACGTGTTGTTTTTATTTCTCCATTCTGCCTTATTATATAAACAGTATCTTATGATAAATGCTCAGTAACTTTTTTGTTGAATAAATGAATAGATGAATAGATAGATGGTTGCTATTCAACAGATTCGCAACTGAACTCGAAGCAATGTGCATGCACGGTTAAGAGAAGGCAGCAGACCTTATATAAATTTCGATGGCAGAAAATATACTTGAATAGTCAAACATGTATTGACTGACAAAGAGTTTAGTCATTTTATGTTGTGTAACTAGAATTGATCAGATTGCTTAATCTTATAACTCTTATTATATCATTGAAATTGGGTAAATATGAGATAGCCCCATAGGGTAATGTAGCTTCTGAGTACTTGTTTAAATGAATTCATATTAAAATTGAAGGTTTAAATAGATAGGATTGGTAAACTTGAATTTTATGTCACTGAAACTTGATATTTTCCAAGTATATGTTTCCTCACATACTTATCTAATTTTGTTTGGCAGCTAAAGTGTTCCTTTTTAACAGTCATTCTTAAGTAGAGAATTCTAAAATCACAAAAGTGTCTACATGATTTACAGCTTTTAACAAATTGTATTCTGAACTATCACCATACTTTGGATGAAAAAATTTTTTTCTACACTACCAGCCCTGAAAAAGTGAAAATTATACTTGGATTTTATTGTAATACTTGAATTCTATTGAAAGAGTAATCTCTGAAGACTAGTTTAAAAGTAGAACACCTTACTATTATTTTATTATTGGTATTTAATCTTGGCATGCCATTAATGTTATCTGTCAAGCAATAATCTATCAAAATATAAAATTTCTTTTGTATCATCTTAAGATAGACTTTTTCAAGACAGATGTGGGTACTTTTCCTTTAAAAAATGGGGATAACGTGTTAACGTGTCTTTGTTTTATCTGTGTAATTTTTTAAAAACTGCTTTATTGAGTTACCGTTTATATACTATACAATCCACTCATTTAAAGTGTGCAATTCAGTGTTTTTCAGTAAATTCAAGGAGTTGTTCAATATCACCACAGTATAATTTTAGAACATTTTCATCTAACAAAAAGAAGCTACGTATTTATTAACAGTTGCTTCCCATTACCCCACAAATCTCCTTTCCCTATAATTCTAAGTAACTGCTCATCTGCTCGATGTTTCTATAGATGGTAAATCTATAGAATAGGTAATATTCTGGACTTATAAATGAAATCATACAATATATGGTCTTGTGTTATCAGCTTCTTTTATTTGGTATAATATTTTCAGGGTTCATCAGTGCTGTAACATGTACTCCATTCCTTTTTTTTTTTTTTTTAAATTTATTTATTATTTATTTATGGCTGTGTTGGGTCTTCGTTTCTGTGCGAGGGCTTTCTCTAGTTGCAGCAAGCGGGGGCCACTCTTCATTGCGGTGCGCGGGCCTCTCACTATTGCGGCCTCTCTTGTTGCGGAGCACAGGCTCCAGACGCGCAGGCTCAGTAGTTGTGGCTCACGGGCCTAGTTGCTCCGCGGCATGTGGGATCCTCCCAGACCAGGGCTCGAACCCGTGTCCCCTGCATTGGCAGGCGGACTCTCAACCACTGCACCACCAGGGAAGCCCTCCATTCCTTTTTATGGCTGAATAATATCCCATTGTATGGATGTATCACATTTTGCTTATCCATTCATCAGTTGATGGACATTTAGATTGTTGCCATATTTAGGCTATTATAAGTAATGCTACCATGAACATTCGGGTGCAAGTTTTTGTATGGACACAAGTTTCATTTCTCTTGTGTATGTAAGTACATAGGGGTGGAATTGCTGGGTCATATGGTAACTCTGTACGTAACATTTTAGGAACCGCCAAACTATTTTCCAGAACACCTGCAGAATTTCACATTCTTACCTGTGACATACCTGGTTCCAATTTCTCTACATTCTTATCAGCACTTGTTATTATCTCTTTTTAAAAAATAGCCATCCTAGTGGATGTGAAGTAGTATATCATTGTGGTTTTGGCTTGCATTTACCTAATGGCTAATGCAGAGTATATTTCATAGTCTAATTGGCCATTTTTATATCTTCTCTGGTAAAATGTCTATTCAGATTCTTGGCCCATTTTTTAATTGGATTGTTTGACTTTTTTTTTTTTTTTTTTAAGGATTTTCTTATTTATTTATTTATTTATTTATTTATTTATTTATTTATTTTTGGCTGTGTTGGGTCTTCGGTTCGTGCGAGGGCTTTCTCCAGTTGCGGCAAGCGGGGGCCACTCTTCATCGCGGTGCGGGGACCGCTCTTCATCGCGGTGCGCGGGCCTTTCTCTATCGCGGCCCCTCCCGTCGCGGGGCACAGGCTCCAGACGCGCAGGCTCAGCAATTGTGGCTCACGGGCCCAGCTGCTCCGCGGCATGTGGGATCCTCCCAGACCAGGGCTCGAACCCGTGTCCCCTGCATTAGCAGGCAGATTCTCAATCACTGCGCCACCAGGGAAGCCCTTGACTTTTTAATATAGAGTTTTAAGAGTTCTTTCTATATTTTGGGTACAAGTCCTTTATCAGATCTGTGATTTGCAAATATTTTCTCTCATTCTGTAGGTTGCCTTTTCACTTTCTTGATGTTGTACTTTGAAGCACAAACATTTTGTATTTTGATGTAGTCCAATTTATTGATTTTTTTCTTTTGTCACTCATTTTATCTGTTCGTGTTGTATTTGAGAAACCATTGCCAAACTCAGGGTTACAAATATTTATGCTTTCTCTAAGAGTTTTATGGTTTTAGCTCTTACATTTAGTTATATGATCCATTTTGAGTTAATTTTTTATACAGTTTTGAAGTAAAGATCTAATTCCATTCTTCTGCATGTGGATATCTAGTTTGCCCAGAACCATTTGCTGAAAAGACGATTATGTCCCAATACTAATCCTCTGACATCAGCTGAGTGTTCTATCATTCAAATCAATCTGATGCTAACTATTTGGAGTTAGCACCAGATCCCACAAACTAAAGGCTAATGTCCCCAATAAGACTGCCCTTACTTCAGAAGAGAGCTGCAAGTGGGGTCCCCAGGCAAGGGGCACTTCTGCCTGGTTGAATTGGCTACAGATTTGGAAGCTCCCACAACACTGCTTCAGGTTCACTAATTCACTAGAATGACTCACAGAATTCATGTAAGTGCTTAATTATGATGACTGTTTTATTATAAGGGATTCAAATGAACAGCCAGATGAAGAGGTATATAGAACAAGGCCGAAAGGGTTGTGGAGTGGGAGTTTCTGTCCTTGTGGAGGCAGGGTTGCCACCCTCCTAGTACATCAACGTATTCACCAAGCTGGAAGCTCTCTGAGCTTGTTGTTCAGAGTTTTTATTGACATAATTATAGACATAGTTGATTAAATCATTAGCTATGTCATTAAACTCAATCTCCAGCCTCTCAATCTCTTCTCCCCAGAGGTTGTGTGGGGGAGGATCAGGGGATGGGGGTGGGAGGTGTCTCAAAGTTCCATCCCTCAAATCACTTGGTTGCTTTTTCTGACATTCTCTCCCAGCCTGAAGCTATCTGGGAACTCTGACAAGAGTCACCTCATAGCATAACAAAGTCACACCTGTCACTCAGGGAATTCCAAGGGCTTTCAAAGCTCTGTGTCAAGAATCAGGAACAATAGCCAGGTCACGGAAGCAACCTAAATGCCCATTGACAGATGAATGGATAAAGATGATGTGGTACATATATACAACGGAATATTACTCAGCCATAAAAAGGAATGAAATTGGGTCATTTGTAGAGACGTGGATGGATCTAGAGACTGTCATACAGAGTGAAGTACGTCGGAAAGAGAAAGACAAATATCGTATATTAATGCATATATGTGGAACCTAGAAAAATGGTACAGATGAACCAGTTTGCAGGGCAGAAATTGAGACACAGATGTAGAGAACAAATGTATATGGACACCAAGGGGGGAACGTGGCCGGGGGGGTGGTGGTGGTGATGGTGTGATGAACTGGGAGATTGGGATTGACATGTATACACTAATATGTATAAAGTGGATAACTAATAAGAACCTGCTGTATAAAAAAATAAATTAAATAAAATTCAAAAATTCAAAAAAAAAAAAAAAAAGAACCAGGAACAAAGACTAGATTTATTTATTTATTTTTTGTCATGCCATAACTGTTCTTTCCCCCATTGAATTGTCTGGGCAAGTGTGTCAAAAAATCAATTGACCATAAATGTCTAGGTTTATTTCTGTACTCTCAATTCTATACCATTTATCTATATTTGCATCCTTATGAAAGTACCACACTGTATTGATTACTGTAGCTTTGTCTTTAGCTTTGAAGTTGTAAAGGATGCATTCCCCAACTTTTTTCTTCTTTCTGAGGATTGACTTAGCTATACTGGATCCCTTGCATTTCCTTATGAATTTTAGGAACAGTTTGTCCATTTTTACCAAAAAAGCTAGCTGAAATTTTGATAGAGATTGTGTTGAATCCATAGATCAATTTGGGGAATATTTCATATTAAGTATATTAAGTTTTCTGATCCATGAATTGTGGGATGTGTTTTTGTCTTTTTTAGATATTCTTTCATTTCTTTCAGTAGTGTTTTAATTTTTATTGTACAAGTCTTCCACTTATATTATTAAATTTATAATTATTTTATTATTTTCACACTGTTGTAAATGAAATTGTTTTCTTAATTTTATTTTTGTAGTGTTTATTATTAGTATTTAAGAATCCAGTTGATTTTTTTAAATATTTATTTATTTATTTGGCTGCGCCAGGCCTTAGTTGCAACACGCAGGATCTTATCTGCTATGTGCGGCATCTTTGTTGCAGCATGTGAGATCTTTTTAGTTGAGGCATGAGGCATCTTTTAGTTGTGGCATGTGCACTCTTAGTTGTGGTATGTGGGATCTAGTTCCCTGAGCTGGGAATGAACCTGGGCCCCCTGCACTGGGAGCATGGAGTCTTAGCCACTGGACCACCAGGGAATTCCTCAATGGATTTTTATATTGATCAAGTATCCTGCAACATTACTGAACCTGTTCATAGTTTTAATAGTTTTTTTTAGTGAATTACTTAGGATTTTCTAGATAAAACTAACATTGTCTACAAGTATAGTTTACTTCTTCCTTTTCAATCTGGATGTCTTTTATTTCTGTTCTTTCATAATAAACCTGGCTGTAACCTCCAGTACAGTCTTTTTTTAAAAATTACTTTTTATTTTATTTTATTATTTTTTAAACATCTTTATTGGAGTATAATTGCTTTACAATGGTGTGTTAGTTTCTGCTTTATAACAAAGTGAATCAGCTATACATATACATATATCCCCATATTCCCCCCTCTTGCATCTTCCTCCCTCCCGCACTCCCTATCCCACCCCTCTAGATGGTCACAAAGCACCGAGCTGATCTCCCTGTGCTATGCGGCTGCTTCTCACTAGCTATCTATTTTACATTTGGAAGTGTATATATGTCCATGCCACTCTGTCACTTCGTCCCAGCTTACCCTTCCCACTCCCCGTGTCCTCAAGTCCATTCTCTATGTCTGTGTCTTTATTCCTGTCCTGGCCCTAGGTTCTTCAGAACCTTTTTTTTTTTAGATTCCATATATATGTGTTAGCATACAGTATTTATTTTACTTTTTCTGACATACTTCACTCTGTATGACAGTCTGTAGGTCCATCCACCTCACAACAAATAACTCAATTTCGTTTCCTTTTATGGCTGAGTAATATTGCATTGTATATATGTGCCACATCTTCTTTATCCATTCATCTGTCGATGGACACTTAGGTTGCTTCCATGTCCTGGCTATTGTAAATAGTGCTGCAGTGAACATTGTGCTACATGACTCTTTTTGAATTATGGTTTCCTAAGAGTATATGCCCAGTAGTGGGATTGCTGGGTTGTATGGTAGTTCAATTTTTCGTATTTTAAGGAACCTCCATACTGTTCTCCATAGTGGCTGTATCAATTTACATTCCCACGAACAGTACAAGAGGGTTCCCTTTTCTCCACACCCTCTCGAGCATTTATTGTTTATAGTTTTTTGATGATGGCCATTCTCACTGGTGTGAGGTGACACCTCATTGTACTTTTGATTTGTATTTCTCTAATGATTAATGATATTGAGCATCCTTTCATGTGTTTGTTGGCAGGATGTATATCTTCTTTGGAGAAATGTCTATTTAGGTCTTCTGCCCATTTTGGGGTTGGGTTGTTTGTTTTTCTGATATTGAGCTGCATGAGTTGTTTATAGATTTTGGAGATTAATTCTTTGTCAGTTGCTTCATTTGCAAATATTTTCTCCCATTCTGAGGGTTGTCTTTTGGTCTTGTTTATGGTTTCCTTTGCTGTGCAAAAGCTTTTAAGTTTCATTAGGTCCCATTTGTTTATTTTTGTTTTTATTTCCATTTCTCTAGGAGGTGGGTCAAAAAGGATCTTGCTGTGATTTATGTCATAGAGTGTTCTGCCTATGTTTTCCTCTAAGAGTTTTATAGTGTCTGGCCTTACATTTAGGTCTTTAATCCATTTCGAGTTTATTTTTGTGTATGGTGTTAGAGAGTGTTCTAATTTCATTCTTTTACATGTAGCTGTCCAGTTTTCCCAGCACTACTCATTGAAGAGGCTGTCTTTTCTCCTTTGTATATTCTTACTTCCTTTATCAACAATAAGGTGACCATGTGTGTGTGGGTTTATCTCTGGGCTTTCTATCCTGTTCCATTGATCTATATTTCTGTTTTTGTGCCAGTACCATATTGCCTTGATTACTGTAGCTTTGTAGTATGGTCTGAAGTCTGGGAGCCTGATTCCTCCAGCTCTGTTTTTCTTTCTCAAGATTGCTTTGCCCATTCGGGGTCTTTTGTGTTTCCATACAAACTGTGAAATTTTTTGTTCCAATTCTGTGAAAAATGCCATTGGTAGTTTGATAGGGATTGCATTGAATCTGTAGGTTGCTCTGGGTAGTAGAGTCATTTTCACAATGTTGATACTTCCAATCCAAGAACATGGTATATCTGTCCATCTGTTTGTATCATCTTGAATTTCTTTCATCAGTGTCTTCTAGTTTTCTGCATATAGGTCTTTTGTCTCCTTGGGTAGGTTTATTCCTAGGTATTTTATTCTTTTTGTTGCAGTGGTAAATGGGAGTGTTTCCTTAGTGTCTCTTTCTGATCTTTTGTTGTTAGTGTATAGGAATGCCAGAGACTTCTGTGCATTAATTTTGTATCCTGCTACTTTACAAAAGTCATTGATTAGCTCTAGTAGTTTTCTGGTAGCATCTTTAGGATTCTCTATGTATAGTATCATGTCATCTGCAAACAGTGACAGCTTTACTTCTTCTTTTCTGATTTGGATTCCTTTTATTTCTTTTTCTTCTATGATTGCTGTGGTTAAAACTTCCAAAACTATGTTGAATAATAGTGGTGAGAGTGTACAACCTTGTCTTGTTCCTGATCTTAGAGGAAATGGTTTCAGTGTTTCACCTTTGAGAAAGATGTTGACTGTGGGTTTGACATATATGGCCTTTATTATGTTGAGGTAAGTTCCCTCTATGCCTTCTTTCTGGAGTGTTTTTATCATAAATGTGTGTTGAATTTTGTCAAAAGCTTTTTCTGCATCTATTGAGATGATCATATGGTTTTTCTCCTTCAATTTGTTAATATGGTTTATCACATTGATTGATTTGAATATACGAAGGATCCTTGCATTCCTGGGATAAACCCCACTTGGTCATGGTGTATGATCCTTTTAATGTGCTGTTGGATTCTGTTTGCTAGTATTTTCTTGAGGTTTTTTGCATTTATGTTCATCAGTGATATTGGCCTGTAGTTTTCTTTCTCTGTGGCATCCTTGTCTGGTTTTGGTATCAGAGTGATGGTGGACTCATAGAATGAGTTTGGGAGTGTTCCGCCCTCTGCTATATTTTAGAAGAGTTTGAGAAGGACAGATGTTAGCTCTTCTCTAAATGTTTGATAGAATTCACCTGTGAAGTCATGTGGTCCTGGGCTTTTGTTTGTTGGAAGATTTTTAATCACAGTCTCAATTTCAGTGCTTGTGATTGGTCTGTTTATATTTTCTATTTCTTCCTGGTTCAGTCTCGGAAGGTTGTGCTTCTCTAAGAATTGGTCCATTTCTTCCAGGTTGTCCATTTTATTGGCATAGAGTTGCTGGTAGTAATCGCTCATCATCCTTTGTTTTTCTGCAGTGTCAGTTGTTACTTCTACTCTTTCATTTCTAATTCTCTTGATTTGAGTCTTCTCCCTTTTTTTCTTGTTGAGTCTGGCTAATGGTTATCAATTTTGTTTATCTTCTCAAAGAACCAGCTTTTAGTTTTATTGATCTTTGCTAGTGTTTCATTCATTTCTTTTTCATTTATTTCTGATCTGATCTTTATGATTTCTTTCCTTCTGCTAACTTTGGCATTCTTTTGTTCTCTTTCTTTAATTGCTTTAGGTATAAGATTAGGTTGTTTATTTGAGATGTTTCTTGTTTCATGAAGTAGGATTGTATTGTTATAAACTTCCCTCCAGAACTGCTTTTGCTGCATCCCATAGGTTTTGGGTTGTCATGTTTTCATTGTCATTTGTTGCTAGGTATCTTTTCATTTCCTCTTTGATTTCTTCAGTGATCTCTTGGTTATTTAGTAGTGTATTGTTTAGCCTCCATGTGTTTGTATTTTTTACAGAGTTTTTCCTGTAAGTGATATCTAGTCTCATAGCACTGTGGTCGGAAAAGATACTTGATACGATTTCAATTTTCTTAAATTTACCAAGGCTTGATTTGTGACCCAAGTTATGATCTATCCTGGAGAATGTTCCATGAGCACTTGAGAAGAAAGTGTATTCTGTTGTTTTGGATGGACTCTCCTATAAATATCAATTAAGTCCATCTGGTCTTTTGTGTCATTTAAAGCTTGTGTTTCCTTATTTATTTTCATTTTGGATGATCTGTCCATTGGTGAAAGTGGAGTGTTAAAGTCCCCTACTATGATTGTGTTACTGTCGATTTCCCCTTTTATGGCTGTTAGTATTTCCCTTATGTATTGAGGTGCTTCAATATTGGGTGCATAAATATTTACAATTGTTATATCTTCTTCTTGGATTGATCCCTTGATCATTATGTAGTGTCCTTCTTTGTGTCTTGTAATAGTCTTTATTTTAAAGTCTATTTTGTCTAATATGAGAATTGCTACTCCAGCTTTCTTTTGATTTCCAGTTGCATGGAACATCTTTTTCCATCCCCTCAGTTTCAGTCTGTATATGTCCCTAGGTATGAAGTGGGTCTCTTGTAGACAGCATATGTACAGGTCTTGTTTTTGTATCCATTCAGCCAGTCTATGAGTCATTGTCTTTTGGTTGGAGCATTTAATCCATTTACATTTAAGGTAGTTATCAATATGTATGTTCCTGTTTCCATTTTCTTAATTGTTTTGGGTTTGTTACTGTAGGTCTTTTCCTTCTCTTGTGTTTCCTGCCTAGAGAAGTTCCTTCAGCATTTGTTGTAAAGCTGGTTTGATGGTGCTGTATTCTCTTAGCTTTTGCTTGTCTGTAAAGGTTTTAATTTCTCCGTTAAATCTGAATGAGATCCTTGCTGGGTAGAGTAATCTTGGTTGTAGTTTCTTCCCTTTCATCACTTTAAATATGTCCTGTCACTCCCTTCTGGCTTGCAGAATTTCTGCTGAAAGATCAGCTGTTAACCGTATGGGGATTCCCTTGTATATTATTTGTTGTTTTTCCCTTACTGCTTTTAATATTTTTTCTTTGTATTTAATTTTTGATAGTTTGATTAATATGTGTCTTGGCGTGTTTCTCCTTGGCTTTATCCTGTATGGGGCTCTCTGCGCTTCCTGAACTTGATTGACTGTTTCCTTTCTCATATTAGGGACGTTTTCAACTATAATCTCTTCAAATATTTTCTCAGTCCCTTTTTCTCTTCTTCTGGGACCCCTATAATTTGAATGTTGATGCGTTTAATGTTGTCCCAGATATCTCTGAGACTGTCATCAATTCTTTTCATTCTTTTTTCTTTATTCTGCTCTGTGGTAATTATTTCCACTATTTTATCTTCCAGATCACTTATCCGTTCTTCTGCCTCAGTTATACTTCTATTGATTCTTTGTAGAGAATTTTAAATTTCATTTATTGCATTGTTCATCATTGTTTGTTTCCACTTTAGTTCTTCTAGGTCCTTGTGAAACGTTTCTTGTATTTTCTCCATTCTATTTCCAAAATTTTGGGTCATCTTTACTATCATTGCTCTGAGTTCTTTTTTAGGTAGACTGCCTATTTCCTCTTCATTTGTTTGGTCTGGTGGGTTTTTACCTTGCTCCTTCATCTGCTATGTGTTTCTCTGTCTTCTCATTTTGCTTAACTTACTGTGTTTGTGGTCTCCTTTCTGCAGGCTGCAGGTTCGTAGTTCCTGTTGTTTTTGGTGTCTGCCCCAAGAGGCTAAGTTTGCTTCAGTGGGTTGTGTAGGCTTCCTGGTGGAGGGGACTAGTGCCTTCCTGGTGGATGAGGCTGGATCTTGTCTTTCTGGTGGGCAGGTCCACATCCGGTGGTGTGTTTTGTTGTGTCTATGACGTTATTATGATTTTACGCAGCCTATCTGCTAATGGGTGTAGTTGTGTTCCTGTCTTGCTAGTTGTTTGGCATAGGGTGTCCAGCACTGTACCTTACTGGTTGTTGAGTGCAGCTGGGTCTTAGCATTGAGATGGAGATCTCTGGGCGAGCTTTTGCCATTTGATATTACGTGGAGCTGGGAGGTCTCTGGTGGAGCAATGTCCTGAACTTGGCTCTCCACCTCAGAGGCACAGGACTGACACCTGGCCAGAGCACCAAGACCCTGTTAGCCACATGGCTCAGATAAAAACGGAGAAAAAAAGAAAGAAAGAGTAAAATAAAATAAGGTTATTAAAATAATAAATTAAAAAATTATTAAAAATAAAAAACTTAAAAAGTGATAAAGAAAAAGAAAGAAGAGAGTAACCAAACCAGAAAACACATCCACCAATGATAACAAGCGCTAAAAACTATACTGAAACAAACAAACAAACAAACAAACCAAAAAAACGGACGGACAGAACCCAAGTACAAATGGTAAAAGCAAAGCTATACAAACAATATCACACAAAGAAGCATACACATAAACACTCACAAAAAGAGAAAGAGGAAAAAATATATATATCTATATATAAGAAAAGAAAAAGGAGGAAGAGAGCAACCAAATCAATAAACAAATCTACCAATGATAATTAACTCTAAATACTAAAGGAAGATAAGCATAAAACCAGAAACAAATTAGATGCAGAAAGGAAACCCCAAGTCTACAGTTGCTCCCAAAGTCCACTGCCTCAATTTTGGGATGATTCATTGTGTATTCAGATATTCCACAGATGCAGGGTACATCAAGTTGATTGTGCACATTTAATCCACTGCTGCTGAGCCTGCTGGGAGAAATTTCCCTTTCTCTTCTTTGTTGGCACAGCTCCTGGAGTTCAGCTTTGTATTTGGCCCCACCTCTGCCTGTGGGTCGCCTGAGGGCGTCTGTTCCCGCCCAGACAGGATGGGGTTAAAGGAGCAGCTGAATAGGGGGCTCTGGCTCACTCAGGCTGGGGGGAAGGAGGGGTATAGAAGGCGGGCCAGCCTGCGGCGGCAGAAGCCAGCATGACATTGCAACAGCCTGAGGTGCACTGTGTGTTCTCCTGGGGAAGTTGTCCCCGGATCACGGGACCCTGGCAGTGGCGTGCTGCACAGGCTCTTGGGAGGGGAAGTGTGGATAGTGACCTGTGCTTGCACACAGGCTTCTTGGTGGCTGCAGCAGCAGCCTTAGCACTTCATGCCTGTCTCTGATGTCCATGCTGATAGCCGTGGCTCGTGCCCGTCTCTGGAGCTCGTTTAGGCGGTGCTCTGCGTCCCCTCTCCTCATGCACCCCAAAACAATGGTCTCTTGCCTCTTACACAGGTCTAGACTTTTTCCTGGACTCCCTCTTGGCTAGCTGTGGTGCACTAGCCCTCTTCAGGCTTTGTTCACGCAGCCAACCCCAGTCCTCTCCCTGGGATCTGACCTCTGAAGCCCTAACCTCAGCTCCCAGCCTCCAACCGTCCTGGTGGGTGAGCAGACAAACCTCTCGGACTGGTGAGTGCTGGTCGGCACCGAGCCTCTGTGCAGGAATCCCTCTGCTTTGCCCTCTGCACCCCTGTTGCTGAGCTCTCTCCATGGCTCTGAAGCTTCCCCCCCACCCTCCCCTCGTTTCCACCAGTTAAGGGGCTTTCTAATGTGTGGAAACCTTTCCTCCTTCACAGCTCCCTCCCACTGGTGCAGGTCCTGTCTCTATTCTTTTGTCTCTGTTTTTTCTTTTTTCTTTTGCCCTACCCAGGTACGTGGGGATTTTCTTGCCTTTGGGAAGTCTGAGGTCTTCTGCCAGCATTCAGTAGATGTTCTGTAGGAGTTGTTCCACATGTAGATATGTATTTCTGATGTATTTGTGGGGCGGAAGATGATCTCCACGTCTTACTCCTTCCCCATCTTGAAGGTCTCCCTCCAGTACAGTCTTGAATGGAAGTGACATGAGTGGACACCCTTGTCTTATTTCTGATCATAGTGGGAAACCAGTCAGTCTTTTACTACTACGTATGATAGTTGTGAGGTTTTTGTAGATGCTCTTTATTAGGCTGAGGAAGTTCCCTTCTATTGCTAGTTTGTTGAATGTTTATATCATGAAAGGGTGTTGGATTTTGTCAAATGCTTTTCAGCATCTACCATATGATCATATGGTTTTGTCTTTTATTTTATTAGTATGATATGTTACATTATCTGATACTTAGATGTTAAACCAAGTTTGCATTCCTAGGATAAATCCCACTTAGTCTTGGTGTGTAATTTCTTTTACTATTTTATAGCCTTAAAAATAATTTAGGTACCCCAGAAACCACCCAAAATTATTGTTTCTTTCAAAAATCAGAAGTCTTGTATAAACTAATAATCAAAAGCTATACAGGTAACCTGGTCCTAGATCATCTCTAAATCTCTGGCTCTAGTATGTTAGATCAATATCCTAGAAGTAGAATTCTGTTACCCTCAGAGTATCATTTTGAAGTCTTATTTAAAATACTAACCACAGGGCTTCCCTGGTGGCGCAGTGGTTAAGAATCCGCCTGCCAATGCAGGGGACACGGGTTTGATCCCTGGTCTGGGAAGATCCCACATGCTGTGGAGCAACTAAACCCGTGTGCCACAACTACTGAGCTTGCGCTCTAGAGCCCACGAGCCACAACTACGGAGCCCGCATGCCACAACTACTGAAGCCTGCATGCCTATTACCCATGCTTCGCAACAAGAGAAGCCACCACAATGAGAAGCCCGCACACCACAACGAAGAGTAGCCCCCACTCTCCGTAACTAGAGAAAGCCTGCGTGCAGCAACGAAGACCCAGTGCATCCAAAAATTAATTAATTAATTAATTTACAATGCATAAATAAAATAAAATACTAACCACATAATGTGATTGATGGTACACATAACTGTACCCTCCTAGGGCATAAACGTTATGTAATTTGTATTTATACAATTTTAATAATCATGTTTCAAGATCATAAATGTCATTAACAAATGTTTAAACATTTTGAAACCATTTGAAACCATAATCATTCTGAGGCTAAAGTTTAAAAAGCTGAGAATAGATAATGAGCCTCCCCTTATAAAAAAGAATTCTATATCGATAAATAAAATAATAATATAGTTACATGTATTGAAAATTTTTTTAATTTTTGGATTTATATCAAGGCTATGAAACCATTTTACAGATCAAGAAAATAAACCTTCTAAGAGGTTAGATAAATTTCTAAAGACATAAAACTCTTCCGTCATAGGACCAATGCTTAAATCCTGGTCTTTGGGGTCTGGCTCAGATAAAGTGACTAAGTATCAATATGGTGTTTCTGGTTTTGTTTTGCTATTTTTGTTTTTATTGTTTTAACGTAGAACTTATCCAGTGAGTTTGTAAACCCTTTATTCTTATACACCCTAGTATCCTAGTACAATGTAGCACCACGCTTTGGTAAGTGCTAGTCTGTATTTAATAAATTTCAGTGCCCATTAGCTTGTTATCCTTAAAGTATTGTAGTTGTAAGTAAGGTTGCATTATAAGTATATTTTAAGTGAACCATCATGGATTATAAGAATGGTTAAAATTGTTTCTCTCAATAAAACTGGGCCCAGGATGATCATAGGCTACATACATGCACATGTGCTTACATGACTGAATTAATAATATAAAATGTTTAAAAGCGATTTAATTGAAACAGCTTCAAGATAATTGGTTCACATTTTTTTTACATTTCAACTATCATTATATCTTGCCTGTCATTTATGAAAGTTTGTTTTTTGAGTGTTCATTTATTATTCATTCATCCGCTATTAACTGGCATAGTCCTATGAGTCTGATGTTGTATGGCTATGAATCTGGTCTAGAAAAAATTTTAGAATGAAATTAGTTAATATTTCTTCCAAAGTTATGTAGTAGAAATCTTAACTCTCTTTATAATGTTTAATTTTTTTTTCACCTAAGTATTTTGGAATTACTTTGATTTTTCCCTAAATACTTGTCTTTCTTTGTTATTTTTTCCTTAGAATTGCAAGAAATAGATAATATCAAGGACATCAGGAGTGGGAGAGATTGCAGACTCAGCAGGTCAGAACATTGTATTATTATCATTTGCTGATCATTCTTTTGTCATTAATTTTGGAGTTCTTGATCTCTTGCCACTTGTTTATTTCTTATCCATGCTTACTTGGTGTGGTCTTCAGTTTTGCAAGTTAAAGACTAAAGCCTTTAGATAATAAGTTCAGCATTTAGGCATTCTCTTTTTAGGATTTGAAGATGAAAAAATAATTTGAAGAGATTTTCAGGAATAGAAGAAGATTTCTTACCTAATATGGTACACAGTTACCCTGATTTCTATTATCCTTTTTAGGGTGTAAACTGTTTCAAGATGAAGACTTTTTGATGACTTTTCCAGAATCAAAACTTTAAAACATATACAATGTTATTAATTATGTAATTGTAGTGGGAGAACACTTGGGTCATGAAAGTCAAGTTTCCTTTCTTTTCTGCCCTGTTCTCTGGGCACAGGGACACCTCTAAAAGCTCTTGATGCTCTTAGAGTCAATCTGTTTACCAACGCTAATTTTAACTACTGAATGTTGACTACCATATGTAAATTGAAAGTTAATTAGTCAAAGAGTCTACTGTGAGCATTTGTCAGCCATTGTGGAAAGTTTAGTGTAAGTCACACCCCTCAGTAAGCTGGATGCAGCCATGCTGGCCTTTGTAGTCCCCATTTCCCTGAGTGTTACCATGAGTGACTGATGGCTCATGTTCATCTCCTGCTTCAAGGAAGACTACCAGTTGTCTTAAATAGTGATTACAACTCTTGCTACTATTGCTTAGTTATTTCCAGAAGCTTGGGAGTCCTCTCCCTTTGTGTTACCCCTCTAGTGTTACCACTTCCACAACTCTCCTGGAGTTTGACTTAGCTCCTCCACATCCAGGCCTTCTGGAGAGCAACTACCAGTGGGCTTTTCGGGTTCCATCACACAGAGAGATAAATAGCTTTATTCTTCAGTCTGATCACCTCTCTTCAAGTGAAATGGCTTATTCAGAAAGGATCTAAGTTTAAAGTTCTTCTGCCAGGATGCTTCAGGGATTTAGTTATTTTCTGGAATTACGGACTAAACAGATTGTTATTGTATGAATCTTGAGAGAACACCACTCTCCAGCTTAAAGGAAAGATAATTTCAAGTATATCTTGATGCATTGCATATACTCGGGTCTCTGCTCTTGGCTAAATTAAGAAAGAGTCCTGCAAAAAGCTGTGTTTAGAATGATATGCCCAAGTAATTGGGTTTGTAAGTATGTCTGCACTGATTCTTGCAGAGTTGAGAACCACTTTTTGGTGATACTTGCATAAAGAGTTTTCTGGTAGTAAACATCTCCCAATTTTCAGTTTATAAATATCATTGAACTAAACATTAAAAAGAAATAAATTGAAGCCAAAAGTAGTGGATTTTCTTGGCATCCAGCTGTATGTATATATTGACGTTAAATTGAATACAGTCGTTTGAGTTTTGCATGTTTGGAAGTAAGATCAAGAAGGAAGAGACCTCATAGATCCCTTATAGTCTTGACGCATAGCAAGAACTTCAGTCTAATGCATCTATTTTATAAACCTACATTGCTTCCCACTGTCACATGAAATATTAGTAACAGAGATTAATCTATGTTTCTTGATATGATGCAGACCCACTGAATTATGTGCCTTACAGGTTATGGAACACAAACAACTCTGCACACAACATTGTACATGCACATAAAAAATACCATCATTATTTGTCATCTTCACCAATTTATATTTGGTAAAGAATACCATTGATACTCATACTTCACTTTAAATTGTATTCATATTTGAAGAACTCAAGAACGTTAAGATTTTTTTTACTGTTGTTTCTCTGGAGAAGTTCCCTATTCAGCTGGATGAAATGATAAGATGATCATTCATTCATACATACAACAGAAGTTCCTACTCTTCTGGAGTTTTCATTCTAGTGGAGGAAAACATAACATGAGGATTTTAATATATATGTTAATGGGGATGCATACTAAGGAGGAAATAAAGCAGAGTAAATTGAGAATGGTGGGAGACTGTATCCAATACCATGTCTAGGGTAGGCCTTTCTGATAAGGAGAGAACGGAGCACAGACTTGAATGTAGTGAGAGGGAATGATTTAGATATATGGGTGAAGAGAGTTACATTCAGTGGGAAGAACAAGTATAATGAGCGTGCTTGGTATGTTGAAGGAGCATCAAGAAGGGCACTGTGGCCAGAGAGAGTAAGGAGTGGAGAAGTAAGAGATGAGAAAGGGTAGGATGTTGTGATGGCCATTTTATAAGGCCTGGTAGACCATGGCAGGACCTTGACTATTATTCTGAGTGAGATGGGAATCATTCAGGGGGTTTCAGCCAATAAAGGGGCATGATGTGACTTGCAAGGTTTAAGGATCGCTTGGACTTAAAGCTTGGGTAAAACATTAAAAATTTCTTTCTTTATACACAGAATATAAATTATGAATGAAAATAGACTTTAACAATGATTAGGGCAACATTATCTGATTAAGATTTTGACTGATGATTTTGTTCAGGGAGCTCATGTTAAATAGTAGAGCTATCATTTTTCGTTTTCATGTCTTTAATTTGCAGAATTCTTTTGATTTTGAATCGTGTTCTTCGGTTCTGTATAACTTATTTTTTCATAATAGGCACATTAATGACAAGGGCATGTAATATTTAGAAATTTGTGTATCCAGTTAGTTGCTTTGCATAGCTGAATTTCCCATTTGTTTGTCATTTTTAATTTCAACCAAAACTACATAGCCTTGTGTAAGTCCATAAACAAGTCATGAATTTTTATCTCCTAGTTGTAAGGGAGAATATTTGAAAATTATGTTGTGGTTTATTGTAATGATCACATGATTGATAAGACTATTTATGAGAAGGAAACACAGAGCAGTTAAAAAAAAAACAAAACAGCTTCATAGGACTTATAGGGCATGAATTCTGGAACCAGCTCTGAAACTTACCAGGAGGACGACTTGGGGTCTTTAACCTGTGTTTGCCTGCTAAATGACGAACCCTGCTTCTCCCATAAGGAGAATTGCATTGCTACTGTTATCTCTGCAGTTCCTTTACATTTGTTAAACCAATGTGTGCAATGTGTAAATAAAAATTGGTTGAATTAGGAATCACTTACGTTAGAAGTGACCATTTTTAATATAAATGAAAAAATAGGGATATACTATATAAAAAACAGAGGAAAATGTTCATATTTATTTTCAGAAAAATTAGGTTATAGAAGGTATTATTGATATTTGGAAGGAAGGGTTGTTTCTAAAATTATTATTACTGTCATGTCAAAGAATCAAAGTGATTATTGAAAAAGGATTTGAGGAGGTGGGAGTGCCTTCTCCTAGCAGTCTTACGGCAGCAGTTTCCAATTGCCCAATAACTGTTTACTAGAAATGTGTCAGACTTTTGATTCAATGCATTAAAAACTATCTTAAAACTATAAGTAGGTATATAAGCTTAGATTTTCATTATTTGACTTTTAGAATATTCATGTAATAAATATATATTTTGTTTTCATAAACAAATATATAAATCTGTTTGCTTATGAATACTTAAATTTTCTTAAAAATTCTTGTTTATTCTAAATTCTTTCCCTTTTAGTCATAAGAATAGGAATCAGGTTTATGTTTAAACAGAGAAATAAGGAAATTACTCTTTGACACTGTTTTTTGAAGGAGAGGGTATGCAGCCTCAGCTTCACATATGCACCTAAAATTGTTGAATCTGCTGTGATTCCAGTGCCTTTTTTGCTGGGAGGTTCTCTTCTCCTGGAAGGGTCAGTCCCTCCCCCGTGCTTAAACCTACTTCCTCTGGCAGTTCCAAAAACGTTGATTCTTCAATTGAGTATCTTCAACTTCTTCTTTATTGGAAACTTTAATGGTTGAACATGTCAAGTTTCCCCTCTTAAATAATAAAAACTTCCCTTTGATCTTACTTCTCGCTCCAGCTACCACTCCCTTCATATACATATTTCCCCAAAGGTTTAACTTACTGTCTCCATTTTCTTTCTTCCTTCTTGCTCGTCAGTCCTCTTCTACTCCTATCCTGCCAACCATTGCTAAGGTCATCAGTTATCTCCATCACACTAAATCCATATGGTAATTGTCAGTCATTATCTTATTTGGCCCTTGAGTTCGTTCAACTGCTTGAATGACTTTCCACTTTCCACTCCAGTTAAAAATTTTTTTTTTCCTCTTTGCATTTTGCTGAATAAATCTGTCTTGTTCTCCACTGTATCCCTAAAATACTTTTCAAAGTGCTTTGCTTATAGCTTGTGCTAAATGAATTTAGTTTGAAGATCCAAAACCCAATATTATAGTGTGAGATATAATGTCAAAAAGCCTACAAAAGAGCTACAACCTGACGTTCTATGAGGGTTCATAGAAAAGAGAAAGAAAGTTTCATAGACAAAATAGTATTTGAGCTGGATCTTAAAGGATGATTTTCCTAGCAGAGATGTTAGATACTGGTAGGGCTTAACTAATATATATTTAAGATCCTGGAGTCTTAAGTGTCTTTTTCGGCTTGGGTAAGTTTGGATTCAGCACAGGGTATACAAAAGGGAGATAATGACTGTAAAGATATGGTGGGCTCTTTACAACATAAAGAAACTTTACAGTTCAAATCTGTAAAGAGGACTTTGAATCTCATGCTAGTGATTAGACTTAACAGGACTTGGGGAGCCATTAAAAATTTTTGTTTGTTTTTTAAGGGAACGTGGGTGGTGATTAGGTCTATGCCTTGGATTAATTAGTTAATATGCTGGCAGTATGAGGTTGATTGAAAGGGGAGAAGCTAAAAGGGGAAGGTAGGAGGCCATTGTAGTCATTTAAGCAAGAGATCCAGAAAGTCAGGACCAAGATGGTAAAACCTGGGGACAGATAGGGGCAGAAATCCGAAGATGGAATCGTTAGGGTAGACTTTCTGGAGCAATAGACTTTCTGAATTTTAACCTTAAGTAATTGAAATAAAAGCCATGCAATTCACAGATACAGGAAATAGGAAAAATTAATTGTTTGTGTTTATTTACATATTTTTAATTAGTGGGAGGTATGTGAATTGTTTTGAGAGTCTGTACATTTGAAATACCAGTGTTGATACATCGAAGAAGCATTCCATGCAGAGATTCTGGAACTAGGCAGGGGATTTGAGAATGAAGCTATACGAGATTAAATTTGATAGCAAAATTTGCCTCCTTGTTGGAAGAGCAATCCAGGCTTAGGAAACACCCTGAAAGACTAACAGTCTGAATGCCATGTGGAATTTTGGAGAAGACCAAATGGAATAGTCAAAGTAGAAGAAACTCTGAAGCTTGAATTGTAGTTTTGCTGCTTGACAAGCTATGTGGTCCTGAAGTAGGCTTTGGTTTATTTATTCATTTATTTATTTTTAATCTCTGCACAAGTCCTGCCTGAGTGGTCGGCAAATCGTAAACTCTAAGTGCAGACTCAGTTGGCTCCCTAGAATATAATCATTTCTGGATTATGGAATTTTTTGAAATATTGAAAATCGTTTAGATGTTCCTTCATTCATTGGTTCTTTCATTCATTCATTCATTCATTCATATATTCTTACTAAGTCTTAACCTGTGGCAGGCAATCTTTTAATTATATTGCCTGATTTTTCTCCATCCATTCTTGACTAGAATTTTCACCGGTTCAGTTTAGCATATTATTCTCAGTTAGTTATAGGAAAAATACTGATTGATTTAGATCTTGCCCATCTATGCAATCATGCCATCCAAATCTCAGACGATGTCTCCTCTTCCTCAGGTTGGTTGGAGGAAGTGATGGAGAGTGTTACTTTTACATTTATAATAATAGGAAATACATTCATTATCCTGATTCCCTTTAGATGATTACAGTAAAATACTTAACTCATACATGATTTAAATCATCCTCCTTAACAGCAGTTAAACACGCTGGTGTTATAGAGATCTGACAAACATAACTATTATCGTACGACTACTGAGAAGGTTTTGGACAGAAGTGCCAGGTAGAAGGGGGGAGCCCTATCCCTGAATGCTGAATGCGTGCTTGCCTGGGGTGTCCCCAGGAACAGGAGCTGACACAGGTGTTCAGCACAGTTGCTTACTGCTTCCCATCAAGAAGGATGGGGGGTTCTTTGCGCTGCTGGTTTGTGGCACTCAGCATATTTGGCAAGCAGTCAGCCCTGGCTGTGGATTTCCCTGGGGAAAATAAAAGCCACAGGGAAGTCATCAGTGTGACCTTCTGCTGGGTAGTTGGCACATGGCTGCACCACGGGAAGGCTTTCAGTTGTCATTTTCTGAACGGGTAGATATCAGGTGCTGATGGAGGCTCTCCATTCAAGGTGGGAAGTGGAAAATGAGAAAAAAATATTGAGCAGAAGCTTACCAAATAATTCCCAGTCATGAAGCTTAACACAGCTGATCTGCTGATAAAAGGGATATTCTTGTGGGGAGGGGGGGAGGGAGTTTCTTTGGTTCTGTAAGCACAATTATAAGCTTTCCTATTTAAGTCTGACCCATCATATTGAAATGCTGTCACTAGTATCATTAGCAAGTAAAGTGTTGATAACATAGTCAAATGCACAGCAGAGTTCTGGCTCTTAAGTGTCTGGACTAACTCCCAATATTAGGAATAGGAGTCAAACTGCCATCACTTTTCCTGTGCTAACAGACGCCCTGCCATTAGCAGTCTGAAGGCAATTTTAATAAAATACATAGCCCTGCTGAGTTGGTCTCAAAAGATAAATAAGCAATGTAGAAAAGAAGCTTTTGTTTAAAAGTAATTATTTAAACTATGCATTACAGGTATTTTTCTTTTACCAGTAAGGCAAATGCTATCAGAATTTCAATAATGATTTGGTGGCACTTATCTAAATAATGTGATATTGTCATTTCAAAGACTTAAAGCATCGCCTTATTTTCACTTATATACAAAATGGGGGCACATTGGATCCAGGTATCAAGTGCATGTGTTTTACAGTTTATATTACATTTTTTTGTGTGAACAGTGTTGTATTCTTGGACAGATTTATGGAAATGTAACAAGCTGGTGATAGAGTTCTGGGAACTGCAGACTTGACTTCCAAACACAGATTAGAACAGGAGGGCAAAGAACATCTTTTTATTTTTCCTTTGCTGTCAGAAAGGGAATCACATTTCAGTTTTTTAAAAACTCTTTTAATAAGATGCTTATACATAAACCACAGTCACAAGGGTGTAATAAATGTGTGCATGTATCAGAGGAGCCAAAGCTTTGTTTGCCAAAAGGTAAAAAGCTCAGAAAGCTTTTTAAGAGTCTATTTGGAAACCACTGAAATTACCACCTTTCCTTCCCTTCTTAATAGTGACATACTGGCCTGAGATCCATAATATAGAATTAGCTCTGGCCTTAGAGTAGGCAGAGTTAGAACTTGTCTACATAAGTGTGACGTGTGGGACATCAGGAAGGCTCCTATTTCTAAGTGCCATCCAGGGGGAAGCAGAGCAGCATGTGCTTTGGAATGAGACAGACCTCAGTTCAAATCCTACTCAAGTCCCAACTCTTTTTTTTTCATGATGTATTATTGTAGGCAAGTTATGCGTCTTCTCTAAGTCTTTGTTTCCTCATCTATAAATTGGGAATAATAACAAAACCAACCTTGTATGATTGTTCCGTGGATGTAATGAGACAATACATGTAAAACATTTAGGATGGTGTCTGGCACAGAGTGAGCACCCGGAGAACGTTTGTTTTTATATTAATGAACTTCTAACACACTTTTATCAGGAAGGTTACATGTTAAATATTGTGCTAGAAACTGAGGTAAATATGTGGATCAATATATGGTCTCCACTTCAAAATTAAAATCTTTAATGCAAGACAGACATTTTAGCAGATAACTCAGATGCTGTGTGCCACTTGTTGTATTGGTATAGGTCTAGTGGACATAAAGGAGGCAGGGCTAGAGAGTTCCCTGATGGCCTAGTGGTTAGGATTCTGGGCTTTCACTGCCGTGGCCCGGGATCAATCCCTGATAGGGGAACTGAGATCCCGCAAGCCGCATGGCGCTGCAAAAAAAAAATGGAGGCAGGGCTTAATCTTGGCCATGGAAAAAATTACTGTAAAATCTTGGTTTATTAAGTTTTCAAAGGAAAGATGCTATGTATTTTCACCCTGAGCCATTGTGATCAAAGCCAACTATTTTTTTCCAAGACTGATTTTTTCCCAGTTCCTTGTTCTTTCTATTCTTCTTCTTTTACATTTGTGTAAACTTTTTCTTTGATTGTTAGCACCGTGGTTAGATGATATCTGTGCTCAGAGACAAGAGGTAAACATAAATCAACACTCAAATGCTGCTCAGCTACTCTGCTAAAATGATTTGGGGGAAGAGTTGAAAACAGAGGTTTTATTCTCATACACTGCCGAATGGAATGAAAATTAGTACAAGCCTTTGGACAGGAATTAGGCAATGTCTAACAAATCTACATATACACACCATTTGATCCAGCAATCCCATTTTTAGGAATTTATCCTGAAGATACATCTTTGACAATATGAGGATCACATGCCCAAGTTTAATCATTGTGGCATTGTTTATAATTGTAAAATATTAAAAACTACCTAAATGCTCATGCATAGGAGAATAGTTGAATACATTAGTACGCTATGGAATTTCCACATAATGAGGTACCGTGCAGCTGTAAAAAGAATGAAAGGATACAGAGTAATTTCCAGTCTATACTGCCAAGTGAAAAAAGTGCAGAAAAGTAATATCTAGAATGAAAGGGAAATAAGAAAATACACTTGTATCTGCTAATTGGGGCAAAAAATAGGAAAGATAAGCTGGAAACTCATGAAATTGGTTTTTACTTACAGAGGTTGGGCCCAGCAAATGGGTATTGAGAGAATGAAAATAAGGTAGAAGTGGTGGCAGGAGAGTGTGACACTTATCTGAATATCCTTTTTCTTTTGTATAGATCTGACTTTTGGAACTGTGTTAATGTTTGACATACTCAAAAACAAATAATTAATTAAAATGAGCTAGGGTGTTTAGGGAGCCTCACATGAAAACAAAAAATAACAAATTTGATTAATTGTATTCATATGAATTACAAATGAAGGGGGTGGGGGAAAAGAGCTAATTTAAGTAACTTTGCCAAACAGATTTTTGACTTTATACTCTAAGATTTTTAAAAAATGAACTATTGTATTTTCATCAGAAAATTTGCTTCTCACACAATGTGGATTAATAATTCTGCTTTCCATGGAGATGAGAGTTAACATTTCTGAACTGCTTTGAGTATATACTAGGATTGTGGATAATGAGAGCCATTTTCCTACTGTAAAAGAAATAAAGAGGGCTAGAATGAACCCTGTGATGTTGAATGGAATGAGGTATCAATAAAAACTCATGGTGTGTGTTATAAAGAAATAGTTGTGAGTGTGTGTGTGTGTATGTGTCCATTTATATATTCCCTAGCTCTATCTGCTGAGAGGGCTTAAAAGCAGTGATACCTCAGTACTGATGAGCACCCCTACTACCTAGATCTTGGTTTCTGAATATCATTCTCCAATAAAAGACACCAAGAACCCTTGTAGAAATGGATGATTCTAGGGCAAGAAGGAAAATTATATGGTGAGAAACTGGAAAATCTTATGGTTCAAGAAAGTAAGGCATGACTAAAAAGAATCGAAACATGTTGAAAGGACACAGGAGCCATTTTGACATGGCTCCCAATGGCCACATCTGGGACATTTGAGCAAGGAAATAATGATAGTAATGGATTATACTCAATATAGTCCATGATGTTATAAAAAGTGTTGAAAAATAATAAATGAGAGAGAAAGGAAAGCTCTTTTTATAACAGTAGAATACCAATTAATAACTGTAGAAGGAATGTTGGAAATAGAAAATGACCATTTGGTAAACACCACATTAATGACTTTCTCAGGCAAGAATCATGACTGGATGCTAAATTAGTGATGAAAATATGATGATAAATAGGATATTACATAGTGTCCAAATATCTCTTCTCAGAATGCTTGTTAATTTCAAAGGAGAAAGTAGCAACTTTACAGTGGAATAACCTGGCAAACACCATCTAAAACAAGTGATCAAAGTTAGTATCACCAGTAATGAGACTTATCAGCATCGTGTACCACTGCTGTGACTCACTGAGGAAGGCACAAAAAATCATTTCTGTCATGTTCTTGGCAAAAATGCATGAATTTTATCATGAGGAAATATCAGACAACTCAAATTGAAGGACATATTACAAAATAACTGGGCAGTACTCTTAAGAAGTGTCAAGGTCATGAAAAACAAAGGAAGACTGAGGAATTGTCCCAAATGGAAAGAGACTAAGAAGACAGGATAACTAAATATTGGCTCATGGTCCAAGAAAAGGACATGAGTGGGACAATTGTTGAACTTTGAATAAGGTCTATATATCAGTCAGTTGTTTCATTTAATTTCTTAGTTTTGCTCATTGTACTGTGGATTTGAAGATGTTAATATGCCAGGAAGCTGGAAACTCCGTACTATTTTTGCATTTTTTTCTAAGTCTGAAATTATTTCAAAATGAAATGTTAAATTGAAAAATAAAAATTAAAACATATGCCTTAAATAAGACGTATGTATGTATTACCCATTCTTCTTTATTATCATAAAGGAAAAAGTTTGCTGTGTAAGAGGGTAACATCACTGGGCTCTAGGAAGAAAAAAGTCCTAATAGAGTGATATGTATGTTGCATTGTGAATTGGGTCTTATTCTGTTAACTGCCTCTGGCATACACTGTGTAAGCCTTGAGGGTACTTACTATGCCTTTGTATTTGTTAGTCTATTTGCCAATAAAATAGGGTTCATGATCTTAGCACTATGGTTTCTAATTAATCACATCAGTGGAGGAGAGCATGTCAAGTACAAAGCCCGACAACTCTAATTTTAAGAAGCACTCAAGTGAAGATCAAAATTTAATGCCAGTGAATGACCAAGTATCTTCTGGTAGGTGTAAAACTCCAGATTATTTCCAGGGAGGGAAGATAGAGCTGGTATATTCAGTCCAATGGATGTGTGTGAAGAGATCAATAATCAGATAAAAGCTAGAAAGGAAGTATGGGCACAGTACACAGCATAGCCAGTCAGTGGGTCTCTGAGAGTCCAGATTCTTAAGTTAGAAACAGGGTCTGGTGATGACAAGGAGCTTGATGATGCCAGTGAGGTGGTGGTAGTGCTGCGAATGCTTTGTGACAGCATTAAAGGACTAGAGTGAAGGATTAGTAGCAACTTGTGGTTGCACGGAGTTCTGTGTACCACCATCTTGGTCTCACATACATTCATACTCAAAAATTTAATGTTTAACGTAGTTGTAAGATGTAGGTGGAGAGATTGATTTCATTACCTATGGTTTTATAGATGAGGAAACTCAGATTCAGCATTTCCAAAATCCTATAGCTAGTAAGTACAGAAAGGATTTGTACTCTGGACCAGAGTGTTCACTAACCGTCTAGCATCAGATAAAATATAGATTTTCCTTCCACACTAGCGCACAATATGGAGTGGAAGTATTTTTGCCAAACTTGGGAATACATAACTCTTCTAGTGCATGTACTCAAGAAGCATCATTGTCAATAGTATTTAACACAGAGATTGTAGGACTTGCCCAGAATCCCAAGAGTTAGTGCCAGAAATAAAATGAGAACTCTAGTTGTCCATAGTCAGGGCAGAGATTATCCTGTTGGCCACATTATGAATTATCTTCAGTGCAGATAGTTCTTTGATAGTCCAGCACCAACCAGGAAGACTGGAGGTCTGCTTCCCAGGCTGGGTACCACTCACTGGAAGAGGCTGGGTCCAAAGGGGCCTTGAACAGTGGAGTTCTGACGCTCTGTTGAGACATTAATGAGCATTTTGAGCATTATGGTGATTTGAATAAAATTCTGTAGGTTGCTTGAGAATCTTGGGAGTAGAGTTAGAGGCCATAGGTCAATTATCTCACCTATGTAGAATGAAAAGCAGTTGAAATCTAGCAGAGGCCTTGGGGTCAATATTCTGAGTGTGTTATCTCATCCAGCACCTGAAACTCTGCCCAGACTTTTAGCTTCATGAATTACTCGGGACATTGGAGAAGTTCCTTCTGTCCAGTGGCAGTACACTCTTTCCTTTGAAGAATGCTTTGAGTGATGTCAGAGTTTTTATATGACTTTTACATCTGCCAAAAAGGCTATGGTATCTGCTAAGACATACAAATATTGTCCCTATTTATAGTGTGTGTATTGCCATTACAGAAACAGAAATTTTAAAAAAACACTATTAATTCTTTACCATTAGAACAAGAGTTCCTTTTCTATTATGTATATTTGACTTCCAAACCCAGGATCTATTAAAGACTTAATATCAATATATGTTATAAAGACCATACAAAATATAAATTTTAATCTAATCACTAATAATTTAGAGATTAATACAGAATCTAAGAGCTAGATAATGCTTATCTAAGTCACTGATTTTGTAGACAAGGAACTGAGGCTCAGTGAGGTTAAATTTTGCATCATTTTTACAGTTAATAAGTGACAGCCAGAAAAAGAACCCAGATTTCTTGATTCCTAGCCCAGCTTTCTTTCCACTATGGCATGATTTCTTATGACACGTATGAGATTAGAGCAAAATTATTTTTGTTGAAATGCATGAAAAGCGTTGTGGGTCTCTTGATGTTTTGTGGAGGGAGTGAGTTTATTCTATCCTTGATTTTTTTTGTTTTTTGGTTTTACACTACAATTAATAAATGAATAATATTCTCTGTCTACCCCACATTAATAAGGTCCTACTAATTTTTTTTTATTTCCAATAATCTGCTGATAGGTTTGGAAAATCTTTTCTTGTCTCAGAATAAATGCATGCATACCTTTGAGTTGCTAGCAGTTGAACTGCTAATCCATTAAGTGACTAATCTGAGAAATCGCCTCTCTCGTTAGGTGCCCTGGATCGCAAATGTCTTTTGATAGTACTGCAGTGGTAATGTAGGGATTTGCAACTGGCAGGCAGGAATTGAATTGCCATCATTTGGCTTTAGCAGGAGTTAGAGTCTTGTCTCCAACATAAGCATGAGCCAAGGTACTGTCTCCTTTTTTCTAATTTTAGTTGGAACCATTGGCACCGATCTTACCTAGACAGACTAGTGTTATTTCTACCCAGCACAATCTGCTGGCATGGGCTCCATTCCAAGCCACGCAGTTGAACTTCTCCCCCTGGTTTAGCAAACAGAGAGAGATATGATTGGATGTAGAGGACAGGAGCTTTCACCTTTTTCATTAGAAGCCATCCTTTCAGGCATAGAGATTCTAGGTTTAATTGGTTCAATATATGACTCAGAGAGAACTGGCTCTTATGATTGAAAATTGCAGTGTGCTTTAATTGTGGGTCATGAAATAATTACTCCAGTGTTTTGGTTCTGGCACATGGATATTGATACATTTAACTGCTCAAGGGTGGGAAGAAAGGTGAGAAGTGATGTCTGCTTACCAGCCCTCACCTGTTCGTTATTGGAAAAGATGAGCTGTGTAATTGTCCTGTTGTGATCTCTAGTCACGGGCACGCATCCCCGATGGCATCTCTCATGACCTCAGTCACACCAGCCATGCTGAGGCTTCCATCTGCACCCCTTTATCAGAACCCTCAGTGAGACCTCTTGAGAGCATCAGCGCTCTCCCTCAGCTAACTCCCATACCATGGAGAGTCAAGAGGGGACATCACAGCCTTTGCAACCTTGACCCTCTGTGCAGCCATACCTGAGCCCTTTCTCTCTACTTCAGTTTGTCATGGGATGTCTGTTGCAAGGCTGATGTCTCACAAAGTGCCATCCGGAAAGCAGGCCACATAAACATAGAGGAGTTTATACGATTTCCCATCTCACCCCAACCTACCCTGGACTTGCCCTGCGGGAGCAGGTGTATAGAGCCCTCACAGTAGCATTTGAGGTCTCTTCCCCCTGGTGACTCTTCCTTCTAAATTAAAGTGCCCATAACACTCAAACTCTTTCATTATTTCACATAAACAGTGGTTTTCCATATGTAAAAGCAGAAGATTTTTTTCCTCTGGTTGCTTGTGACCCAAACGAGAAAGACTGTACTTGAAATGGGGAGAGTTAACATATGGGGTTATTTCATATATCATCATGCAGGGGACTCAGTGGTAAAGAGAAGAAACACAGACTGTCCTCATGGGGCACACAGTGAGATCACATAGAGCTTATTAGTTTTTGCTGTTCTTCAAAACAATAGATATAAACATGTCCACAAATAGATTCTAATAAACAACTAGATACTATGTTTAAATTTTATGGAAAGGAGGGCTTTGAAGTGTGTGTCACATCCTGAAGATCTGGTTGAAAAATAGCAAATCATTACCAAGGGGATAAGAATTCCATAAATTTACACCATTACTATTCTCTCTCTCCCCCGCCCCCCTGCCCCCGCCTTCCTTTCTCCTGTAACATTGTTCTGTCCCCTGGTTGGATAGTTGTTTCGGTAGAAGTTCCATGTTCCCTGTCTACCACGTCCCGTTGGCTGACTTTTGCCTACTTTTCAATCACGGATGGGCTGCCCTCTTATAGTGTTATAGCCTGATAAGATTAATAATAGTAATGAATAATAATCATAAAACACGTAGACCTTGGTTCATGGTATTAGATGAATTATGTCGTTTAATTATCAGAGCAGCCCTTTGGGAAAGGTATCACTATTATCCTTGTTCTACAGATGAGCAAGTTGATGCAAAGTGAGAACAGGCAATCCAAAAACACATAAGTGGGCACAACAGGATTTTATCTGACACCAAATTCTGAGTCCCTATCGCTTAGGAATTGTATTCAGTTTCAAGTAACAGAAACCTGAGTGGTAGTGGTTTGAACCAGATAGGAGTTTTTTTATCTTCCGCAATACAAGAGGGTCAGATGCAGTCCAAGCTGCTCTGCTATGCTGCTAGGGATCCAGACTCCCTCCAGTTTTCTCTTCCACCACACTTAGGGTAGATCCTCATTCTAATGCTCACAAGAGACCTGGTACAGCTCTAGTAGGGTAGCTCTATCTCATATCAAGGCAGGAAGTAGAAGCACAAACAGCAAAGAACAGAAAGGCCGAAGCAGTCAGAGCTGTCGCCTTCCAAAAGGTTTTCACGGAATCTTCCCCCAGCTTCCATTTATATCTCAGGGCTAATAGTAGGATTCTATTTATACATTTAACTGGTCTGCTTTATTATTGGGAAGGGATATTGGGTGGCCAGTTAGCGTTCTCTGCTATGGCTGTTAATCCCCCTGACATACTGCATTTTCCTATAGCATAAGAATAGGAACAGGGAATTTTTTAAATCATTTAAAATAAACCAGAAATTTTTCTTTGTCTAGGGTCTCCTCCATGGTTATGCTTATTAAAACACACACACACACACACACACACACATAAATGTATGCCTCTCGAATGGAAAGATATCCATCTTCTGATGGGATATTTTCTATAGAATCTTTAGCAAATATTTAGCACACACCTGCTTATAAGGAGATATTAATAATTGGTCTGGAAATGGGGAACTGAGACACCATTACCCAAGTTTAGAGAAACTGTCAAGTGAGTAAACCCTGCCTCCATCTTCCAAAATGCTAATTGACAAACGGTTCATTATTGGGATAGAAATGTTTTCCTGTAGGATAGACCATTCTGAGTTGTATAGGTTCCTCTTCAAGCATGATGAAACAAAAATTGCTAATCAGAGTATTATCCACAGGAAGCAGTATGCTTTCAACTTCATGAGACTAAAATTCCATGAACTTATTTATTCCTTTATCCCAATGTTTGAATAAAAACAAGAGGTTTGCATTTAAGCAGTGAGAGAGTATTGGTTGAAGACTGCAGTAAAATATAGTGGATTATTTTTTTACCCGATCCACTTTTCTTTGACAAAAACTTACCTGTGTCTTCTCTGCTACCTCAGTTTCTTCCGTTAGAAAATGCTGTCATATACATAGGATTTATCTGTGGAGTTTATGTCAGTAAGATGTATTACAAAAGAAGGATAATTCACAGGAATTCTGACTAACTCAATGCTAACGGCATGTTATTCTGTTTTTACACGTCTGTAGTACACAGTTATTGTTTCATTATGTCATTGTGAATGTGGTTAATATATATATTGTTTTGATAACAAATTGATCTTCAACTGCTTTATATATAAGAATCATGTGCTTCAAAGCAGGTAGTACAAAGCTGGACCAAACCAAATAAATACTTATCAGTGGCTTTATGTATGAAAAATATGTAAACAATTAGGTTGACTACACTCACTCCAGGATATTTCTTGGGAGTTTTAGGTTTGTTCTTAATAAATTCCTAACATCAGTGTTTTCTAATTGATTGAGGATGTTGGTTAATTGAATTCTTTTTAAGCAAGGATTTATAGACTTTTAACGTTGAAATCAATTGCATATATTCTCGTCAAATTTGGCTTAGCTCCACAAGAGGAAATTTGGGCAATCGTGAATATAGACTACAGACATAAGCAGTTAGGATCATTTAGGTGTATAACTTCCTCTCTTACTCATTAACTGTTTTTAATTTTAATTGGGCAGGTATATTGCATTCTTCTCTTTCCTTTTTTAATGATAAATTTGCCAAAGATTATTATATGCATAAAGTAAATATATATGATAAAGCTAATTAGTATAAAATCTTTTGCTCTAATTATTTTACTATTTCATGTGAAAGTATTAAATGGGCCTAAATTAGCTGAATAGTTGTCTTAGTTCCTCTTAGTTTATATGTTGAAATTATGGCCTTAGACCATTACTAAGAATTTTTCAGCAACAGGAAGTGAGTTGAATTTTTTAAAATTGGTGATTATGAACAAGTTGGTGACTTCCAGAAATGTGAATTTACTTGTTTTGGAAAGATGACTATTTTAGTATAGAATTTCACATGATAATCAGTATTCATGATCTGATCACATACATATTTTAGTGTTGTTTTCCATAAAACAATTTACTGTATACTGCAACTGTAGATAACTGATTTGAGTTTTAGAGATAAGGTTCACTTAATTTTTGTAATTGCCCAAAACATAGTATTGAAGCCTATACCATGCCCATTTCTAATGCCAGCCCTTCAATATAGCTGAATCTTGCCATAAAGTCTACTATCTAAGGAATCTCAATCTTTCTTTCTATTCTGTGAACTCCTATAGTTGACAAAAATGATTTCTAAAAAAGATAATTGTATTGATTAATTCAGTTTCTGGGTTGGGCATAAGGTGTAAATTGGAGATTACCCATAGAAATTGAATACAAAGAGAAAATCATTTTAAGTCTTTTTTTTTTTTTTGAGGGTATTGAATGAAGCTGAACTCCTAAAAGCTTTCCAGCCTCACAGAGCTTCAATAAACTTCTAATAGAGTCCTGAATGCCAGCTCTATTTTTGTTGCTTATACAGTAGGTGGGAAACCTTTAACTAGTAGGATGAGTCTTTGTTTTCATTTCCACTGAAAAACTCATGGACTAACACTTAGGGACTTCTAATATCTTAGAAAAAGTTTTCTGGTATAACATAGTATATAGATATTTATACATAGTATATTTATACAAGTTTAAGTATATATTGATATATTGTTCCTGAAGTACAACTATACATTTTTATATAAATATATTTAACCAAACCCTATTTTTATCTATGTGTATGCATATACAAGCAGATCTCTCCACATGTGTATGTGTAGTGTCCATATTTATTATATATTAGTTAGCCTGTTGAGTGTTTCATCAGATAATAGGTTCTCTAATGCAGAAACTGTTTTATCCACATTCCGTCACTCCCAACAGAGTGTAATACAGTGTCTTTTATACAGTGGATGATAAATTAGTGGTTGTAGTGAATGGTGACCAAAAGAATAGACATTTAATCAGAGAAAAATGTACTGTTTGATTTTGATACAGGTACATGGGAAAGATGTCACTTAAAGATAGTCCCCTTAATTGTCAATTAGAACTATTTTATTCTTATCTACTTAGATGGAAGCTAAGCTCTGCCGCTTTTATATAGTTTTACTTGTAATTGTGAACATGTAGAACCACATGAGGCCATCAATCAATCAGTAGAGAGATGAGGGCCCAACAGAATTATTTCTGTAGGTGGCCAAATTTTTCAATCAAGGACAGATGAAAGGTCATGATTAAAACAGTGATTTTCCTGAAATTGTAAGTAACTGTTAGTGACTGTTTTGCACAAAGATGTCAAAACTACTTTTTTCCTCTGAAAAGGAAAATTATAAGTTCTTGAAGACGTTGGCACTTTTCCAAATTTCACTTGCACTACTGTAATGTATTTTAATTACTGCACTTGAGTCAGTTTCTTTAAAAATATGAGGCAAAAATAAGGTAGTGCGATAGTAAGTGTACAGAGAATATAAACAATAGGCATCTAATGCCTACCTGATAGGTGCATACTCATTACTCAGTATTTGCCAAGGAGTAGGACTTAACACTTTTTACCCAAGGAGTGTGCATAACATTAATTCATAATTCTATACAGAGATGAGGAATGATACCACTGTGTATTTTAATTAGAATATGGCAGTGATACTTGAGATATTTAAGTAATTTGCTTCATGTAGATCTGTTAGCAAAGGCAGCCAAGGATAGAAAATGTTGTTAGTGATTTCTGTAGGTGGCCCTTTATTCTCCGGGTCAGAATTGACTCCAGTCCCTGGGTAGTGGCTGGTTGTCAATCATCTTTCAAATGAGGTGCGGACATGAAGTCCTGACCATTTGTAGTCATTAAAGATTCCTCAGAACCTTTGTAGCAGAAAGGGTTTTAACCACAGTGTCCTGGTCAGTTTCCAAATCTAGTAATTGTATTCTGCCTTCTAATGTCTTCCTGCAGGTTCTGTTTTTGTTTATTTGTTTGTTTGGGGCTTTTATTGTTATTGTTGCTTGCATATATGGAGCTGTAGTTTTTGGGGGGTGCCTCTCTCCTTGCTTTTAAGCTCTTTGTGTGCTTTTAATCTTCTTTAAGCTATACCAGAATAGAACTGAAGAGTTTTGTTAGATGCATATTATTTCAGCCTGCATTAATGATTTGTGTTCCATCCTTTTACACTCTGTTTTAGTTTAATTTTTTAAGAGACACATATAAAAGAACAAATGAAAAGGAATAGTGGCATGAGGAGCAACAAATATGGTGACAGACGTGGGCTGCTCTTTGAGATATGGTCCAAATGTACCTCCTTTACCTTGGAGGAGAACTCTGGAAGGCAGAGAAGATGAATGACACTTGCTGGGTTTGAGGAGGGAATCACAAGAGAATATGAGAAGTGTTAGTTCACTTAGAATTAAAAACTGGTAAAGTTCCATTTGAGCCCAAGAATGACATGGTTCATTTCCATGTTAAATGTCAATCTCTTCTTCCCATTGATAAGCATGTTAAATTTGGATTTGTAAGGCAGAAGGATATGTATCTGATTTTAAGAGCAATATTTTGATATGTCATAATTTTGATGGCCATGTTTTGAATTAGATATTTCACTCATGATCATTTTTCATAATCTACAGGAAGATAAAATTCTATCAAATCAACATTTATTGGATGCCATCCATATTAAAAGAACTGCATTAGATGTATTACTCTTGAAGATATTTTATTTGGTCCAAAAAACACTGTACCAAGTATTCATCCTATTATGTCCCTACTGGGTTGAAAGTGATTTTTTTTTTTTTTTTTAGTTTTGTTGTTATTTTATTTATTCAGCAAGGAAAATGATAAAACAAAATTCAGAGTAATTTCATTCTAACCCAAGCATAAATTTCATCCATTAATCTCAAAACCTACCCTGCCAACAGCATTAGATAGTACAAAAAGCATAAGCTCATGTGTCAAAAGAGCTGTTTTTTAATGCTGGCTCTTACAAAGTCTATGATTTCCAAATGGGTAAGTTCCTTAACTTCCTTGTCTCAGTTTTTTCATTGTGAATAAGAATGACTGTAATTTTTTTTTTTTATAAATTTATTTATTTATTTATTTTTGGCTGTGTTGGGTCTTCGTTTCTGTGTGAGGGCTTTCTCTAGTTGCGGTGAGCGGGGGCCACTCTTCATCGCGGTGCGCGGGCCTCTCACTATCGTGGCCTCTCTTGTTGTGGAGCACAGGCTCCAGACACGCAGGCTCAGTAGTTGTGGCTCACGGGCTTAGTTGCTCCGCGGCATGTGGGATCTTCCCAGACCAGGGCTCAAACCCGTGTCCCCTGCATTGGCAGGCAGATTCTTAACCACTGCACCACCAGGGAAGCCCGATTGTAATATTTTTGACCTACCTACCGAAACAGTTTTTTCCAAATGGAAGAAAATACATTCTCTTTTGAAGTAATCTCTAATCTACAATATAGTACTTTCCTCACTAATATTATTATTATTTTTAAAATTTTATTGAAGTATAGTTGATTTACAATGTTGCATTAATTTCTGCTGTACAGCAAAGTGACTCAGTTATACATATATATATTCTTTTTTCATATTCTTGTCCATTATGGTTTATCATAGGATAATGAATATAGTTCCCTGTGTTATACAGTAGGACCTTGTTGTTTATACCTCACTAATATTTCATCTTTCATCAGATTGGTCTTACATATACTCCTCAATTAGAAATTACTCTTCATAGATTTTCTGGAATCTTAGTTTAAGATTAAAGCTATTCTGGGTTCTGTATGGTGAAGCGTTTCTCTTCTGCAATGTCACAGCCTCTGAAATGTTCTCTTCCCAATACTGGATAGTTTTGCTTTTTTTCTAATTCATCTTTTTACCATATCTAGGGCACATAAACAAATGAAAGACTTTAATACTTCCTTGCCATGCCAAGTTAATCTGAAAATATCTGTACCTGCCCGAATCAGAGCCCAGTTGTCATTGGGAGTGCAGAAGGCTTGAAAACTTGAGTATCAGAGTAAATCACCCAGAAGGAGCAGGCGATTGGAACAGATCTTAGCAATACGGGGAAGCTTATACAAAGCATCAGGTAACCTCAGGGTAGGAAAATATCTTGTCGGACAGGCACTGAATGTCTAGCTGTGGGCAGTGGGGTGTTCCTGGGAATAAGGGTGGCCTGTCATGACTGGAAATTCCATCAACAAATAGTAGGAAATGATCAAAATGATAAGCTGGCTGTGAATATCAGAGACCCTGGGCAGAAGTAGCAGACAATCCTAGGAGACTATTTTCAACAAGGTAAAGAACCTTATGGCAGAGATCTGAGGTAAAAATCATGGAAACTAAGTGTGGACTCAGTAAGGAAGCAAAACACAAACATTAAGTTACTGAAACTGTGCTAAAAAGTGGGGTCCTGGCATCTTGAACTAAGAGGTCTGCATGGTTTGAGACCAGACAGGGAAGTAACTCATATCAATATCATTCTCTTTGGCTTTCCTGCTCTAAGCTCTTCTATTGGCCACCTCCTGTCTCACTCCCAAATTCACACAGGGCAGGAGAAGACAGAATTTACATAAATTCTGGGAACATGATTCTCATTCTCTTCAGTTTTATCTCAAACTAAAAGATTATTTCCTACCTTATTTGGTTCTGTTTTCTCTCAGCCATCAATCAACTTTTTCTCCTTGAAGTTTCTGTAATCGTTGTACAAAAGTTACAAGAAAATTCGTTGGTTTAAGACACATATTAGCACTTTTTAAACATATGATATTGTGATGCATCTTAAATCTATGGCATGTCATAATTTAATTGCCACGGGAAATTTTCTTGGGATGTCCTCAAGTCCTGGATGAAATACAAAGCTTACCTAAGAGTCTATTGTTGCCAACAGTGGTTTCAAAGACAACCTGAATCATGGAGACGTATGATATCATGATAGCACATGATGTCACTGACACTGACTGTCACTGGGGCTTGACAGAGCCACAGTAATTTGTAAAATCCCCCTTTTCCCCATCTTGCCACATTCTCATCATAGAGGAAAGGAGCAATCAGAGAGGACTCTCCAAAAGAGGAGACTACCATACAAGTTTTTAAGAACTCTTTTGCCTTCAGAGTAGGAATGCATTTACTGTATCTGAATTCTTTCTCCTGATAGAATTTTATGAATCAGTGTTTCAGTAATACCTGTTTTCTCCATCTATCTACGTATTTGCATGTGTCCACAAGTGATGTCCTGGTGTTTGGAAATAAAAACAAATCTCCTTTCTTTGGTGGATTCTGTCCCAGTACAGGAACCATGTTTTCACAATTCTGCTTGGTTTCCTGAGACTGAGGCTTAATTTTGCATTTTCAGTATTGATTTCTTTGGTCACATTATTCTCCAAAAATTCTGATCTTTATCTCTAAAAGAAGCATAAATTTGTGACTAGGACTGTTGAATAACACATGGAACTTTTACATTTTTCTCATTGCCTACCTGAAGGAAACAACTATTTGCAAGGTAATTACATCATTGCTTAAATTTTCTCTTTTGAATTAGCATAGTTTTGTTCTGTCATAAGTAGAAGCCTTTCTTCTCCTATTGTAAGAACTATAGGATATCTACCATTGATAAGTTGAGTATTTGGAATGTGGCCCAGTTTGGAAACTTATCTCAATATGTCTTAATATTTGTGCAATGTCTTGATTTCATGATTTAATAAAGCATGTATACATAAAATTCTTTACATAAAGTTTTCATAGGAAGAAAACAGTGTATAGGGACAATGAAAAAGAAAGTACAATATGACTTTACTTGAAAAATGAAATGAAATGATTGTGGGTAAGAGCTAGAATTATAGACTAAAAAAGGAGAGCTGTTTATAAGGAATGGTGGATTTTGATACACTGCTTTTCTCAAAGACTTCGTTTGAAGGTGATACCAAACTTCCATTGAGGGAGAATTAGGTGTTAAGATTAGACCTCCTAAGTGAGACTTGAGAAATACTCTTACTTACTTGGTGTCCTCTCTTGGAAACTACCCACTAATTTTGTACTGCGTTCATAGTTGGTACAGTGTTAGAGAATGATATTTGAAATCACCTCTCAACAGCGCCCCAAGGAAGAGTATGAATCCTGAATATCGTTGATAACATGAATGTGAGAAAGCACTCTCTTACAAAAATAAATTCCACAGAGTTTCAAACTTATGAATTTAATAGACAAATAAGGGTTTATTTAATATGGATGGATCTCTGGCTCTTAGGCCTTTGAAGTATTAGAGAACAGGCATGTTCCTGTTTGTTATGCTTTCATCATATATTTCATCAATTAGAAGTCAAGGAGAGACTATAGGAGTTCAAGTTCTAACAGCCATCTCAAAATCCTGACTATTGAGGAAGTTTCCAATGACTGCCAGTGAGTGAGAGGAAACTTTGAGACACGTATGGGGAGAAGTCATTGTAGCAAAAATGAGATGGGATGTGGTATACTTGACTTAGGGCAGGCATCCACTTTAGGTTTTCTATCCTTGTAGATAATATTTTCTGATGGAATATAACTCATACAGTGTCACTGAAGCTAGTATAATATCATTTTCAACAAATCAGTTTTGGAAAATATGTCCTATAATTACACATCTCCTTCATTAGGAGAGAATGTGTAGGTCATTGTCACTTCTTATTACCAGCAGCATTTTATTAACCTCTTAGCTGTGATAAGAGGTTAATAAACCTCTTCTGTGATAATCTGTGTACACACTACAGATGGATTAGTCTTCCTGTGATAATCTGTTGTACACACTACAAATGGATTGGTCTTCCTAAATCACAGCTCTGGTCCTGTTACTCCCCTGTTCAGATATGGTAATGGCTCCCTGAATGACCTGCTGAATGACATCAAACTTATTAGTCTGATATTCAAGACCCTACATGCTCGGGCCCCGTCCTTGATGCTTAACCAACTATTAGCCATCCTTTAAGGCCCAGGTCAAATGTCTTCTTGTTTATAAAATCTTAACTCATTGTTTTGGAAATAGTATTTTCTTTTTTCACTTTTAAGTATTAAATAAATATATGTTAGTGGACTGATCTTGTTTCTCCATGCAGTCTATACATAATAGATGCCTTTGCAAAGAACAAAAATACATTGGATGAATTGTTAACAATGCTTGGGTATAAATATCTCAAAGTATTGATTATTCAGAGAACTTTTTGTCACTTGTGAATTTTCCAAAGCTTTGCTTTTTTAAAAAAATGTATTTATTTACTTTGGCCTCGCCGCGCAGCTTGTGGGATCTTAGTTCCCCAACAAGGGATTGAACCCAGGCCCCGGCAGTGAAAGTGCTGAGTCCTAGCCTCTGGACCACCAGGGAATTCCAAAAACTTTGATTTTCTTGCTTCTTCCTCATGCTGCCTAACTCAGGCTTTTTGCCTTACTCATTTAAATTCTACCTTAGGAAGTGCACAAGATGAAATGAAGCATTCAAATTATTTGAAAAGAGAAGAGAGGCATTCAGCCTTTGTTCATAACTATAAGTCTCTGTAAGCAATCCAATAAAACTTCCCATTGAGTTGCACTTGTGTTTCCTTTGAGGTTAAATTTACAGCCTACCATCAGTAGGTTAAAAATCCATTAAAATCTATAAGAACAGCAGAAGTTGCATATTCCTTTTGCTGTAGTAAAGATTTTTCTAAAAGATTTTACATTAAAACTCTGTTGCTAAGTAGTGATATTAATAGGCCATTTTAAAGTGAAATGTGGCTTGTCCTTAAGGCATGGAAGACTGTACAAGGAGTAGCTTCCCATATTCCATGCAATCACATTTTGGACAGATGACTGAGCCACAGTTGATTCTTTTCTGATGTCGGAAAGACAATACTAGACTCCATTAACAAACAGCAGACAACCTCAAGGATAAGTGGTAATGAGGATAGTTGACAAAGTACAAGCTAGGAAGGGGTGATAATAGATTCAGAGAGAGAGAGTGCCCAAGTAATTGTCCTGTAGATAGTGAGAAAAATGAAACAGGAGAAGGGGTGAGAGGTCAAGGATAGAGATTTAAATTTAAACTAATTTATAGGTTAATAGCAACCAAAAAATCACAATGACCAATTTATAGAAACACTCAGATAAAGTGCAGATATGAAGACAATGTATTTCTGTCTGTGCCTTTTCAAACTGATGCTTTTCTTTGAACGTGATGCTTTATACTCTTTGCAATAAATTAGCATGCTCTCAGCATCTTACTATCTTCACAGATATTTAAGAATTAAATTTAATGTTGAGATGTCGTATCTGTAGCTCAGAAGGCAGCAAGACTTCAGTGGGTTAGAATGCTGTGTTTCCCTGTTTTTTCAGGTGATTTTTCATCACCAAGTCTTAGATCAATCAGTTACACTAACAAAGTATGATACTATTATTTTTTCTGGTGTATGTCTTTCTACTGGATGTGATACCCAGACTCTTCTGAGCTACCCAAAGTAAAAGTCCTGGCTGTAATATCCTTGGATGGGATTGATTTTTTTAAGCCAGCATTTATTTCTATTTAAAAATGCTCGAAGAGTCTTTAAAATATCCAGTGTCCCAGGGATATCTGAGTTTCATATGATTTTACAGTCAGGTTGTGACTGTTGGTTCATTCATTGCTAGATCCTTTGATCCTGGGCAATTATACAACTTAAAATTTTTTTCTTGTATTCTTGTGTGAAAGCAGGTATCTGGTTTGCTTCATGTAAGTACATTAATTCAGTGATGAAGGAAAACAGTGCTGGTCTTTGCAAGGGAGAAAGGTGTATAGTCAGAGAAGAAAGCCATCAAAGCATTGCCAAGTAACGATATTATTGCATTATAGAACAAATTGATCATGCTCCCATGTTTTTCCTATCTCAGTGTCATGGACTTCTGATCATGCTGAGATCAATTCGGAATCCTCTCTCTCCTTCTTCTTCTCCAACTTGACAATGGTCCCAGCTAACTGTTTCCAGGTTTTGTTTTTTTTTTTTTTTAAATTTTTATTTATTCATTTATTTATTCATTCATTTATGGCTGTGTTGGGTCTTCGTTTCTGTGCCAGGGCTTTCTCTAGTTGTGGCAAGCGGGGGCCACTCTTCATCGCGGTGCGCGGGCCTCTCACTATCGCGGCCTCTCTTGTTGCGGAGCACAGGCTCCAGACGCGCAGGCTCAGTAATTGTGGCTCACGGGCGTAGTTGCTCCGCGGCATGTGGGATCTTCCCAGACCAGGGCTCGAACCCGTGTCCCCTGCACTGGCAGGCAGATTCTCAACCACTGCGCCACCAGGGAAGCCCTGTTTCCAGGTTTTGATGATTCTGGTTCCCAGATTACTGTTGGAATTTTCCCCTGCTTTTACTTTTTATCAATATGTTTTATCTGTTTTTTTTTTTTTTTACAAAAGCATTCCATGTTCTCTGGAGCAATGCTAGGGGAAAAAAAGAGCAAAAAGAATAAAATGATATTGAAAATACAACTCTCATTCTGCTATCCAAAGAAGATGACCAGTAAGATTTTGGCATACAGTCTCTTATTTTAAAAAGTAAATTTGTATAATAGTCAAGATACAATGTATATTAACAATACTTTTTATAGAAACTGATTTATACTGTCATGTTTTTAGAGTCTAGTTTTTAATTTAATGGTATGAACATCTTTTCATGTAGTTGAATATTCTTCATATATCATTTTAATGAGTGCGTAGTGTTCTGTATTCGACTATGTGAATATACCGGAGTTAATACATCAAACCCTTGTTTTGGAGCAATTGGTTTTGCTTTCTCTTTCCTACTTTGTATTCCCATTGCCACTCCTAGAGTCAAAGCTCTCATCCTGCCTTGCTTGGACTATTTTAATGTTAATTCAAATGATTGCTTGTGTCCAGTGAACTATCTAATCCTTCCATACTAAGTTAAAAAACAAAAACAAAAAAATGAACGACTCGTAAGACTGTGGCTTGAATAAAGGCTTTGATGATTTTCACTTTTCTTCAGAATAAAGTTTACATTTCTTAGCATTTATGTTTGATTCTTCTCTAATTTAGTCATGATTTAACCCAGGGGTCCTGCACCCCTGGGCTGCACAGCAGGAGGTGAGCAGCGGTGGACGGAGCAAAGCTTCATCTGCCGCTACCCATCGCTCGCATTACCGCCTGAACCATGCCCCGACCCCAGTCCGTGGAAAAATTGTCTTCCACGAAACCAGTCCCTGGTGCCAAAAAGGTTGGGGACGAATGATTTAACCTACATTCATACTGTTCTTGATTCCCTGAATACTTTGCTACTTCCATGTCTTTGCCAGTATTCTTTCTTTGGCCAAGAACACCTTTTATTTTTGTTTCTTCCTGGCAATATCCCACTCATTCTTTAAAAGTGAGTGCAAATTCACCTCCGTCATCCTCTCAGTCAAATTAACTGCTTCTTCCTCTGTGCTCCTAGAGCATTTTGTTGTTGCTTCTCTTGTGTAATCTAATGGGAGGACATAATATAATAAGAAGCACGTAGTCTTTGGACTCTGACCGTCCATCCTGGGTGTGAAGGCAAGATTCATCTCTTATAATTTCTCCATCTCAGTTTCATCATTTATTCATTCATTTAATATATACTATTAGGTACCTCCTGTGTGCCAGACCTTGTGTGGAACTCTGAGATACAACAAGCAAATAGTATTAATAATGGGAAATATTTACTATACAATATGTGCCAGGTTGTGTTCCCAGTATTTTCATGTGTGAACTCATTTAGTCCTCACAACAGGTTCTATTCCTAACCACGTTTTATGAATGAGGAAATTAGGATACCTAGCAGTTAAGCACTTATGAAGGTCACACAGCTAGTAAGTGGCAAAACAGGGGTGCAAACCCAGGTGGTCTGATTGCAGAATCTGTTCTCATAGTCAGTGTGCTTTATTGCCTCCTAAAACAAACAAAATTAGACACAGACTCTGCCTTTCTGGAACTTTCAAGCAAGTAGGGGAGGCATATATCAGATAAATAGCAACAACAAATATAAAATTATACGATGGTATAACACAAACAAATATAAAATTTTACGATGGTAAGTGCTATGAAGGGGACATGCACAGTACTATGAGAAACAATAATACATTTTACATACTTAATGGGAGTTAGGCTATGCTTCCTAACTTCCTTCCTAACAATGTACCATTTGAGCTTAGATCTGAAGGAAAAGTAGGAGTGAGCCAGGTAAGGAAGGGAAGGAAGAATGCCACCAGTTTCAGGAAACAGAATGTGGAAAAACTCTGTGGTCAAAGGGTATATGGCCTGTGGAAGGGCCTGAGAACCAGCAGCGTGGCCGGAGAGAAGCTGGGGTTGCATTTAGGTGGGACCCAGAGTCCTTTAGGCCATGTTAAGTCTTATCTATTGTAAGAGCAATGCGAAGTGATTCAGTGTTTTTAAGGAGGGGATTTCATGAGCATATTTTTATTTTATAAAGGTCTGTGAGGCTACAGCATAGAAGAGGCTTTTCAGCAAAGATGGTAATATAATACCTGTAAAGGGGAAAGTGACATGATGTATTGGAAAGTGTCTAATACAGTATCAGGCTTGCAGTGAGCACTTAATAAATACTGGTGTCCTTCTTCACTCATTACTGTATCCACCAGATCTAATATACTACTTTGCAAAATGTAGCAAAACAATAAATGCTTGTTGATTGACTGAATGAATTGATAGATCATTATACGTTTCTTGAAGATTTCCAGAAACAAGGAACTGTGTCACACAAAGCAGTCCATTAAATTGCTTTATGTGTGAGAAGATATTTTTTCATTTTGAGCCAAAAAGCTAACTTCCTATAATTCTACTTAATTTTGCCTTTTGGACCTGGACTGGATAAGTATAAATCCTCTTCTGTGATAATCCTTCAAATAATTGAAGACAGTTATTTGAAATATTTCTGTTCCAGATCCTCCAGCCACATAATATATCACCCAGGCTCTGCCTCAATCTGTGTTCCATCCTGAGCCCCTTTCTTTCTTTAGCTCTAGTACTCAGAGTCAGAACAACCCATGTACTCTACCCAGTTCAGAAACAGTGAGGCCATCCAGTCTTTATTTGGGGTGACTATTTTAATTACCTCAGCTCAAAATTACATTAACTGTTTTGAAAGTGAGGTATCCCATACTTGTGCTGTGGATTGTTTGAGCTCATGTAGGCTGCTTTAGGTTTATCAATATTAAATTTAAATTTAATTGTTTTGGTTGCAATCTTCTTAAACAGTGATTCTATCATCTAGTATAATAGTTATTGCTCCAATATTCTTTTTTTGTACATATTTGCATAAACTTTTTTACAGCTTCAGTTTTGTGGTTGATATCAAATAAGATAGACAAAATTAGAGCTTATGTTTTAGTAAAGATTTCTTTCCACTTTCCACTGACTTTGCTAGATGTCATTTGATTAGCTATAAATCTATCTAATTGTACATTTATCTGTCCTGTAATTTTTCATCTTACCTTTAAAGGCCCTGCTGGACATCAGAATCAAATCATTTTGCTGTTTCCCGGGCTTAAATAAACCTTTTGAACAAAGACGATGCAGAGAGTGTGAAATTATATATTGTGAGTAAATAAAACAACAACTACCTAAAGAGTTGTAACCCTGTGCCAGGCACTCTTCTGAGTGATTTAATACATTAACTCAGTTAATTCTCATGCAAAAAAACCCCCAATGAAATAAGCACTATCGCTATCTACATTTTGCAGATGAATAAACTGAGGCACAGAGATTGTCGCCTGCCAACTTCATGTACCTGGAAAGCGGTGGAGTCAGGATTCAAACCCTTGCAGTTAGTTTGCCTCCAGATTCTGTGCTCAATCCATGTTGACTCAGGTTATAGAAAAACAAAATCAAAACAGTGAGACAATGTGGCATTTGGGGTAAGAATTATTTGGAAATTTTTGAAAATTCAAAATTTTTTCCTAATATTTCACATATGGAATATTTTCCAATATGTTGCTTTATGCCTGAGATAATTCATACACTATATATTTAAAATGACTTAACTAGGTGTCTGCTGTCTAGTGAGAACATAATGAAGAAACTTTGACTCAGACAAATTACATGTGGGGATGGCTTAGTTCTTTCTGTTCCTTTTAGTGCACTGGTAACACAGTAGCAAATGCAAAATAAATTTAGCTGTGGAGAATGACAGGGAGGCCTTTGCAGTCATTTACTGAAGGCAAGAAAACTCATGCATACTCTTTTAAATATGCTTTTAAATTTGTGGCAGTATTAGCTCTTTGTGAAATGGAAAGAAAATTAGGACTCAAAATATTTTTCCAGTGGTGGAGTAGTATAGTTTTATTGGAACATTAAAAAAAAATAGCCTAAGTATGGCCCAAAAGAAATACATAATCTTCTAGAAAACGAATACCAATAGCAAATACAGTTGTCTTGCATTTTGGTGCTGGAATATGGTTCTTGCCTTCTTTGTGGAAGAAATCTCAAAATGGTGCAAATTACAATCCTGGTAAATGTGACACTGTCTTCATAAGAATTAATCATTTGGAAATTTGGATTTTTTTTCCTAATCATACATTTAGGACTTTCCCAGTAAATTATATCTATATTAAATAATCTGTTGCTAAGATGTGCTGAGAAAGTTTTACTTTCATTGAAGGTATCCTGTAGGTGAGAATAAAATAATCTCAATGGCGTATATATTTTTCTTTCTGGCTCTGTCAACAACAAAACCCTAATTTGGACAACTAATATGCTTAAGTATTCTCTGAAAAGAGCTATGATATATTCGAACTGTTTAGTTCCGCCCACAAATCATTTTGCTTTACAGCTTTGATCTTGAAATATGTGGACTGATGTCTTTATGCTCACAAGTCCTTCTTGTAAGTAGTTAAGTGTTCTCGCTCAACGTTATTAAATAAGCCCAAAGCTGCGAATGGGCCTCCTTGACTCAGGGCATTTGGAAAAGACCTTTCCCTTTAAATTATATACCTTGTCTTTTTGGTCCATTTTGTTGTGGTCCACTAATGCTTTTTTGTTCTTTAGGAAAGTATTTGTTCACTGCCTTTTTCACTTGTCATGCCCTGAAATCTCCTTGACTTATAACTATTATATCTAAAACTTGGGGGGACAATATTCAAAGGTTATTTGACTGCAAAATCTATTGTGCTTTTATAATCTATGAATTATTTTCCAATTTAATTCTAAATAGAAGGTCCTTTACAGAAAACAAATCGGGCTCCACAAAAGAATCAAAAATTGTATTTGTTTTACATTGTACGTACGTGGAGCTGGAAACTAAGGAGATTGTAAGCAAGCCCGTTTGACAAATCTAGACCAACTTCCAAGAGGCATATACATAGAAAGCTATTTTGAATTATGAGCGTTCATTTTATTTTTCTTTCCCACTGAACTTTAGCTGTCTAAGGGTAAAAGCCTATTCATCTTTGCCTCTCAGAACCTAGAACAATATTCAGTACATTTGAAAAATAGAAGAATAATAATTTCTAATTTTTAAAAATTGCTTACTATGTGCCAGACACTAGTTTAGGTTCTTCCCATGTGTTATATCATTCAATTGTCATAACAACTCTATAAGGCAGGCCATATTATAATCTCATTCACGTAAGAGGAAATTTTTTTTTTACATTGTCTGTTTTCTTTTTTTTTTAATGTTGCACTTCTTTTTTATTGAGATATAATTGCCATAACATTGTGTGTATCAGAACTTTTAAATTACTGTTATTTACAGACATAGAAAAAAGATCTCCTTATGAAAGTGATGGGTATCTGTTCTCTGCACCTCATTATATTAGACAATTTTTTTTATTCATCTTTATTGGAGTATAATTACTTCACAATACTGTGTTAGTTTCTGTTGTACAACAAAGTGAATCAGCCATATGCATACATATATCCTCATATCCCCTCCCTCTTGAGCCTCCCTCCCACCCTCCCTATCCCACCCCTCTAGGTGGTCCCAAAGCACCGAGCTGATCTCCCTGTGCTATGCAGCTTCTTCCCACTAGCTATCTATTTTACATTCGGTAGTGTATATATGTCAATGACACTCTCTCACTTCGCCCCAGCTTCCCCCTCCCCCGCCCACCCCCTGTTCTCAAGCCAGTTCTCTATGTCTGCGTCTTTATTTCTGCCCTGCCACTAGGTTCATCAGTACCATTTTTTAAAAATTCCACTCTTTGACATAAAGCAACATAAGAGGAAATTGAGGCACAGGGAGCTTAAATAACTTGCTCATGATTACCTAGTAAATAGAGATACATACACTAAAACAATATAAAGAGGTAAAAAGAGAATCCGTGTCTGATATTTTTGTATGTTATTAGCAAGCTATATTTTATTACTCTGTCATTAATTTAGCTGTATTCATTTTGTCCTGGCTAACCTTGGTGAATGAAACTTGAGGTGGGATTGGTTGACAGACTATTGAGCAGCAGGGTAAGATGATCAAACCTACAGGAGTAGAGAAGAGAGTGGAACCATAATTAACTAGGCACTATCTAATTTGCATTTCAGTGGAACCAAACCCATATAGAGGAGAAGGGTCATAGAGTCAACGTTTACGATGAATATATGGTATCATGAATTCTTGAAAAGCCCCAGTAAGTCCTATCACTGAGACCAGTACACCATTCCTCAGTAAGGTGCAACACAGCCTTCAGCATCAGAACCTTCTGCTGCCTCTGCAGGTGAGAAGCAGGGGAAGGAGACAGTGTGAGCTGGGAGCCATGCAACATGAAAATACTTCTCTTTAGACACCGGAATCACCCTCATGGTGAGCTGCTCACACCATGAGACACAAGAGATCTGAGGCCTAGAAAGTGGCAGATTCACATCTCCCATTTCATGCTTACTCTGGGCCATGAGTGAGCTGAGTAGCAAGGTATACTAGTTACCTAAATGACAAACTTTCTCCTATTTCTGACACATTAAAATAAATTGAAATTCTCATAAGAAAATGCATGTATGATGTGACACTGAAGTATAATGCACATACAAGCATGCAATTTGAAATATATATATATACGAAGGAAATTTTATAATTTGTAACATAAGCATTGCTTTAACATCTGTGAACCTTGAATTTATGCTCCATAAAATTTTGGATGGAGGGAAAGATGAAGAAGGAACCCAAGGGAATGTTGACTGAGAGAACAGATTACAATGGTACAGTGATGCCAGGTATAAAAGGGCCTCATGCACACCCCATTGTTTTTAAAGGATTGCCATCTTCCAGACTGGGCCAGTTGGGATGTTGAAGGGTCTATACGGTCACTACAGGTCCTTAGACTTAAGATATAGAAACTTATTTGCAGTAGCCCTTCTAGGAGTGATTGGATCCCGAGGACTAATTCCTGTTAACCAAATTTACAAGAAATTGATATATACGGTTGAGATATTTAGTTACCAAGATAACTAGAAATCTTCTCAGTAGAAAGATTTCCTTGGGCCACTTGTTAATACATTTCTGAAGATTGTTTCATGAACTTGTTTCATGAACTTGGATGGAGGCAGTAAGATGGTTTTAACTGAAGTCACTGGGTTCTGAGGCCTTATATGCCCTCTTCTCTCCTAGAAGAGTTAACTCATTAACTCATTGTATAGACCAGACTATTCAGCCAGCTGTCAAGGTAACTTATCAGGGCATCTTTTTTTATGGAAAGTGTTAAAAAATAAATAGTTCTCTTTCTTTGGCTCCTTTGTATTTTGGTTTTCTAGGTACCATTCAGTTATATAAAGAGTCCTCTGTAACATTTAGTGTTTATTTAGCTCACAGCTTAAATAACTTGTATTACCTATGTTTTAGATTCCTTGATAACACTAGAGGTATTTAATTAGATTTAAGGAGCATTCTGATACCATTTATGTGTTGTCATTTTTACATTTATGTGTAAGTCATTTTTTTTTTCTGCAGGTGGTAAGGCCTGTCCATTTTTACATTGATTTTTATTAAATTTTATTTCAAAAGGTTATATGCTCTGAGATTACCCTCAAATTCTCTTCCTATTTGGGGCCTGTCAGTGATGGGTATAGTGGTGAAAACACAGGTTTTGAAGTTAGGCAGATCTAGATGAAACACTAGCTGAGTGATGTTAGGAGTAGTACTTGATCTCTCTCGTAGCTTCTCTATCTGTAAAATAGGAATAATTAAGTCTATTTTATAGGGTTGCATATAATACAATAAATAGTACATAATAGGTGCTAAATAACTGGCTTTTTTTTTTCTATATAAAAAGTTCTTAGAAGGAAAACAAGATGAAATAAAAATTCCTAAGTTATTTTTAACCTGAGTTTTTACCAAAAGGCCAAATCTGGCCTACACAGTTTTTTAAAAAATTATTTTTGAAGTAACTGTCAACTTTAAGTATCAGTAACTGTGATATAAAAATCTGCATTTCTCACTTTCCTTGAAAAAGTGTATCTTCTGAGATGTGGCATCCCCATTTCTATCCTGAACAATAGGCAGAAGCTGAGTATCAGCTGCCCCTTCTATGAGACATTTGCTGACGTCATTGCAGAACCCCCAGCCCACTTCAGTCCTTCAAATTAGCTCTCTAGGCCTTTGCATTTGGGACTCCTTCAGTACATTATCCTTTTCCTAATAACTCTTCATTTCATGATATTTGACCAAAGAAGAACAAATGAAGGTGAGTAGAAATAGATATTTTAGTGCTTAAATTTAAAAAAAAAATCAAGCTCTTGTTTTGGTGCTACATCTAAGGTGGTCATACTTTCCAAATTGAAAACTAGCTTGACTCAGCATCTGAAGGTGACACTAAATATTCAAAACTGAGACTTCCATAAAGAAACTTTGTTACTGTGACTCTGAACCACGTGGGCACCCAATTAATGCTGTTGACTGGTTACTGTGGATTTTCAAGGTAGTGTTCACAGTTTTATCACCCTTGTCTGGATGCCCTGGAGTCTGGTGGCAACTACACACCATTTGTAAAATTAAAGTGCTATGTTCATCCTTGAAACAAATGGCAAAGCTATTTAGGATTGGTTTTAATCTGATGTTCTGGCGGGGATCCCATTGGGACACACAAATTAAAACATAGTCCTAGGTGAATTATAGCAGTGTATCTTTTGAATGAGAAAGACTCAGTGACTGGTTTGACAAGAGTCTGGTGACCCTGCTGAGTGTTATTAATTTTATTGTCCCGAGAGAATAATGAAAATAGCACCTATTGTTTAGCCCTCAGGCTACAATTGTACACCATCATCTATATGAGCAATATCTTGTGTCCCCCACAGAATATACTTACAGGGGAGGGAGGTAAGCACAGTCATTCCTTTAATATAGAAACAACCATTAAATATAGAAATAGTGGCATGGCTGTAAATCCAAAATGTGGAATGTATGGAAGAGAATATTCTGGAGACAGAAAACTTGAACTTTATTTCTAGGTTATTCTGACACTCATTGTCCCCATGATCTTATATTTAGGAAATAACCATAAAGTATCACAGTGAATTTGACAAAGATCACATTTGCATTTTTCTAGGGTCTTTATTATGATTTTTCTGAGTATACTCTCTAGAAAGACACAACAGTGCGATGGTTCAGAGAGGTCTTTGGAATCAGATTGCCTCTATTTGAAGTCAGGCTCCAACATTTATTAGCCAGTTATGGGAGCTTAAGCAAGTTGCTTAACCTCTAGATTACCTCACTTTCCTCAGGTAAAAAATGGGGTAATAATAGTACCTTTCTAATAATGTTAGTGAGAAGAACAAATGATCATAAGCTCTTAGCCCACAGAAAGGCCCAATAAATGCTAGTTGTTATTGATACTTAACTTAGTCTAAGATGCACTTCAAACACAACCCAGGTTTACATGAAGACGTGCTCTGTGATTGTTCAATCCAGTCACCCAATCTAAACAAAATGAAAATAAAGCTTGGCTGGGATGCTCTGAATATAGTGTGAAGTACTGTAAATTATCACATCCAGAAGCAACCATTTGGTTTGCTAATTGACAAGTAATCATCAGAAATTAGCTGTTTGTCCAAAGTCTAAAGCTGCAAATCCAGGTACCGGGGAAAAGGGACTTTTAAGAGTGTTAGGAGGGGTGGAGGAGTTGAGAATAGGAGAAACATAGGACGTTTAAGTCCGAGATTTCCTTGGTCTCTATCTCATCCCCACTCCAATGCAGTACATACAATAACACCAGGGAACAGGAAGAGGCCTCTCACTGATGTGATGATCTTGGATTTGGCAATGGACCTTCTTTATTTAAAGTCAAACTTTCTATAGTCTATGAGCCATACACTTATTTGCACTATCTGTTCACTCACTTGGTGTGAAACACACTCATATCAGGGGTCTCCTTAAACCACAGCAGGCTGTGAATGGCACTAATACCTGGCCAATGATTTAGCTTAACACTAACTACTGTATGTTTATATAATATTTAAAACATACTGTTAGTAAGTTTTTTCCCACTCATCTTTAAAGATTTAATCGTATGTGCTTTCCACAGTAAATTTACTCTCCATTCCCCTCTTTTTTTTTTAGCTTTAGAAAAATAAATCCCAGTTTTTGTCTGTCTGAGGAGTCTCATTGGGATTGTTTTTAATGGGACCTGGCAGGCCTTGCCTTTGGAAAAGAAACCAGGAAACCAGCTAGTTTTATGTTAGAGGGGTCATTGCCCAGGACAGGGTGTCCAAGATGAGAAACCCGAGTTCCGTAGTAACAAGGTCTGTGACTTCATGGAGGCCCTCTCCAGCGAAAGTATTTTAAAATTTTGCTAGTATAGGCAGCAGATAATGTCAATATTCCCATTCCTACTTTATTTGATGTTTCTTACAGTTCTTAGGTAATTGGCCCTTCTCATGATGGCTTCAGGGATCTTGTGGCATCTATAGTACCCACTAGGGATGAACAGAGAATGAATGGGAGGCATATATGAGACTGTATATGAAAATATAGTCTATAGATGCAAAAGACTGCACCTTTGCCTCCAGTGAACAAGTGATGTGTTTTCTGTGCAGAAAATTGATCGTTTATCCACCATTGTGGAAACAGAGCTTCCAAGAGCAGAGTACTACTTCCAAGGAAATACTGTCAACCCAAATCACCACTGTGCTTTTTTGCTATGTCCTAGTTTTATTTTGCTTTGGGGTTGTTTTTCCCCTTTGCGGGGTTGCACAGTTAGATCTCACCTAATAATCAAGTTTAACTGAAAGTAGTACTACTTGGAAAACTGCTGGATGGAAAGTGTTCCTATGGTATGGAAGATGCTAGAGAACTAAACAAAAGGATGCCAAGAAGACAAAATATGAGATGAAGAGGAGGGATATTTAATTGCCATGTAAAGGGTTTAAAGTATAATTCTAACAATAGTTGGCAAAAGTTGAGGATATTTACATCCTGTCTTTAGTTTTTGGACAAGTATGAACAATACTTGTTGGGCTTTAGATAGGGTGGGCCAAGGAATGCTTCATAATCAAAAAGTAGCTCTCAGTTCTCTGCACAGATACTTCCAGAAATGTGACTAGTCGAAAAAGGCTGGCTGAATGCATCCCCTTAGCATTTCTGCACTTTTCTTTCTGTTAATCTGTAATCATTAGTTGGTTGCTTGGTGATTATTTTCTCCACTGAGTTGTGTCTTCTTTTAAGGCAGGAAACTTATTTATATTTCCTCCTTGTTTTGTGTTGTTTTTTCCCCCTATTGCCTTTCCTCACTAATATCTGGCATAGTAATTTGGCATGGTCCCCGTGACTCTCCCCCAGGCTCCTCAGAACTCCCCAAGTGATGATAATATCTGCTAGACTTGACATAGAAAAAAATAAGCAGCTATTTGTAATTCTTACTGAGTGGTTCTCAAAAGTTGGATTAGTCTAAAATTCATCTAAGAAGTCTGTTAAAACTCGGAATTCTGGGTCCCACTTCCCAAGATTCTGATTCCATAGGTGTTAGTGGCTCTTGAGAATCTGCATTTTTGCATGCTTCCCTAGTGAAACTTTGCTTTATGAAGCAATCACTTCCACAGCTGATACCTTCTTATTCTTAACTATGACTGAACATCAGAATTTACAGTGGATGTTTATAAAAATGCCTAGACCTCACACACAGAAATTCTGATCTATTAGGTTTGGTGTACAGCCTAAGCATCTCTATTAAAATATTAAAGTACCCCTCTCCCCACAACCAAACTCCACAGGTGATTTTTTTCTGTGTGGCCAAGATTGATAACCACTGCCTTAGCCCTTAACCTCACCATGTTGTTATTTGAATACTGCTCCATGATTACCACGTAGAAAGCTGGAAAAGGTTGCATTCCTTGTGAATAACTAACACAGGGCAGAAATGGCCGTGTTATCAGCTGCCCCTCATTTATGCGTTGATTAAGTCTCAAAATATGACAAGCTGGACTTAATTGTTAGGGAAAGAGTAAATGAGACCAGTAGATAGCTGGAAAATAGAGACCTCTTAGTTTATTTCTTAAGAGTCACATCAATCTGCCCGGTTAAGTGATTAAAGGAGAGGCTCTACACTGCAAGGGGAACCAGGCCCTGATTTGTTCAGGGTCAGGAACAATGGCTCAAGACCATCTTGTTTGCAGATACTCCTTTCATGTTATTAGGCTGTCAGTTGACAGACTTTGCAAGATTTATGGCTCAAAACTCAAGTGTCCACATGTGTGTGAGGGTGAGATGTTGCAACGGTTTGGATCAGGTAGGATGAGGTGAGAGGAGAGGAAAGGCCTGAGGATATCAGGAACCAGGCCCTTTTGGGGCTTCAACCTCACAATCCCTCTTTCTGTTTGTTTGTTTGTTTTTCTTCCTCTCATCCCAGTGAACCTTATTTTTAGTTTCTGGGAATTTCTGCTATTGCACATTAAAATAGAAAGTGCGACTTCAAAGGGAAGCACCTCATTTTTATGAAAAGATACCTAGGGTGCTTTTAATAAAGTCCTATCAAGGGTGTAATAATAAAGATTTAGGATCCCTGTGCCCTGCAACCTGAGAAAACTGTGCTTTCAAAGCAAAATGAACTATACTTTATTCGACCTGTTTGTATCTTTCTAACTTATTTGAATTGAAATTTCTGATATTTAAAATCTTGCATTCTCTTCACAGTAGGGACAGTCACCTCCTGCATCTTTCTGCTTTTCCCTCAGATGTTTTTCTCTTTCCTGCCAAGAGAGAGCCTGCTGCCTGTTTCTGTGAGCTTCCTTCCACACTGGCTCCCCTCGTTCGCTTCCCCCCTTCCAAACGGAAACTTTCTGAAAGGAAATGTTACCATGTTACTCCTCTGCTTGAAATCCTTCTGTGATTCTGCAGAATGTATTAAATCCAAACTTAGAGCAGCGTACAAGGCATGTTTGGGGCCTAGAATTTGTTACTGTTTCCGACCTCCAAGCCTGTTTGCACACCCGTGTGGGCACACACAGATACACACACACTCACACACAGTTCTCCAGCCATAATGAATTATTGTCATTCCTCAAAATGCCATGTTCTCATATTCTTCCATGTCTATCCACATTCTCTTCTTTTTCTTAGATTTATCTTTCTCTCTAGTAGACTTCATAAATGCCAACCCTAACTTCAAGACTCTACTTAAATACCTCTTTCTCTGTAAAAATGGAAACTTTTCCCCTCAATCAGAGACTGTCAGGGGTATCTCCTTATGCCCTCCATAGTACACTACGGAGGGCATAAGTACATAGGCTACACTAATCGTGCAGTGGTAGTGCATTACATGGTTGTATCCCCAGAGATGCTATTTGAAGGCAAGTTTTGGGCCTTACTTGTTTTTCTTCAGTGACTCATTAAATGCTGAATAAATACCAATCAAATCTTTAGAAACTATTGGCTCACTAAATAAAAGAAAAAAACAACTAAAACTAGGGCTAGGAATTGCCCAAAACATATGTTCTGGGGGCAGAGGAAAAGGCTTACAGGTAAAATATATGGGGAACAAACTATCAAGTTTCAATTTTGTCCTGTTTCTAAGGCACTCTAATTTAGTAACCAGACTTACCAAGCATCACTGTATTCTGGAACCCCACTGGACCGAACAGAGCTGACAATGATGCTTCAGTAGGATAGCTATTTGCCAAGACACATTTCTTCGTTATGGTGGTTCAGGGGGAGGGGTGATTATCCCCAGATTCTACATGAATGCATATGAGGTTGTAGATGAAGCAGCGGAGGTGCGGTTACTTGGCAAAGGCCTCTCATTAGTGGCATCCCAATATGCTGTGTCCTCTGAATGCAGAACATCACTTTGGCTAATAGATTAACTTCACGAATGGAAGCCAAATTCCATTATTTTTGATAATTGGGAAGAGTATTTTGTGCCATATGTATTCATAATGCACTTGATAATTTATGTATGAAAAAACTCATAGAGATATTTTGTTTAAACACAAACGAAGTAGTATAAATCTTTTTTCTAAAGTGGTATAAATCTTCATTGATTTTCAAATTGTACTGCTTATGTTCAATACATGTGTACATGTGTGGGGAGATGGGGTTTGCCGTGGGCTGAGAAAAACTACACATGACAGAGGTATCAAGAGCAACCTTTATGTCTATGTCGCCTATCACTATGTACGTCTGAAGGTTAAAAAAAAAAAAAAAGATTTTCCTTACCTGGGAAAGCAGAGTGAATCCCGCCCTTTCTTCTAGCTTCTTCCTAGCTGAGAATGTCTCACACGTGCTCCCAGATAATGGCGCTTAGCCATGTGCAGTGTTTGCGCCATTTCTCCTCTTTTGCTCTGACTACAGTAGAAACGTCACCTTCCACCCTGTGATCTCTCTGCAATAGGGCACAAGTTCCCTGTTCTTGCACTGGAGCTGCCTGCTGTTTCATGGGCTGCAAAGGAGAGCTGCCTTGTGTTTTTAGTGTTCCCCATGAATTTTGTGAAACAGCCCTTTTATTTCGTCTTTGTCTTGTTCTTTCCCCAGGACTCTGACATGAACCCCTGAGAGAAATTGTGGGCTCAGAAAACAATCTTAAGCCATATAACCTGCTGTACTTAAAAGTGCCACTCTCCTCTGAAACTAACTCATTGTCCTTAGACTTAGTTTATGAGCCTCTCTTCTCATGTTCTCCCAGGATACCGTTTGTGGTTCAGGCAAATATACACCTGATGGGCACAGTCTATCTGCTTTCCAGACAGCTGGATATGTATGAATTTGAGCAGCCGTGGGACTGTGGGAGTGAGAGTGGCTTAGATCAGTCACATCTATGGCTTACTTTATACTTATAGTGACAATTATATAGACAGAGAGCTATAAGACCCCCAAAGTCCTTGAGGGGAATCATTTGCCCAAGGCTACAGTTATGCAGTATCACATCTGGCACTCTAGTCTAGGTCTTTCTAACTCCAGAGTCCTATACTTCTAGTATTTCTCATTCCTTGTCTATCTTTAGCTAGGTTGAAGACATGTAGTAGGTGTAAAATAAATGTCGAATGAACAAATGAATGCTCTCTTTATATCAGCATCAAATGCATTGCGTGGCAAGATGGAAACACTGTGAAGACAATATACAAGTAACACTATTGTGTATAAAGTGTTTATTTAAAAATATCACTATTAAAACTATTAAAAACTATTTCTGAGGAACCGATTTTGAGTAAGAATTGACTATAAAAGCTTAAATTGTTAAAGACACAAGATAACTCAGAGTCTTTATGGTCTGCCTTAGAGTTGATGATGATTTCTGACAATATGTATTTGAAGCGAATTTTTTTTGAGACTTAAAAAAAGAAATCTCATGAAGTTTACTATAAGATGTCTCTTTTAGGTGTATACTTTTTAAAATAATACGTTTTATAAGTCAGTACCTTATTTTTTTATGCAAGATTGTAGCAAACATTGGGAACCTCATATCTTAATAAAAATGACCTTTAGGGAATTCCCTGGCAGTCCAGTGGTTAGGACTCAGCGCTTTCATTGCCAGGGCCCGGGTTCAATCCCTGGTCGAGGAACTAAGATCCTGCAAGCCAGGCAGTGCGGCCTAAATAAATAAACAAACAAACAAACAAAAATGACTTTTATGTACTTGAGGACTTTTTATTTTGGAAGGTTCCTTAATTTTTATGTGGTTGTTACTGTTCATTATAAGAATCACTTCTTTCTCCTCTAAAGTTCAGTTTCATGTTAGGAAAGAAGTTAATTTGTCTACATGGGAAATGTTACATTACATTCAAAAGCTGCACATACTCTTTTTTTTCGTGGAAATTCAGGTTGTAGTAATAATGTTTATTTGCTGTTATGTACAATAGTGATACATACTAGGCTCTGAATAGAATAATACATACGGACACATTTGAATCCATATACATAAATACATACACAAGAATGAGTCCCTAGTATCTGTAGGCACATGCGCACCTGCCCATCTTTTCATAGGTATATAAGATTTGCCTACCACCCTGAGCGCTTGATATACACAATGATGGGACTTCTTTTATACTTGCTAATTCTATTCGCTATTATATTCCAAAAGGCATCGTATTATCTGCCTTGTCCGATTTGCTTCTGTGCTCATTAAAGTGGCCTGCTGTGAAGCTAATTTTTCTTGCTCATTTTATTGATATTTTGGGAGAGTGAGATTTTTTTCCAAGCAGTTCCTGTTTTAGTATAGGGTTGGAGTAGCTGTCAAAAGAAGGCTTTAAAAACCATCCTCTAAAATAAATCAAAAATAAAAGCAGCTTATTTTAGTATCTCTATTGAAATATAAATTACAGGTCATTGATCTTTTCCCCCACTTCCTTGCAATTATTTTTATTGAATTTTTTAAAAGTAAAACAATGCAGTGTATTAAAAAAAGCAAATAAACCTCGATGATAAGAATAGTACCAAATGGTTTGTAAATGGCAACAACACACATTTTGTAGGAGAAAAGCATAATAAAACCTAGCTTTGTTTTGAATTTCTACAATAAAAAAATAAAGCGTAGCAGTGATTAGGTTAGTACAATTCTGAATCAATCTAAAGTCTCACCACAGAGGGACAGTTTAATTCTAAGAGTTCAGAATCAATTATTCTTGTCAGGTCAACTACCTTATATCTAAATCTATATCTATATCGACATAGATTTAGATATAAAATATATCTATATATATATAATGCATAGTAAAATATAAATAATATACAAATATATATATATATAACATATATCTACAATGTATAAAATGTATAAGTATATATGCACATTGGGATATATATTTTAAATAATATATATTTATATATGTATAATAATATAATGTGTATTTTAAACAATACATAACAATGCCAGAAAACAGACATGAGATGATGCCAATACAAGCAATATCCTTTTTTTCAAAGAGATGGCAGTCAGGTGCTTTGCCTGAGAGGCAGATGGCAGGTGAGGACGTGGAGGAGCCAGGGGCTGCCAGGTTTTCGACCCCGGCTCCACGACTTCCCTTCATCTCTCTGAGCATCTGTTTGCCCTTCTACAAACTAAGAATAGGGCACTTTCCCGGTAGAGTCTTTCGGGGGTTTAAGTGAATTTATATTGGTAAAGCACTTAGAAAATAGTGCCTGACACATAGTAAGCACTACATCATGTTTGTTAAATAAATAAAGATCTCAGTAACTGGAGCTGGTCAGATACAAAGTAAAGATTATTTAGAATAACAAGTTGCTATTTTTAGTAAAACAGAGAAAATGTGTACCTCCTACAGATCCACCTAGGATTTAGCATTTTGAGATACAAAAGATTGATTTTCTTTGGAATATATTCTGAACCAGAAGTCCCAGAATGTGGTGCAGGATCAGGGAAATAGCAAGAGGAGGAAGTCAACATCATATTCCTCGGGGGCAAGTCCCGGGCGGCCTGCAGGAATCACCGTGCTGCTTCTGAAGGTTTTATCAGCCCAACAGTGAGCACCGAGTTAAGCTTCTCTCTTCCAACCTGTTCCACAGGCCAGGAGTTCTATAAATTGTTCATAGGTGTGTTTGGAAGATGTTCCTAAGTAAAATAAGTTTGCCAAACACTGGGGTAAACACACAAATAACAATCCTTACAGCTTTAAAAATATTTAATATGCATTTCAATACTGCAAGAAACATATTATGGATCCGATCCCAAATTTATTTCACCATGATTTCCTTTTTTTCCCTTTTATCATACAACTGTGGTTACCTTCCAAAGGTAGAAGATAGACCATCTTTAGGGAAGTAGTAGTTATTTTTTTGGTCCTTATATTCCATGGAGAAGAACTGAATAAAACAGGTTAGAAAGAAAGAACAAAATGTTAATAATAACTAGCAACTGAATAACATTTTGCAGCTTAAGCATATTTCTATATATATTATTTTCTTCATTAGCATATTTTCCTCATTTGTACTCACTTACTAACCCACTGCCTCATTTCCCATTTCCTGAAATCAAAAGGATGGGTCCACCTAAGAACCCAGCCATTCTAGTTCTAAGTTAAAATCTTCTCATAAAGCACTTCCATTGTTTGAGTTAAAGGGCATTCATTGTACCATTGTTTTTAGGAGTAAAAAAGTAGAAATCATCTAATGTTTACAAAAGGGTGAATGAGTAAACGAAGTTCAGGCAGACAATACATGTTAATTAAAATGAATTAACTATGTGTAACTATGGATGTCTTCAAAGCATCATTTTAAGTGAAAATTAATAGAACAGAGTTAAAGGAAGCAGAAATATTTTTAAATCATTGGCAAATAGTAATGAGAAAGAAGAGTTAGTATAGGTAATGGTGACAGGAGCGAAGTGCATTAATTGCTCATCAAAATTTAGGTAATCTAATCGTTAGTATAAGGCTTAAGAAATTAGGAGAGCTACAGTTGTATTAATGCTCTCTCCTTTACTGTTTCTTGTTTTGTTCTGTACTTACTGAGAATCGCATTCACATTCAAGATTTCATTTACCAACTTGTATGCTAAAGACAAACATATTTATATTTCCACTTCTCTTGAACCATAAGCCTGTATATCCATTGGCCCCTGGTCATCTTCACTTGAATATCTCACAGACAACTCAAGTGACATGTCCCAAGTGATTCATTATTATACACTACCTTTTTCCTCTTTCACAAAGAAACAAGTAAAAAAGTTACTCCTCTTCTTGAATATTCCATATCTTACTTACAAGTGACACTCAAGCCAAAACCTGCTTGTCATTCCCAGCTCACCACCCTTTCCCCGCAAAACAGTATCATCAAATCCTTTCAGTTCTTTCTCCTAATTTTCTAGTCAGCCCAGCCCCTCCTCTTGATCTCTACTCCCACTGCCCCAGTTCATTTAATAATGTTTTCTTGCGTTATTGTAATATCTCCTTAAACGTCTCTGTGCCTTTAGTCCTACTGTTCTCTGAAAACATCCTCTACATGTTCGTCAGATCATGTATAATATATCTGCTTTCCATAAAATCATTTGATGGCTTTCCTTAATTTTTAGATTAAATCTAAACTCAGCATGGCTTCAAAAGTTTTCCTTGGTTAGACACTTATTTACACCCTTTAACTATTACCTCTAACCACCCATTTTTTCTATTTTTCTCCTTCCCTTCTTCTTCTCTACCCTTGGCTCACCCAGACTTCACCCATAATAACCTACAAATCTTTTCCTGTGTGTTTCTGTAGGCCTGGAATGGCGTAGTCCCCCCGTGTGCTCCTTCATTTCCTTTATTACTTTAAGAAATACAATTATCTTGTATTTGTTTGTAAGTCAAAAACTGTGCAAAAGAGGTGGCACACACACTTCTACTTACAGCTATTTCGATCCATTAGAACAAAGGCAGTAAAAATGAGTACACTGAATTTCTAAAAGCAATGTGATAATCCACTGGATGCATAAATCTAATAATCTACAGTAGTCTATGGTATGGAATGTAATTTCAGAAGAAAATAGGAATTTTTATGATTTATGAGATATCTGTGGGATTTGTAAGTGCAAATAAGTTGTCTTTTCTGTTTTTTTAATAAGCTTTTTGAGGGCAGGAATTGTATGTTTTCATTTTGTAAGCTCCATAGCCCATAATTCCACATTTAATACATACTCAGCACTCAACAAATGTTTGCTGTATTGAGAAAGAGTATGTTAAGTCATGGGAACATGTGATACTATAACATTTTATAGTACATATTATTTTACATCACGGCAATAATGCAAATGTTAGCTGAGTATACTCAAAAAGTCTTTGAAATAGCACTTGAAAGGTGTGAACGTCATTATGTTTGGGTACTCTTTGTAAATAAATGATGAAAAGAAAGGATATTTGCAAGTTATCTGAAATTATATTCAATTTCCTCTATACTAAAAGATACTCTCTTTTTAAAAAAACTTTATTTTGTACTGCTTAGTTATACTCTGGATTTTTAAAAATATGACTTTCAAAAAGAGCTTCTTGTAAGATAATTAGAACAACTTGCCATCAGTGCCTTTCAATTAACACTGAAATTACGTCATAGAAAATAATTCTTGTTTTGAAGGAAATTGAACAAAATGGCATATTAATTATCTTTTACTAACAATTTCTACTAATTTAAAGCAGAAAAGTAGAGGGACGAAGCAGTAACATTTTGAGGTTGGAAGCATTCAGGTAGCAGGTGAAAAGTAACCTTTAAATATTCTCCCATCTATTTCCCCAGTTTTCACTTTCTTGTTGTAAATACTTACAGACACACAGAAGAAGTAGTGGCTTGCTAGTTAGCACATCGATAGTGATTTCGTGTGAATTAACCACTTGTTTCCATTCATGGACACCCAGAATAATTAACAACTGGGACATGTGAATCTAATTTACAATTTACCCTTGAACAGAATTTCATAGGGCATGTAGTTTAATAGAGAACATTACTATTTTTCTTTTTGATAAATGAGTTAAATGATCATTTTGGTTTCAGAAGTGAATATTATATGTGTAAGAGTGAGAAGTTAGGTAAAAATATATATGTATATTTGTGCTTTTTTAATTAAAAAGAAAAGCATATATTATTGTAATGTTTACATTTGACAGTAATTTAAGGAAGAAAGTTTTAAGTTTATACACGCTGAAGTGTGTATGTTTGAACAATAAAGCATCATCACAATTACTACTGATGGGTATTACTTATGTCTCATAACAACTAGTGCATTCTGTATCATAGAATACAGTATATTGTGTGCCAGGCGACTCACTGAAGAGAATAGAGTGAAAGGTACAAACTTATAGAATATTTCCTCAGAGAGATCCTTCTATGAGACCATATGTAGACAAGGATTAGTTGCTCCATGGGCAAAGATACATGTTTAGTTTTGTAATAAACCAGTCAAATAACCTATAACATATACCATACAGTTTAATTTCTACTGTATTGTTTCTCCTCTATTGAAATAATTTTATCTTGATGAATGATTTGAATCATGTCTGCCATTTTTGTCATTTTATAAATTGCAGAGCCAGGGCTTCCTGCAGCTTTTCTCTGCCTGGGATACAGTGAGAGGAGAAAGAGGGAGAGAGAGAGAGAGAGAGAGAGAGAGAGAGAGAAAGAGAGAGAAAAGTGATTGATAGATAGATGAAAATATCCATACCTATATTTTTCAAATCGGGGACATTATAGAAGAAAGCATTTTGCTGAAAAAGAAGTTAAAGAAAAGATAATTATTTCCACCTTTTCTTTGACTGTCACTAATTTTTAGAGGGATTTATCATCATTATCCGAAAAATATTTTGAAGACCCATTCTGCATTCACACTCTTTAGAGCTGTTTAGACTAACAGAATCCTTATATTCTAGGTGGTTATAACCCAAACCAGATAATGCTGGCATGAATCTACAAGGCAGAGACTGATAAAGCACAGAATAAATACAGGAAAATGAAATTAATTTAGGAGAAGGCCCAGATGTGGGAGTGTGAAGAGTAGACAAAAAGAGCATTGCTGAAGTTTGATCTTCTCTTCTCTAATGTATCTGCAAATAGCTCTGGCACCAAGATCATATGGCTATCTCCCAGAACCTGGATCAGAAAGCCTACTGTTTATTAAGATAAATGCAGATGTGTCTGCAAAGGGGCACTTCAAAATAACAGACCATCTTAATGCCATGTGGCTAGTTTGGAATGTTCTTAATCATTTGCTTTATCATTTGCTTTAGGTCATTTCTGAAAGCTCTGTAGTGTCATTAACTAGATTATGCTATGAACTGAGCTTATTTCTTCATATTTAAAAAGCTTTCCAGGGCTACCCTTCTCTGGTTTGCACTTAAGTGAAATTAGAAGTCTGACTGTTAGGTATTGCCTTTAGGCTAACTGAAATAGCTCCTTAAGCTCACATCCTTAGGGCCTCGTTAGGAAGAGACTCACAGCATGCCTGACACGGGTTAATATTTGCCGAGCTCATTTACCTACATTGGAAACAAACCAAAAAAAGGCCAGACAAATCCTACTGAAATGAAGAAGGCTGAGGGCATCAGTGCCCATCATCTGGGTCACCCTTCTCTGTCGGAAGTGGATGACCCACCAGGTGGTGACTTCCTATCTCGTCTAAGCTGAAAGAGACCTGTTGAAAATGTGTCTTCAGGTACCTTTGTTGTTAAAGATTTGACAGGATAAAATAGGTAACCCATAACCTTGAGAGAAAAAGGGAGTAAAGAAAGGATTCCTTTCCAAAACAAGATATGTTCTTTACATAAATCTGGTTAGCCAGAGAGTTTATTTTCCAAGAAGATAAAGGACAATTTTCTCACTGCCTCTGCCCTGATGGAATTCTAAGCTAATAGTTTTTCCCTATTCAGAAGTGCAGGGTACAGTGATTTGTAGTTTCTCAATACTTTCTTTCTTCCTATTTCTCTTTACTATTTTAAAACTCCACTTTGTGGTAATGTCTGGTATATGCCATTTAGATTAATGTAACCATATAGGGGAATCTGGTGTGAAAAATTATGGGCAAAAAGTCCTCAACAGTTGAACTCTGTCTTCTCATTATATCAAACTTATTTACGAGCCATTGTATTTGTTCATTTATGAAGATGATTTTGGCTAAATCTAGATAAGTGTGCTTAAATCATAGGCACTAGCTAGTTAATCTGGAAGCATCCTCAACCTTTGTATATTATTGGGCTAGCTAGAGATTATTAAGTACCTGGTCTGTTTGCTAAAGAGGGTCTGGTCTATTTTACTTCTTTTGATAAAAGCATCCTGGAGAACGTGTGTTAAAAGCTCTTGAACTCCAGTAGGATTTTTATTAACTTAATTACTGTCAAAAAATTGCAGTGATCAACCCTAGATTCAGGATTTTTGTTTCCTCTACTTTTTCTTTCTGCTTACCGCCAGTATTATTAAAGATATAAAGTGTTTTCACATTGCCCAGCAGTTTCCTGACCTTGGCCAAGAGTATACAGTTAATAAGTGGAAGATTCAAGACTTCCTAGGAAAGGTCCTTTGGAGGGTATCTTGGGAAGGTCTGGAGTTGAGCCCACCATATCACAATTGGATGACCCCATAAAAATGGAATTATCTCTGTATTTCAGTTTACTTGACTGTAAAGTGGGGATGATGATACCTATTTCAACAAGACTGTTGAGATCATTAAGAAATGCATATGAAAATGCCTTGTTAAGTTTAGAGCTCCGCAGATGAAGAGTGTGTATGTTTATGAGTGTGCTGTTATTGTGCCTGGGGCTATATGTGTGAGTCATTTCCTGAAAAGTAATTTTTACAACTTCCCTTTCAAGCACATCATGTCTAGAGTTTTTAAAATTAAGCTACTCTTTCTCACTGATGTGCTGTTTAGTCAATTCAGTTTGGGCCAGAAAATTATAGAGAAGGAAACACTTCAGTGAGGTTGAACCTTGTATATTAGTAAGAAATATCTCTCGTGTCCATTCCTTCCTTCCTCTCTTTTAATGTAACCATGATTTTATTTCACACTTTTTTCATCCTTTCAACTTGTAGTCTTCAGCTAATCTTCCTTCATCCAGTCTCCTCTCTTGCGTCAATCTTCCACACTGCCAATGGAGTGATCTTTCTAATAAGAGAAATTTGATCATTTCACTTCATTGATTATAAACATGAAATGGTTCAACATTGCTCTTAGGATGCAGTGCAAATGCCATGTATAAGGTACAGCATATAAAGCTCATCTATCCTCCCCTGTCTTCCTGGTCACCTCCCATTCTTCTCCTTTTACCACATGCATCATGATCAGAGTTCAAGAAATATGATGACTTATGGTGATACTCTTCCTTGCTCTAGATATGTCATGAAAACTTCAGGAATGTTATAAAATTTAACATGTCTTACTACATTCAAGTCATTTCTTTTTTTTTTTAACATCTTTATTGGAGTATAATTGCTTTACAATGGTGTGTTAGTTTCTGCTTTATAACAAAGTGAATCAGTTACACATATACATATGTTCCTATATCTCTGTCATTTCTTATATACTCACTAAAACTTACCAACCTTTTTCTAGACAGAATTACCTTTGACATTTTTATCATTTCACCATCTTCATATTAGAAAAAATAGTGGCATGTAAAGCTAAATGCTAAGATGTTTAATTTTTGTCTCTTGATCGAAGGAGCAATGTATATGGCAATAATCAGTAGATTTTGCTTGTACTTTTCTAGATGTAATGGTTGTTTACATTAAAACTTTGATTATTGGAAAAAAAGTTGATTATTGGGATAAGAATCTTTGCCTAAAGGCATATCCTGGTTTAAAATAGTTTATTATAAAATAAAAAAAAAATTCTAAAAATCCTAAAAATAGTATAAAAACATTTTATTTATAATGATCTGTTGTTGAAAACACTGGAGTGAATATAATTTTCTATCCAAGTACAATATCCTGAATAATGTTACATCCATAAGGATTGCAGATCTTTGCAGTCTGTTGGCATCGTGTTTCTGCATAATTATTCACCTTGTCAATTACTTGGATATGAGTGTTGAATGAGTAGAGTGTTAGTTCGAATGATACTGATCCCAGAATATTCCCTAGAATCTGTTCCTTAAAATAATTGATAATATGAATTTGTTTTATTATCACATGCTAGCTTCTAAAATTAGGATTAGAGAATGAGAATATGATTAAGAGCTGTTAATGAGATGCTGGGTGATTAAGTCATTTTATGCCTAAATGATGGATATTGAGTTCATTGGGGGAAATCTACTGAGTTTCAAACCCAAGTGACAGGTTACTCTAGTTGTTGGCAGTAACAGGGAAAACACAAGAATCTCAAAGTCAGTAAATTCATTGAGTATTTTTTCTTAGAATAGACTTTGTAACAAAGTAAATGTTTTCCTTAAGATTCAAATTATTTTAAGCAATTTTCTATTTAAGAAAAGATAATTGATTTGTAATGTTTGTGGGGAAAATCCAAGAACATAAAAGGGAAGCAGGGACTATGTCTTACTCAACTTGTGCTTTTGGATTTAGTCTGGTACATTGTAATAGTTCACTAAATGTTTGATTAATAAATGAATGAATGGTTAAAGGGATGAATGGACGGAGGGAGAGAGAGTGGGATGGATGGATGGATGAGTGAATGAAATAAAGACTTGTCCAGAAGTCAGGGAATCAGATATAATAAATATGAACAATGGTTTTACCAAATCCCTATATATATGATATCCTCAAGAATGATTTCATACCACAGTGCATTATATCCCTTCAAATGAATGTCACTTTTCAAGATTATTACTTTGGTCTATGATTACTACTGTTTAAAATAAGTTTTAAAATATTATTCTATATTTAATTTCATAATAATTTTGAAGTTATATAATAAAACAGCCCAAAGCCTCATTATTTTATAAGAGCATCAACAAAATATATTACCAAGTGTTCTCACCAAATTCAGTAGACAAAAAACGGGCTTGAGATAACTTTTGCGTCTCTAAAACCACATATGCCATCAGAGGAGTTTTGCTTATCGAGATGTATCTCAAAGAAGATGGTGCAGTTTCTGAATGGCAATTCCAAAAACAGAGCAATGGAGTTACTGGAATAAGTTTGTTGCTTCCAAGGAGACTGCTTTGAAGGGGCAAAATTCATTTCAAAGCATGTTTATAAAGCAGTCTCATTAAATTCGTATCTGCACCCCAAAGCTATTTAATGACATAAAGATAATGTGATTTGACCCACTAAGGAAGTTACAAATATGTATCAATGATTTTCTATAGAATCAATATTTTTTCCAAGTACATATTCATTCTGGGTAAGTGTGAATTATTCCTGTGCCATTTTGGACAATGATAATTCAGTTTGACTTATTCTATAAAATATTTCCCTATATAGAATGAAGTTCTGAAAATTTAGAATGTAGTACTAATGGTTTGTTGATTCCAAGAGGATCAAGGATTTTTATTTCATTAAATAAGCATTTTTGTTCTGTTAGCTATTGTAGTGTAAAGCAATGACATGATATGCTGCCTTTCCTAGTATTTTGTCTTCTTTTATGGGGGTGTTAATGTGACCTACATGCTAATTAATGTCGTAAAATCATTTGAAAGGTTTTGGTTGTCTAAATGTGTTGGATTTTTGGTTTGAAAAAACTGACCTTGGTAAAACTGTCTTTACTTTAATAACTAGTTCACCTTTAACCCAAGTCTTAAAATACTCTCCGTTTGAAAGGAACAAACGTAAAATAAGTAAGGTATCCTGAATTAGTAAGTACAAAAACAAATTACATATATCATCTTATCTTGGAGCATTCAGGATTATTATATAGAACACAGGCAAATTAAGTATAAAAGAAGAATAAGAGAAGAAACCCGCTTGATGAATACTCAATTTGCTCTTGAGTTACATATGTTTTAATGCAATAAATATTGGTACTTCACTTATGTGGCTGATGGGTTCAAGGGGAATGACTTAGTTGACTAATTTTTTTTATCTACGTAATACGAAAGCAGTGTTTGTTAGGTTTCTATCAAGACAGGTCATCTAACAAGAATTCGTTTGCAAATCAGTTGTTGAAATTCAGAGTACATTGCCCATAGGATCTCTGTTAAGAACTGGATCTGCGATCTGCTCAACCAAATTCCATCTAGATATCTAGTTAAAACATTTAATTTTATTGCCCTAGACTTGTTAAATTAATCAACCAGTGAACAACTGGTTCACTGAAGATTAAATGAAATTAAATGAAAAAAATATGCCTACTAAGTTATACCTGTTGACATTGAAAGGTGAGGAGGAACTTGTGATTCTAAGAGTTGCATTTGTTTCTGTGAATTTGTTTAATTATTGTTCTAATTAAGCTTATAATTTCTACAGAGTGTAATGTTAACTATATTTCACCTATTTTGAACTTAGTGCAGTATTTAAATGTGTTATAATAATTGTATGCAATTCCAAGCATTAATTTAGTTCAATGAAGAATTTTGTTTTGAATTTATATTTACTTCATCAAATATTTATACATTTTAAGAAGTTAAAAATGCTTAACTATGTATAAGAATGCCAAAATACTAATGAAATGCTAATGAACAAAAATGGGGATCAAATAGCTCATGAAGCTGAAATGAAACTCCACTACAATGAAAATGCAAAGAGAACACTGGAGATGAATAATTGGAAATGAGCAGGAAAGTAAAATGTCTTTAGGCTAATCAAAGAGAAGTATTGAATGCTAAACAGAAATAGGTTGAAATCATCGCAGATAAGCATAAGCTAGAACATGTATTATAACTTGGAACACTGTGGAGAATTTAGATACTGTTTTCATACCATACATACCTCTCATTTCATGTGCTCAAGCACTATTATTTACAAGAACACATTTTCCCACAAATTTCACCTTCTTAATGAGCTATTCATTGATAGATTTTTAAGTCCATGGACAGAATATGATAATACCTTCAGAATCCTGTATTTCCTTTGTTGTGGACAAAGGATGCTGTTCTTTCAAGAATCAGTCACTGAACTCATTAATTGTTGTATCTGAGAAAGCTAAGTTTTAAAATTGTTCTTGCAGTGAAATATATGAATACATGACTTAATTGCATAACATTTTATTAAATGCTAAGATCTGTTAGAATTACACTGGGTACAGGTGGTTTAATATATACAACAGATAAACATTGGGAATGATGATAAGTTCTGGAAACTGGGGTCAGGGAGGAATGAATACAGCAGGGTAGAAGAGGCAGAAGATGAAGAGAAGGAGGAAGGGAAAATGGTGATGTGTCCTGCTTTCTGAGGTGTATACTAGTGTACCTTCCCAGAAGCAGACCCTGAGACAAGGATTCATGTGCAAGTTACTTATTAAGGAAGTGCTCCTAGGAGAAACCAGTAAGAGAGTGGAGGAAGCAGGACAAGAAAGGCTTGATTTCAGGAGAAGTATGATTTCAAAGAGGGTATGATTTCAGGAGAAGTCCTAAATGAGACTTGTGGGGCACTTGGAATATAAATTACACCTTGGAGTTTTTACTATCTCAAGGCAAAGGAGTTGAATGTCACACTGCCCTGCCAGGCAGTCATGGATTATAAGCAACAGGGGGTAAGACCCACATTGCTAGGCACTTTCAGCTCCCTGCTCCTACGGCGCGAGGGGCCCCGGCAGTCTGAGGGGATTCCTCAGAAGAAAAGTTGCAGGGGCTAAACAGGAGAAACAAAGCCCACGGAAGCTCGGAGTTGGGTCCTCAGAACCACTAAGGAAGGGGTCTGGTCTGAGGGACCATGATAGTGTCCATAAATAGAATTTCAAAATAGAAACTTGGTTTTGTTGCGTTTTTCCCCCTCTCTTTCTACATTTACTCTTACCTCCTGCTGTTGCTCTTTAGCACTTGCAAGTACCTGAGAGCCAACAGCTGCCGTCCAGGGGCCCACATCCAGGTCCAAACTCCTTCCTCAGTTGGCTCCACCTTTTCTTTCCACACCTGAATAAAAGTCTCGTTTTCTTAGCTCAGCTCAGCTCAACACTGAGAAGAGACTTGTTCGAATTCATTCACATTAGTTTTTGTTTTTAACAGCTGTGTATTAACCAAAGTGAACATCTTAGTCATAGTATTTTAGACAGTTTAGTGAAGAGAACTTGACCCTGTAAAAGGGAAGATGTGTATCCAGCGTGGAGGCCCCCATGTGGGCAGAAAGTAGCCCTAGGTTGCTAGACTTGTTTTCTGCACCTCTGAACCCAAAAGGTTTTCAATAGCTGCAACTTTTTTTTTTTGGTTTGTTTTAAAATAACTTCATGTCATGATAGTAACGCTGAGGAAGCAATGTCCAAAAATAGAGAGTTTGATACTAAGGAAGTTTGGAAGTTCTTTCAAAATACTCAATTTAACAAACAAATGATAAGTGAAGAAAAAGATCGAATACATTTTTCGTCCATCTTAGAAATCATGAATATATTTTTTTTATATTTCCAACAGCACTAGTAGAGTATGACTAACTAAATTTTCCTGTCTTATCTAGGATTGACATACCTGTAATTTATTTGTAAGAAAACTGGAAATAATATGTATTAGGATTGCTCATTATATTAATTCTTCAGATACTTCTAGAGAACCTTCAACATGAGCAGCGCTTAGAACATAATAATACCTGTTCTCAAGGAGGATACACTCATTTTTATTCAATTTCTAGTTCTTTGCAGAGACTAGAGGGTCAAATAAAAATAAGAAAAAAATATTCTCAAAGTACAAATTTGTTTCTGATTATAAGGCATGATTTACTTCTACAACTAACCCCTGGTAAGTTTTAAATTTTTTCCTATTTTCAAAATAAAGTTTATACTAATTTTCAATATAAAGCAGCACCTTTTTATGTTGTTATTCATTATAATAATGTAATATACTAATTATAATTACTAAACTATTATATTATGAAAAATCAGGGCAGAAGAAAGAAGAGAAACAAAAATGCATTTTACCCCACCAACATAAGATAACCACTTTAAATGGTTTTTTTCCTGCCTAATATTTTATTCTTTTTATGTACATTTTTGTGTCCTAGTATTTTTCACTTAACTTTAAAGCATACATATCTTTATGTTGTTGTAAACTCTTCATGAATCTTTTTTAATGCCTTCCAAACATTTCATTGAATGGGTTATTAGGCTAACAATTCCCTAATTGTTGGGCATCTAACTTGTTTACAAATTTTCCACTTTTACCCTTTCAAAAGGGTAATCAACCGGACTTTTCGTGATCAGACTCTCCAGATAGCTGTGCAGGAGGTGTGTTAACACTTTAAAGTCCTTTCTTGTTTAGGGACCCTCTGCAGTCCTCTCATGTTTCCTCCTCGTGCCCACTGAAGCCATCTATTTGGAAGAAAAGTTTATATGTCAGAATAGGCCCTAGCCAGGGCTGATCAGGCCTGGAGGCCCTGACCACTATACAAAGTTAAGCCATCTAGATCTGAATGGCCCTATAGGGCTTACACTTTACAGATGTTTCCACAGGCTGAGATCTTCTAGTAGCAAAAGAACACTGTGTATTTTGAGATCAGAAAGAACCTTGAGAGTTGCTCTTGGGTAGGGTGGAAGTTCCTACTGTTCTCCTGGTTTGCCTGGGAAATCTTCCAGAGGAGGAGGATTCTTGTGAGTGGCTTAGGTAAAGGACGCTAAATTGGAGGTGAGGTATTCTGGGCATGGGTTAGTCTGGTAGGCTGAATGTTCCTTCCCAAACTCCCGATTTACTTCTAGAGACTGAGGATCTCAGTAACTAGGGAGGCAAAAGTACTTTGCAGATAAACCCATATGGAGGTATACGTGTGTATACGCAGTTTTAGATGAGAACGTTTTGTTTGTTAAAGGCCTGGCTAGCGCTTTGAAAGTAATAAAATCCCTTGTACTTTTCATGGGCCAGGATAATCTCTTTGGTAAGAATTTAGGGCAGTAATTAGTCTTGCATTGATTTCCACACCAGAACTTTTATGTATGTTTAACATCTTAGAAACACTTTAGTTTTATTGTAGTTACTCCTTGTCATGATTCTGTCAAGGTGTGCAAGAACAAAGGTAAAGTCACTAGGATCCAGGGAAGACATTGTTAACCTATGCATGCATGAGAACAGGACCATTGATAGGAGAGGTCACAACCAGATAAGTTTACTTATTCCAGTAGTCTGAGCTTTTCTAGAAAACTATTTTAGAAAGCACATATTACTTTGAAACAGCAGTAGGCAAAAGCAAGACCAAATTGTGATGTAATCATCAAGAAAACCATATTTGTAATAAGGTTAATTAAATTTGCTGCAATCTTGAGACAAGCATCCTGTAAGTGTGCCAGTAAATCTGGTCTTGCTTTATCACACTGCAGGGCACCCCCTCCTTCTCCCAGAACAAGTAGCTCATTGCCAGGGGACACACACAGGCTGGCAACAATAACTGATACGTTATGAGAGGTTAGACAAGTTTAAATAGAATTCGTCTCGGAACTGAAGGGCAAATTGTAAGAGATTTCTTTGTCTGCTTGTGATGCTGTTAAATTGAAAGCACACTGGGAGGTTTGGTTGAAGCAACAATGGTCGAAATGACGGCCTGCCGTTTGGAGCAAGCATCCTGGCTCTACTGATGGTCCAGACATCTGCTAGCAACTCCTTGTCAGGTTCTGCCCCATACAGGGCGCAAGAGCGCTTTGCAGCATTTAACTCATCAGAGTCTTTCAGCTGTGCAGTGTGCACTACATCAAGAATGTTTATGTAATAAAACAGAGCTAATTAAACATTTCAAAGGGAAACATTATTTTAACACTAATTAGATATGATTACAGCTTTTTTCTCTATGCTAGGGCTGTGCTGCTCTAAGCACCTTTCTTTGCTCAATTTTGTAATCAAGTCTTACCAAATAATGCAGCGCTCTCCTGTCTTAGGGTATTCATTCCAGTATGTTGGCAAGTTGAAAAACCTTTACCAGATTTAAGATGATTGAAACAAAGAACAACGACAGTAACAGCAATAGTAGGTTGGATGTATCCCTCTTGGTAGAAAAGCGTGTTAACATAACCAATATCCACTTATGACCTTTTTTGAGACCCTTTAAAGGTGGTATTGTTATTTTTTATTTCAAACCTGTAAGGTTGATACAAACCACAAATATCTCAGTTTCACAAATGAGGAATCCAGGGCACGGATAGGATAAGCAGTTCTGGAGCAAAGCAAGACTGGCTAAGGTGCACAACTCAGAGTTTGCTTTCTGGGGGGCAACCCTTTATGAGAGCTGGCAAAGTACTTTGGCTCAAGGTAGTTAAAATCCACCAGATAAAAACTCATAAAATATGCGTGAAAGCCATGCTGGCTTGGTAATAAATAGACACAAGACCTTTTTAATCGATGACATATGAAATGTAATATACTTTTAACTAATGACCAAGAAAATCTTTGAACTGAAAAAAAAAAAACTAGTTTTACCCAGACATATGACAACTTACATTTTTATTTATGTACATAATATATTAATGGAAGCTTAAAGAAATTCACAAAGATACGAGATAAGATTTCTACAGAATAGAAAATGCTTGCATGTTGGAAAACAAATCAGTTGAAAGCCTTTCAGTGATAGAAGGGAAACTGAGGGTTTTAAATGTTTGAGTATTTCTTAATGAATTCAATGAGATGATACACTTCTTAGCTTCTTCAAAGCTATTTATGATTAAGAATATAAAGCATAGAGGGATATGTATCAAATGGTATTATGATAGAATGAATATATATTATTTTCTGTGGTCTTGAGAAATAGTAAGCTTATTTTTTACCTCTTTCCTCAAATGCTATGAAATCATACTTTTTTAAAAGACATATAGAAATTGGTTCTCTGCAGTCCTAATTAAAAAGAACTTCAATGAGAAGTTCCACTTCCAACCCAAGCTTGAGGGCATAGCAGTAGCTGGGGAGTATTGTGTTCATTTTGCTATTTGAGTAGTTCAGGAAGAAGGAGTTGCCTTTCAAACAGCAAGCAACTAATACGATGCCCTCAGGACACTGCTATCACATCAAAGTTGGTTTAAAACACACACATATCATCGTCGTCATTGTCATCATCATCATCATCACCATCACCAAGTAGCTAAAATTTTAACAAATATATCAGAGAGAACTTTTCCTCAATTACAATTATGCAGTTGAAATTATGGCTATGATTTTACCAGTAACACCCAAATAAATGACAGATGATACATTGTCTCACTAAGTCGGTATATCTAATTTTAATAAAAATTCCCATGACTGTGTAGGATTTCTTTTTCATGAATTATGGATTCATTATGTACACCTTCGCAGATATCTCTGAAACTTGGAATAGGAAACTACAGAAGGATAAAAGTATGTCCTAAATTAGAATGTTCCTTTCTCCTCCTCCAATTAGGTTTCGTTCCCAATTTTCTCATTGTTGTTAATATCCCTATTTTGCCAATCTGCCATGACTTTAAACATGAAATCTCCTTTTAGTTCTCAATCTCCTTTGCATCTAATGCATTAATAAACTATATGATATTTTTCTCTGTGATGTTGAGCAGTGATTTCCCTTGCTATTCCACTGACACCGTTTTCGTCCGGACCCTTTTCAGCTCTCTCCGATACATTGTTTTACAAATGATCTTCCTTCCTTATTATCTTTAAGTTCATCTCTCATGCAATTACCATGATATCTTCCTAAAACAAGGCCTTTGCTTTGTTGCTTTTTGTTCGAGAACTTCCTTCCTTCCCACTGAGGTCTTGTCTGTACGTACCGCCAGCCTTGCCCACAACTCTGTTCTAGCCACGACCCCAGATCTTCTCAGTTCCTATACCCAGGATCTATGATTCAGCCCTGATTTTACTTAGTGTGAGATGTTGACTATTTCTCTTTTTAAAAATTTTTCATCTCTTTTGGCTTTTGAGACAGTGTTAAGCTGGCTTTTCCTCCATCTTTCTACCTACCTTATCTTAGTATCCTTTAAAATGTATATATATATATATTTATTTAGGCTGTGCCGTGTCTTAGTTGCGGCACACGGGATCTTCACTGCAGCATGCAGACTCTTAGTTATGGCATGCAAGTGGGATCTAGTTCCCCAAACAGGGATCGAACCCAGGCCCCCTGCGTTGGGAGCGCAGAGTCTTACCCAGTGGACCACCAGGGAAGTCCCTGTCTTAGTATCCTTAATAGCATCTTCTTCCCCTGCCCATCCCTTAAATGATGACTTCCTTGTAGGCACTGTTTGACCTTTTCCCTCTTACTTTGTCAACTTCCTTGGAGGAATTTTATTGACGTCAGTGGCTTTGACTACCACCTAAATGCCAGTGGTCACTAAATTTTTATCTTTAGCCCGTAGACTCATCTATTACATCTGCTTACTAAACATCTGCACTTGAAGGTACCACGAATACCTCAATTTTACATTTCTCAGTTGATATTATTTTCCCCACTCCAACCAAAATCTTTTCTTACTTCTCTAGTCTATATCATTGTGAATGAACCCACTACTTCTGCATTTGAATGAGTCAGAGCCTGAGAGTCTTCCTAGACAGCTTATCACACAAATATTTATTTAGCACCTACTGTCAGCTGGGCATTTCTTTAGGCACTGGGGATACAGCAGTGGAGTAAATAGACAAAAATCCATGGTTGCTTGAAGTATACACTCTTTAGGTAGAAGGAAAAAAAAAACAATATACATACAGTGTAATTATGATGGTTTCTAACTTTATTGAGGTATACTTGATATATATTTGCGCATATTTGAAGTGTACAATTTGATAAATATTGACATATTTATACACCCCCAAAACAGTCACCACGATCAAGATAGTAAATATATCCATCACCTCTGAAAATTTTCTCAGGTCCATATCTTCTTTCTGTCACTATAGGTTAGTTTGCATTATCCAGAATTTTATACAGAGTTTTTTCTTTGATCTGGTTTCTTTCACTTGCCATAACTATCTAGATTTATCCATGTTATTATGTATATCACAATTCATTCCTTATTATTGCTGAGTAGTATTCATTGTATATATATATATATATATATATATATATATATATATATGTATATGTATACATAATTTGTTTATCTATTCACGTGTTGATAGATGTCTGGGTTGTTTCCAGTTTGACTATTACCAATAAAGCTGCTATTAGCATTCATGACTACATTTTCCATGGCCATATTTTTTAATGTATCTGGAGTTAATTCCTAGAAGTAGAATAACTGGATCATAGGGTAGATGTGTGTTTAACTTTTTAAGACACTGCCATTGTTTACCCACCAGCGGTGTATGGGGGCCCCAGTTCCTCCACAACTTCAACACAACTTGGTGTGGTAAGTCTTTTTCTTATTATTCATTCTAATAAATGTGTAGTTATATCTCACATCGGTTTTAATTTATATTTACCAAATGATTAATGATGTTGAGAGTATTTTTATGTACTTATTTACTGTCTTCTTATCTTCTTGGTGAAGTGTCTATTCATACCTCTTGCCCATGTTGAAATTGGGTTATCTGTTTTTTGGTTTTTTTTAATTGAGTTTGGAGAGTCCCTTCTATATTCTTGATACAAATCCTTCATCAATATATTGATTTGAAAATATTTTGCTGTGGCCTATGAATTGACTGTTTTATTCTTTAAAAAGTGTATTTTGAAGAATAGAATTATTTATTTTTGATGAAGTCAACTTTTTTTTCTTCTATGGATTATGCTTTTGGTGTTGTATCTAAGGAATATTTGCCTAACCCAAAGTCACAAAGATTTTCTTCTATGTATTCTTCTAGGAGTTCTATAGATTTATGGTTTATATTTAGGTCTTTGATCCATTTTGAGTTAATATTAGTAAATGGTGCAAGGTGTGGATCAAAGTTTTTATTTTTCCACATGGGTGTCCAATTGTTCCAACATCAATTTTTGAAAAGGCTATACTTTCTCCACTGAATTTCCATTTCACACTTCTGTCAAATATTAGTTTTCCATATGTCTGTGGGTCAATTTCCAAAATCTCTATCATGTTCCATTTATCTGTTTGCCCCTCTTTGTGCCAGTACCACACTTTAAAAAATATTGCTGTAGCTTCATAATAAGACTTGAAATCAGGTCAGGTTAATACACCAATTTTGTATTTTTTTCCTAAAGGTTGTATGGCAATCCCAGGACCTTTGCATCTCATATGAATTTTAGAATGAATTGGTCCATTTCTACAAAAAAGCCTTCTGGGCTTTTGATTGAAATTATGTTGGAAGTGTTCTTTGTAATCTGTAGAATGATTTGAGGAGAATTGACATCTTAATATTGAGTCTTCTGAGCAATGAACAAAGTATACCTCACCATTTATGTAAATCTTCTTCATCTTGGGAATGATTTATAATATTCAGTGTATAGGTATTATACTTATTTTTCAGGTGAATCCATATTTTATGATTTTCATGCTATTATAAATGATATTGTATTTTAAATTTCAATATCTGAATTTTCCTTTTTGGCATAGAATATGATTGATTTTTACATATTACTTTTATTTTCTGCAACACTCATAACTCATTAGTTCTAGTAGCTTTATTGTAAATTCAGATTTTTCTATATAGAAAATTATGTTGTCAGTGAATAAAGGCAGATTACTTAATTGCTTTCATATCTAGCTGCCTTTTATTGCTTTTTCTTGCCTTATTGTACAACCTCCAATACAAGGTTGAAAGAAATTGTGATAGTGGACACCTTGTCTTATTCCTGATCTTAGGAATTCATTCTTTCTTATTTAAGTATGATGCTAACCTCCAAGTATTTTTGTAGATGTCCTTTTTGATGTTGAGAAGGTCCTTTGTGCTTTTAGTATTCCGAGAATTTTCATGAAGAATAGATGTTGGACTTTATAAATGCTTTTTCTGTATCTATTGATATGATCACACAGTTTGTTTACATTATAAATTTTATTAACCAATTTAAAAATTTTAAAACAACCTTGCATTCCTGGCATAAACTCCACTTGAATTTGATTGGTTAACATTTTGTTAAGAATATTTTAGTCTATGTTTATGGGTGATGTTGATCTGTATTTTTCTTGTATGTCTTTGTCTGGTTTGGTATCAGGGCATGTTGACCTCATAGAATGACTTAAGAAGTATTCTTTCCTCTTCAACTTTGTGGAAGAGCTTGCATAGAAATTATTTATTTATTAAATATTTGGTGAAATTTACCAGTGAAGCAATCTGGGCCTACATTTTTCTTTGTGGAAAGGTTTGTTTGTTTGTTTAACTATAATTTCATTTTTAAAATAAACATAAAGCTATTTGTGTTATCTATTTTTTTTCTTGAGTAAGCATTGGTAATTTGTACCTTTTAATGAATATGTTCATTTTGTACAAGTTGTCAAATTTCTAGGCATAAAGTTGATCATAATAATATCTTATAATCATTTTAACATCTGAAGAATCTCTAGTGATGCCACTTCTCTCATTCCTCATATTGGTAATTTGTATCACCTTTTTCTCTCTTTTCTTTTTCTGATCAGCCAGCTAGAAATTTATCAATTTTATTGATCTTCTCCAAGAAACAGATTTTGGTATCAATTTTATCTATTGATTTTTTATCTTTTATTTCATTGAAATAGTTCTGCTTGAAGGACTTCCTTTAAAATTTCTGTGTGGCATATCTTCTAGTGGTTAATTTTTTTAACTTTTGTATTTGTATTTTATATTTCACCTTTCTTTTTGAAAGATATTTCTGCTGGGTGTAGAATTCAAGGTTGTCAATTGTTTTCCTTCTTCTTTTATCTGTGGGTTTGTACTTTTCATCAAATTAAAATTTTTTTCTGCCATTATTTCTTCAAATATTGTTTTTTTCTCCCTGGCTTCTGTTACCCCATCTGCACATATATCAGAATGTGCAGTTTCTGGAGTTGTCCCACAAATGTGATTCTCTGTTCTTTTTTTTTTTTTTTTCCTTTTTAGGTGTTTTTTCTCTCTATGCTTCATTTAGGGTACTGTGTATTTCTATGTCTTCAAGTTAACTAATATTTTTTTTTCTTTAGTCTCTTATCTGTCATTTGTTCCATCCAGTATATTTTTAATTTTAGGCATTCTTCTTTTTTTTTTTAATTAATTAATTAATTAATTTAGTTTTGGCTGTGTTGGGTCTTCATTTCTGTGCCAGGGCTTTCTCTAGTTGCGGCAAGCAGGTGCCACTCTTCATCGCGGTGCGCAGGCCTCTCACTATCGTGGCCTCTCTTGTTGCGGAGCACAGGCTCCAGACGCGCAGGCTCAGTAGTTGTGGCTCACGGGCCCAGTTGCTCCGCGGCATGTGGGATCTTCCCAGACCAGAGCTCGAACCCGTGTCCCCTGCATTGGCAGGCAGATTCTCAACAATTGCGCCACCAGGGAAGCCCCATTCTTCTTTTTTATCCCTAGAAACATAGTAGTTTTCATATCTAGAAGTTAGGTTTGGGTTTTTTAATATTTTCCATGTCTTTTGTTAATATTTTCCATCTTTCTCCTAGGTTTTGGAACATATGGAATAAAATTAAATAACTAACAATTATTATTTAACATTTCTGCTAATTCTAACATCTATGTCACTTTGGGGTCAGTTTTGAGTGATTAATTTTTCTTCTAATTGTAAGTCATATTTTCCTGCTTCTTTGCATGCTTGGTACTTTTTTATCAAATGCCAAATTTTGTGAAGTTTACCTCATTGTATGCTAGATATTTTTGTACCCCTATAAATACTTTTTAGCTTTTTTTCTGGAACTCAATGGAAACTGATCAGTCCTTTTGGGTCTTGCTTTTATGATTAGGTGGGACCAAACCCGCATTTTTTCCAGAGTCAATTTTTCCTTAATATGAAGACAAGACATTTCTGAGTACTCTAACAAAGCTCTGTGAATTGTGAGTCTTTCCAGTGTGGTTGATGAGAATAGGTCCTATTCCTAGCTTATGTGAAATCTAATTAGTGTTCCCTCTAATTTTGAGGGGTGGTTCTTTCCCTAGTCTTGGGCAGTTTCCTTATACATCTACCAATCAGTGTTCTGCTAAATACTTGAAGGGAATCCTCTACATCTCCCAAATTCTCTGTGCAGCTCTCTCTTCTCTAAGAGATGGCCCTATGAATCCTAGCTGCCTTTGTCTTCCTGTATTCATTTCTGTCCCATCAACTCAGGGAGTCTTCCCTTTTCCTGAGCCACAGCTTCTAAACTCTCTCAAGATTTTAACCTGGGGCAGTACTAGAGCTCACCTCATTTGTTTCCTGGTTCTTAGCAATCAATATCCTCTGTTGCCTGGTGTCCAATATTTTAAAAAGTGTTGTTTCACATATTTTGTTTATTTTTTGTTGTTGTTTCTGGTGGAATAGTAAATCCAGTCCCTGTTACTCCATCTTGTTCCAATAATATATGTTTTAAAGAAAAAATTAAAATACATAAGTGAATAAAATATATGTTGATGAGAATCAAAAGTTAATACATTTGTCAAAGGTTAGAGGTGTCTTTACCAAACACCCTCTCCACTAATTTCCCATTATAAAGAGGCAAAGGGAAATAGAAAAGATGGTATTTCTATACACCGCTGTTAATACTATTAGCAACAAACCTTCATTGGACATAGTCTAGAACAGATCTACTATAATCCAAATTTTATACCTCATTAGAGGCATGACACTGTAGTTCATGTAGGTAGAAACCAATACCCTAAATCTCCCTATTTGGGGGGCTCAGTGTTACAGGTGTCTGATTTAAATTCAACCCCTAGAAATGGAATGGAGAAAGAAGTTGGAGAGAAGAGAGGTAGTGCTCTGTATTCCCTTCCCCGTGTTTCTTCTCTCTCTACCCTACACTAGTGAGCACCAGGTGGTACATTTAATGTCTTTCTTTTCCTGGGAAAAGCCGACCTTAGTTGAGGGTGGTAGTTCCTGTTTCAAAGTGGGAAAAAGTAGGACAAGGAGAAATTTTCTGTATTTCTCAAAATTTGATTCAAAGAGAAGCATATGAAAGCATATAAAGTAAAGGCTGGTTAATTTGATCCCAGATATTTTACTACTAAGAAACCTCTAGCAGACTTTAAATGCTTACCTCATTTTATAATTAAGAATTCCTTTCCATTCACAAAGTCCACCACACCTAAATATAAACATGATTCAGCCAGTGATTAATTCAACAGTTTGGGTAATTACATTCCCCAGCCTCCTGAAAGCTATACCAACTTGCCTTTTATCAGATTTCAGACCCTAATAACCCACATTTTTATTACCACCTGTTTACATTGTTACTAGAATTTTGGCACATTGGCACACATCATGTGGCACATTGATGTAGTCGTATAAATAATAAATAATCAAACAGACCAGTTTAGAGTATTTGAGAAAGAAATACTCCATTATTCAAATGGGTTTTATAAAATCTGTTGCATTTGTGTGTATTAGTATTAACTAGTGTCAGAGAAGGTACACGTCCTTTGGGACAATGAGTGTCCCTTCTGAAATGGGCAGGGGGTCGTTCGGCTCCTGAAGGATTAGTCCGACCATTTACAACACAAGAGACCATATTGGGCAAAAGAAATTGTTTAATCTAGTATTCTTTCTTAGTCAAAATCTTTCTCCATACCACAGGTAACATTATTAATAAACTTCTGTTCTTTTTATCAACCTTTATACATATTTGTATGTGAAAACCTTCTAATTCTCTTTTAATATATCCACCATCTTCCATTACCCGAGTACAGCCATTACCTGAATCCCCAGCCATTTTTTCCTTAAAACTTCTTGCTGACAGATTTTTCCTTCATTTAATACTACTCTGCAACTCTTTGGATATAACTATGTTTTACCTGGTAAACCATTTTAATAGCAACCTGAATTAAATCATGTAGGAGAAGAAAGATTTAAGAGGAGGTTTAAAACACTCCATATATACCCTGCTTTTAGAAGTGAAGAGAGGTTTACAGAAAGGTTTCAGAGTCATTTATAAAGTTTTTGGAAGGTGTGTCTCTTTTCCCAGAATATTCCAATGGGTTTATATTTATTCTACTTCTGATCCAGAAATACCTAATGCATATGCTCTGTCCTTTCCTCTGAAGCTTTTGAGGATTAGTGATTTTTAAAAAGCTATCTTTTAAAAATATGTGTGATTCGATAGAAATTTACTTATGTCCTACTTAGAGTGTTAGGATGTTTAGTTTAATTTTTCTATAAATTTAATTGAAAATCTGAAGCTGATTTCAACTGATATTAAACAACCTCAGTATTTAAAAAAGAGATTTTGGTTGCATCTGTGCATACTTTGGAAAAGTAGAAGATTTATCCTGACTCTCTATTAAATGCCAGCAATGAATTATAGACTACTTAGGAGTGAGTACATACATTGTTGAAAAGATTTTAAGATCTTTTATTGTTAAGGAGAAAGAGTTTGTTATCTGTCTTTGTAGGGCAAGTTACTAGGTTTAATCTTTTGTCCCAAACAGAGAACTCTCAAACCAATAACTTTTCTGATAATCTGAATATGTATAAGACATCTCATGATTCAAAACAGAGCTATAAAAAATGTATTGAAATGGCATTGGTGTCTCAATTAAGACAGATCATTGGGATAAGCGTGACCTATGTGATCATAGTCTTTATCTGTAAGGGTGAAAATGATCAAATCCAAATGCCATTTTTGGAAAAATGATTTTTTTCTCATTTACATTCTTAATTCATATCACTTCTCTACGCATGCATTACTCATCACTCCTTTATGGAAAAAGCCTTGGCCCGTTCACATATTCTTCTTAACAAAACCTTTTCTTCTGAACATACCTCCCTCTCTAATTCTCTACTCACACGCCCACCTCATCCCCACCCCCATAGCTTCCCACCAGTGACAGCATCTGTACAATTAGTATCAGAAATGCCCACCAGCCAGCATTGATCTGCTGTAAGACCATCCATTACTCTGGACTCTTTATCCTTGAAAAACACTTAAGTAATGTGAAATATGGTAGAGGTTTTTCTGTATTTTGTTTTCACAACCAGGGTGAATTTGCCTATAGAAGTTTAGAAGTAAGCTGTTTATTCAACAATCCCTAATAAATGGAATCTACACCACCTCAGTAATGGTCTGAAGGCAGTAGTGTTTTCTTTTCAGTTTGGATTCTAATTATGGAACATGTATTCATTTGTGTCTCGAAAGGAGAGCATTCTCTGCTCCAGGCAGAGGACAGGCAGGCCGTGCCCTGCTGTGTCCCACAAGGCTTGCCTTAAAGCTCACTTCTTAGCACCCTAAGCAGTCTCCCCAAGGCACTCCCTTGGCTACAAAGAATCACCCTTTGAGCCGAATTTGAAATGCTCCGACTTCCAATATGGGCGCATAGAGAGCAAATGTCCTCCAAAAACTTAAAAATTACAGTATGTGTCTTTAAATATAAACTTGCTAGAAACAGCAAGATTGAAATGGTTCATTTTTGAAAACCCAACCCACAGAAAACTATTTTGTGGGCTAACTACAGAAACAGGTTCTAAATACATTAAAATATTTTATCCCATTATTTGTTTTGACCAATTGACCACAATATTAAAAATTCAATCATGGAGCAGCTGACAAGTGCAGTTGCCTAATTTTATTTAAGAGTTTTTTTTCCTTTTTCCATTTTTCCATCCTGTTAACGCTGCTGCCTGTGCCCAGACAGTAATGGGCTTCTTGTATGCCCACGACTGTTATGATCATGTAAATTTATTGGTGCTTAGAAGAAGCGAGCTATTAAAACATTACAACAGCCATTACAGCCGGGCTCGTGTTGGCTTTCGCTCCCAATGAACATATGCTTCCGAGTGAATGCCTAAACTCTTATTTATGGATTTAATTTAATATGCGGAAAGAATTCAAAATTAAATTTTGTGTCTGCCTCCAGAGAGTGTCAGTGTATAATAACATGGTAATTTTTACACATCTTTATGAGAAATGGGAAAATTAATTCTTTCTGACAAGTTGTAATTATTCGACTTGGAACAGTTGCAGCTGAGCAGTTTGCATGCCTGTTGTCTGGTGTTTCGCAGTGTAAGGGGAAAACTCAGGGATGGAGATATATTGTGCATCTGAGAGTTTCTAATAGCTTCTGACATTTTAGCCTTGCATATTATCAGGGTGCTCTTTAAGGAGCTGAGGTATAATCTATTATGTTGCCTGGGACACACACAGTCGCAAGAGTTGAAACATCTTACAGCAATTTTTTAAATGTGGGAAATATCTCCCGGATCATCCCGTAGATGTACATAGTTGAAATTGATGTGACCCATTTTTATGTCTCTTAAGTGTACCAATTATTATCTGCTCCTTCACCTGCAGGTACTCAGAACAGAAGGTCATTTTGTAGGACGAGAATTTTAGACTAGTATCTTTAAGAGTAAATATGTTTAAAATGAAAACGTGTGCTTTCTTACCTGTCCTGCAAACACGTTTCCCCACCTCAACTCCCCACACATGCATACACTTCCGTAATAAATGCCCACTCTCCACCTAATCTTTAGATTTTCTATTTAAGTGTTCATGAAAATGTAGGATTAATTTAATGCACAACTAAACCCAAACACCACTGGTTATGTTAGCAAAGAAAATATGGAACATGTTGTATGTGAAGAGACGGTACTCTGATTGACAGGCCAGCCTGGAGGGGAGTGGTGTCATCTCTGTGTGTAGGATCAATATAGTCCTTGCAAAATAAATGCAAACTTACAGTGTAAGAAAGTGTTAGCAGATGAACATGAGAAAAATTCAATTGTCAAAAGCAAGCACATTTCCTTTTTCACTTTGGTACTTCTGCTACAGAACACAGGGATAAACAAGTGGCATGCTTCTGTTTTCTCAGTTGGTGTACTGAAACTTTGACATTGTTTTAAGTGGCAAGGTTTTGTTAAAAGTTTATATTTAAGAATGAGATGCAAAGCAGAGTTTTACCCACTAGTGGCCTCCAAAATAGCATGTTGCCTTTTGCATGTCAAGGCTAGAGTCCTGCCAAGCTTCTAACCAGGGAATTGCGTTTTACCACGCACTTGCTTCTTACAGGTGCCATTAGGTACCAGGTTCTTTACTGTGCATCCAAAACTGCCCAACCATGGGCCCCTCTAATCCAAGAGATGCCGCATCTCACCAACTGGTGGTGGATTTGATCTTATCTAGTTAAAAGGCACAAATGACATCATGATCCTGGATGAAGACAACTTTGGACTTTACACATTTCCTTGTCACTGATTATTGCAGGTCAGCTCTCATGTATTCTGACATTGTGATATAACTTCAAGAAATATGACCTTTGCAGGTTGGAAATGTATGCATGATAGTTTGTCAGGGCTAATGTTAAAAAGCTCTAGAATAGAGTTTCAAGACTCATGGAAGGGAGCTTGATATGGGAGTCCTCTGGCTCCCCTCCACTCTTCCCGCCCCTCCTCACCACAGGTACAGCAGAATCTCAGGAGAGGAGGTGCCTGGCAAAGACATGTTATTTTGCTTTATTAGACCACGTATGCCACCTATAATTGTCAATAATGACTGCACCTATTTTGGTGTTTATTTAATAAATTAACTTTTTTTCCTATGTACTAACAAACCCATAAAAAGAAGCTAGGTTTTGGAGACTGGAAGATGACTTTGAAATGCAAATAGTACACTGCATTCTTATCTGTTCTTATAAGACCCAGGTACTTTAAAGTTCCAGACCTTTATTAGCCCTGTTCAGGAGTAAATGGTATTTTTGAAGGATAGCATAAGATGTTGAGTGAAAACAGATCTAAAAGGATTTTTAGAGCATAATAGGCTTATTAAAACTCTAAGTTATTGAGGTAGAGTAACAAATTACAGGCCCTCAATCCATCTGAATGCATCAGGTAACATCCACATTTAGAAATAACCCCAAACAAACAAAAAAACAACTTTAGAAGTAGAAGCAAGGGTCCTTTCCAAATTGGGACTTTGATGTTAAAGCAGCTTCTGAAAAATAGGTATAGCAAGTCCTCCCTTTGCTTGAAGGGGAGCCAGAAAGAGCCCCTCATCTGTCAGAAGTGCCCTCCCCACCCCTATCCCTACTGCCACAGGGGCTGAATCTCGCTTAAAAACTAGTAGCGCTTGACCAAGCACTCCGCTTCCCTCACTCGTTTAATTTAGTCCTTCACTACACCTCTCTAAGGCAGGCACTCTTATGATCCCCTTTGCACAGAGGAGGACTATTCGGGTCAGAGTGGTTAATAATTGCCAAGGTCACATAGCCAGTAATGGCTGAAAGCGAAACTTAAACCCACATTTTACCGTAAGTTATTCACTTCCTTTAGTTGAAACTGCTGCTCACTCTCTCTCCAGGGTAACTATTAAAACTGAACAGAGAAGGAATGGGAATTTGGACCTCTGCGGATTAGATTGAGAGGGGATGGTCACCCAGGACTCTTCTGTGCTCCATGGTCTCCCCTGAGATTTCTCCACTTCCTGCAAGGGGTCCATAGCGCTCCTGGCTACACAGGCTCCACACCTCCGTCCTCCCTGACTCCTCTCTCTTGCTTCCCGTGTCCTATCCATCACCACTGTCTGATATTTGCCTTTAGTGTCTTTCTTAGATGCTTCTTTCCTTTTCACTCCCGTTTTCACTTCAAACCCTGGTTAACTCCCAATGGGACTGCTTAAAATAGCCTTCTGTCTTCCAACAGTCTCTCCTTGAGAGACTTCGGTCAGGCTCCTCGGAACTCTCTTCTCCACGAGGCTCTGACTTTTGGGCTTTCGTCTCTGCCTCTGCATTGTCCAGGTTTAGCAAGAATCTTGCTAGGTCAATTTAGCCGGAATCTCCCCTCCTCAGTATTGGCTAACCCCCCATGTCTGATCAGGTTCTTCATCTTCCTGCAACCCACTGGGGTGATGTCTGACCACCCCGCCTGCCTTCAGCAAGATTCCTGTTAGGTTGGTCTCACCAGAAATCCCTCCTTACCCCTGATGTTTCCTCTCAGTAACTTTCCATTCACTGACCCCCCACCCACCTCCTTGGCTATAAATTCCCACTTTTCCTTTTCGTATTCAGTGCTGAGCCCAATTTCTCTCCCCTACTGCAGAATCCCATTGTAGCATCGTAGTTCCTATTCCTCTTGCCATAGTTTCTTTGAATAAAGTCTGCCTTACTGTTTTAACAAGTGTCACAAATGAGAAATTTTGTACTTTAACACTTCCCAGTCTCTCATAACATTATTGGATAAATCATACTAAAGTATACCTCTGATGGAGCTGTTGTCTTGCTCAGAAACCTTTAGTGGTCCCATATCATCTACCAAATACATTTGTTTTAGTCTCAGATGTCAGGCTGACTTCCCAGTAATTTCAAGTGTGTACTCTGTGTTCCAACTAAAGTAGGTTGCCAATCCCTGAACACGCACGGGTCTTCCCAGTCTGTACATCTTGGTTCCTGCTCTCTCCTCCACTGGGACTGCTGGCCCCTGGGCCTCACAAAATCTCTTTTAAGGTCCAGGTCATGTGCTGCTTTCTCTCTAGGCATCCCTGGATCCCATCCTGATAGTCATCCTTCTGTCCTCTGAACCTCCAGAGTACTTAGTACTCTTCCTGTTGTAATTATTCATGTGGTATTTATTTACATTATTATACATCTCTCTTACCTCTCCAAGATAGCATGTCCTCAGGAAAGCAAGGTATGAGACTTATTTTCATTTATCTTTTTCAGAACACCGGTGCATTCCACATAGTAGAAACTCAATAATTGCTTACTGAATGTGTAAAAAACCTAATCAGCTAAAAACCACCAAGAACAAGCCTGTAGTCCGACAAAATCAGATATGTTGACTTGTAGTGAGGGAGGGCATTTCAAAGAAGCATGGAATTACCTTGAGAGGAGTTAGGAGAGAGCAACTTTTGAGGTTGGCTTCCTCCTGAAGGATTCTGAGGAGAATCTAAGGGGAGGAAGGATCAGTTTTGGACTTGTTGCTGTTTCTGAGGTGGGATTAGCAGTGGAAATTAACTAGGGATTGGATGTTGTCATAGTTTAGACCAGGGCCGTTTAGCAGCAATTGGGTATTCCTAATAAGAAATGAAAATAGCAAGTGGCACTGCGGTGACATCGGTAAAAATGAGAGGGGTCATAATGGCATTTTGCAACAACTGCATGGCCTTGGAAGAAACAGTGTTTTCTGTTTTTAATGTTTGGCTTTTTCTGTGTCTGTCCTCCAAGCCTGACTCATGGCAAGGCTGCTTTTTCTCCTTTTCAGTTTGAGCTGATTTTCATTCTTTCTGTTCAGGACAGATATGACACTTATAAATAAATAAGTGAATTTTTTAAATACAGAGGAAAGATAATCTTGTTTTTCTGGATTATGACTTAAATAGCTAGAACCTGAAACTAAAATTTTTGAATGGTTGGGACCTGTGGTCAGTGGTTTAAAAGTGAATTTTCATACACATGTAAGTCTCAAGTCAATTGTCTACACTTATTTTTACTTTTCCTTTGAATGCCTTTCTTTTCCTTGTGCCACCAGATAATTCTGTATTTTTATTCAACTCTCCCTTCTCTGGCTCATTGTTTATTCTTTAATTATAGATATGGAGCTGTAGAAATGTGCTAAGAACATTTTCACAATTTCTTCACTTTCTTTTCCACCTCCCTGCCCCTCAAATGCCTTTGGTTTAATGGATCAGAAGCCTGCTTTTGTTATGTGTAAGTGTATGTGGGTGTGTGGTGTGAATAAACACACATTTATACCCCCCCCAATACACACACATACACACACACACACAAACACACACGAAAAAGAGGATATGAGATAGTTTTTATTAAAGTTTTCCCTAGAGCAGAAACAAGAATAATCAATGTTAGAAATTGTTAAGCCATTTTCTTCTGATCCTGCAATCTTTAAAATTAGGTTAAAACTCTTTATGGCAGGCTTTTTCATATCTTTAGACACTGTGTTCTGTGTTGTAGAATTTCTCATGGTGGTGATTTTTAAAAGGTACCAGATTCCATCCATTCCAGGATACTTTCCCTCATTCTTTCTGAATGAACCCCCTAATAAAACCCCTAATTTATTATTTTTTTCTTTAAATGGATACCACAGCTGAAATCATATATTATTTGGTTCAATTTAAACATTAATGTTTCTTCACCTGCATTTATCAACCTGTCTACAACCAGAATGTTTAGAAGCGACAATCAAAAAAAAAATGACCTCACCATTTCAGAATTCACAACGAGAGGTGTTCCATTAGCAAATGGCTCAGTTTCAGATTCAAGAGAACAAGGTAATTTGTCCTAAAGTAGAAGCCTCCTTTCCTAATTTTGTTGAATGCTACCTGGGCAGCCCTGGTCACACAACAGAGAGAGAGCATGTCAATATTTTTGGTGTGAGCTATATATCAGAATGTGATTATAATCATTATATCTGTATTTGCCTTTCTCTGGCTCTCTGTTTTCTTTTTAATTGGGTTATAAAACAATTAGTTAACACCATGTCTTTTTAGAACTCCCCGAGTGGGCCAGGAGCTGTTTGTTCTCCCCAGACCTTAGGGGGAGGGGGCCCTCAGGAATCTCACTTTATTTACAGCAGGGTGAAGGTCAGAGAGAAACAGTTTTTGTTCTTGTGCTGTTGCTTTCTGTTGTGACCTCTCCTGCATTGTTTGGCTTCCCTGCCCCCTCCCCTTGTGCTTTGAAGAGCCGCACACCAGGTGTTCCTGTTCTGAATTACACATGAAAGAGCCTCATCCCTGGACTAATTAACTAGTAAACTGTACCCGCCTCCCCTGGGATTAATTGATGCTGCTCTTAAAAGGGGAAGGCAGTTCTCCACTCCCCCCCCCTGATTTCACACCACAGTTCTCTCTTCTTTATCTTTCTTAAATGTAGAGGATGTTCCAGATGATTTTGACATCTAGGTAAGGTGCTGGGGCCAGTAGCATAGTTCATAAAACGATTACCCTGGATGAAAGGAAACGAATCTGGACTTTTCTTCATGACTTTTTAAAGCTGTGCCTGCAACTCTTTCTCCAGGGAGTGTGGTGTCCTGAGTGATCTACTTGCTCACAGTAGCAAGACCCAGAATCTCATCAGTAACTTTATGCATTTCTGCATCTGATTTTCCGTCTTATCAAAGCAGAGCCGGAAGCCAGTATGCCAACCAGTGTTGTCTATTTTTATTTCTAATTGTGGTATTGGAAATATTAGAGAAATGTTAACACTTATAGAGTCGCATAGTATATCATCTTGTCTTCCAGGACTCCAAGGCTAGTTGATTTTATTTTTCACCTGCAGGGATTCTGGTCTCCTGATAGAGTGGACTTAGACTGTGGACAGTCTTTTAAGACTTTGATGGGCGTTTCAGGGAAGGGCAGTACTGAGTGCATGTGTAATGCAGCATCTAGCCTTTCCTTTCTTCTTGTCCTCACCTTTAAAGTGTCTGATCCTATTTTTTTAAATGTCAGGATTTAAAATTTAGCGTATGAATTTTGTAACTTTTCCCATCATCATTCAGCTGTGATTATAGTGCTGTTGTTGGTTTTACTTGTTTAATTTTCAAACTAGAATTAAAATATTTAGAGTAAGCTTTTATGTGTGAGGACATTTAAAATGCTCTCTTTAAATTAAGCAAAATATTTTATATAACCTCTTACATAATTTCGTGTAACTATGACTATAGTTAACAATGCTGTACTAGATATTTGAAAGTTGCTAAGAGAGTGAATCTTAAAAGTTCTCATCACAAGAAAAAAATTTATAGCTGTGGTGATGGATGATGACTAAACTTATTGTGGCGATCACAACATATAGCAAAAAAAAAAAAGAAAAAGAAAATTATTTCTGTATAAATTTGGCTTCTTAGGGGTGCTTTTTAAAATTGCAGCCCAAGTATGTAGATATTCCTGAATAACTTAACTTTAAGAGCCCTCCTTGTCTTTTCCTTGTTTTCCTCTTTCTATGAGCCGTAATGGACATTTATTTTGGTACTAACTTCCAGAACAGGACGTGAAAGATGCAATTAAAAAAAATCATACATATAATTATTACTCTAAAGTGTTAGTAAGAAAATCATTGTTTTTGTTTTTGTAAAAGGCATTAAACCTTAAAAAAAAAATCAGTCATCCTGTTGGAAAACTTTGCTCTGTGGTTGAAGGATTTACTTATTGGATTGCACACTAGGTATGCGTGATAAGATTAGAGTTCAAACATTTTTATTCTGAACTTTTTAGTTTGCTTAATTGAAAGCTACTTGAGAATGGGTGTTGTCTGAGTCTATCATTTCTGTATCCCAGCCCATAGCAGAATGCTTTGGTGCATGTGTGATCAATACATGTTTGCTGAATGTAACTGAATTGAACTAAGTAAATTTTTACTTCGTATTGGGTGTTGAAGAGAGCCAGGAATGGGAACTCGACAGAATGGTAGAGCAAACAATATCTCTTAAATTATTAACAAGACGATAACAAAGATATGGTCATGGTGCCTGAGTCCTGTAGGACTTGATTGAGTCTGAATTAGCCTCTGACATGAGAGGGGAAAAAAAGTGAAGAAAAAATGCTGAGAATCTAGTTCAGTGTAGACAAAACGTGGAGGTAGCGGATTTGTACCCAGTGATCCTGTGAAGTCTGAAAATACTTGTTTTAAACATAGACACAGTTTTAATAACACAGATGTGTACCACTCTGTCTCTGTCTCTTTTTCTCACATATCCTACACATGGCAATCACATGAATTTATCCTATACGCCATTACTCACATAGTTCATAATTCTTAAAGTATAAATAATGGCAGCTGCTGATCTAAAATCACCCACCTGATATTCACTTCTGTTGTACATTTTCATCTTCTGCATATTCTTACAGTGAGATTATAAATATATGTAAAGTTAAGGTTACATGTTTAAAATGTTAGTTTAGTAATGCATTTCAATATAAAACGATTACTTTTTGTGAAATGGAATCAAGTGTTATAGATAAATTCAATGAACAATAATTGAGCTTTGGGGCTTCCCTGGTGGCGCAGTGGTTGAGAATCTGCCTGCCAATGCAGGGGACACGGGTTCGTGCCCCGGTCTGGGAAGATCCCACGTGCCGCGGAGCGGCTGGGCCCATGAGTCACAATTACTGAGCCTGTGCGTCTGGAGCCTGTGCTCCGCAACAAGAGAGGCCGCAATAGTGAGAGGCCCGCGCACCGTGACGAAGAGTGGCCCCCACTTGCCGCAACTAGAGAAAGCCTTCGCACAGAAACGAAGACCCAACACAACCAAAATAAATAAAATAAATAAATATTTTTTTAAAAAATTGAGCTTTTACTTTTATGATAGATACAGTACGAGATTCTGGGTTTTGAAAAATGCATTAGATAAATCTCTGGCCCTCTAGAAACTGCTAATCTAATGTCAAAGAACATCACACATATTAAACCATGCAATACGGTGTTATAAATGCTCTAATGAAGACATTTTTAAAAACTACAGATATACCCAGAAAGGTTAATGACTCTGAGGAGGTTGGTAAAAGTTTCAGAGGAAATATCTTTGGAGTTGAATCTTGAATGATGAATTTTTGAAGGCAGTTCAGAGATTTGTACTTTGGAATAATTAGATGAATGGTGATACTTTGGGAGTCAGAAGAAGGTATAGGTTTGAGGAATGGAAAATAATGAGTCACTTGTGAATATGTTAGATGTTAGTGGCTTAGGTCACCTAGAGAGAGAGCTCTAGGTAAAAATATGGAGCTGTCACTTAGAATAGAAATGAAAGTTGAATATATGTACACACACACACACACACACATGCACACACTTGGTTGTCTTTGAGATACAGGTGCTAATTGAAGAAAGCCAGGAGTTGAGAAGATTTGCTCCTACAGAATGTGTGTAGGAAGAAGAGGAATGTCCACATGGGAAGGGCCACCAAAAGGTGAGGAGGAGACCACAGTGGTCAGTGCAGCTTCTGCCTCCCTTCTGTTCTCTTTAAGGATCTGGGGAATGTGCTGGGCTCACTTTTTTCTTTTTCTCTTCTCTGTCTCCCCCATTTCTGTAGTCATTACTCTAGGAAGACATACACTTCTCTTTCTTTTGCGGTGCTTCCCAACAGACGATCCTTAACTAAACTTAAATAATTGAAATGAAATATCCACATATGAATAAGTTAAAAATTTTGAATTCCAAAGTCCAGCAGATTGGAGCTGATTCAGACTTATATGAGATTCTTATAGAACATGATTTTTTTTTTTTTTAATTTTATAGCTACTTTATTTATTTATTTATTTATTTTTGGCTGTGTTGGGTCTTCGGTTCGTGCGAGGGCCTTCTCTGGTTACGGCAAGTGGGGGCCACTCTTCATCGCGGTGCGGGGACCGCTCTTCATCGCGGTGCGCGGGCCTTTCACCATCGCGGCCCCTCCCGTTGCGGGGCACAGGCTCCAGACGCGCAGGCTCAGCAGCTGTGGCTCACGGGCCCAGCTGCTCCGCGGCATGTGGGATCTTCCCAGACCAGGGCTCGAACCCGTGTCCCCTGCATTAGCAGGCAGATTCTCAACCACTGCGCCACCAGGGAAGCCCTAGAACATGATTTTTTATCATCTGCCCTCTCTCTTATTCAGATAAGCAGATTGTCCTTAGCCTTTCACGTTCTCTCCCAATATGTATCTTACTCATTGGCGCTAAATAGACTTTCAAAAGGCATACTGTCCACACATATTATTCACCCTAGACTCATAGTTTTCTTCAATAATAATAACCTAATATAATCATTTTTTGAAGCATCTGAATGTATCAGCTATATATTTTCATACCACTGCTTTAGAATATGTTATTTCAGATCTGCCTTCCCTTCTCCTTGGTTGTATTCCTAACATATCCCATAGTTCTTTCTCCCACTCCTGTCCCTTTGTTTTCTTGCCTCTTCCAGAGGCAAGCACTGTTGACAGTTTCTTGAATATCCTTCCAGATATATGCTGTACATAGGCAGTCTTAAATACATACACACACATGCATGCACACAGACAAACATATCCATTTTGTTTGAATTTATACCATAGGCATATTAGAGTTACATAAAAATAAATATATAAAACGCTACTCTTAAAAAATAAAGCAAATGAACAAAACCCTACAACTCTAAGGTTGGCTGTTCAATCTTTCTAACCTTTAACTTTAACCTTTAAAACTTTTCACCCCATATCTTTTAGGCTCTCTTTAGTCAATGTATTTCCCTTTAGGGAGTTAGGACTCTATCAGTTGTAGTAAAATAAATTCAACTCAGACTAACTTAAACTAGTCTGATTTTAGAATCTTTCTTTTCCTCTCCTCCTTTTCTATTATCTTCTAACTGACTCTGCTCTAATTTACTACAAGTGCTCAGGCTGAACTCAGACGTCCTCTGTCTTAACAGTTCCAGTTCTCCACTAGGAGAGGAGAGCCACCCTCTGTGTGCAATTCAAAAAAAAACCCAGAGAAGGCCTGATTTGGGTACATACCCATCCCTGTACAATTCGTTTTTGTGGCCACAAAGATCAGGTACAGAGCCAGACATGGACCAGGTACACACCCAAGGTACAAGTATGGGAGAGGAATACCTTGGAAGAAAAGGGGGTGCTTTTATCAGATGAGGAATGGAATAGCATGCTGGGCCAATGACGTGTGTAGCCAACACAGTCCACAGCATCAATTTTAAAAAAATTAGTAAAAGGTACATTAGCCATGACAAAAATAATATTCCTGTTGTACTGAACTTTTTTTTAACAGACATAGACTAAAGCCCCTAATATGTTGCTAATGACTATAAAGGGCTTATTCAACTGAAAAGGTGTTTAACATCCTTCAAAAGCAACTTCATTATGGATGTATTTTCAATATTTTCTCTAAATTATTCTTTGCTTTAAATTAGTATCATCCATCCAACTGATTATTCCCATTGTAATCACAATGGAAGTTAAGTCATGACTGCATGTTTGTATGGATTAATAGCAGTCAGATATTCTGGTAAATATGCATAATTATGTTTAAATCTATCAGCAAATCCCAGTTTGTCTATTTGCAAACTCTTTGAAGCTTTCCACTTCTAATTCTTTTCTCCATTGCCACCTTCCTTATGCCACCACTTTTCTTCTGGACTTTAGCAATAGTTTCTCAACTGGTCACTCTGCTTCTCCTCTAACCCCTCTCCCACAAATCTATTTACCACATAGCCTGAGCAATCCCTTTAAAATATAAATCAGGTCATAAAATATAAATCATATCATGTTATTCCCCTATTTAATGCCCTCCAATGGCTTCTCATTATAACTGGAATTAAATCCAAATTCTTTGCCATGGGCAAAATAGGCTTTGCAGGATATGGCTTCTGCTTACTTCTGTAACTTCAATTTGAGCCATTACTCTCTCATTTATGAAGTTGAAATCACACTCCCATTCAGTTGGAGAACATGTCCAAAGCTGTCCCCATATCAGGGCCTTTGTATACACTGTCCCCGCTGTGTAGAACTGCCCTCTACCGCACAACAACCCACCATCCTTCAGTACTCTGCTTAAATGTCAAGTTCAGAGGGTTCTTCCTAGCTACCCTATCTAATTTTGTATCTTGCCCTTTTTTTTCCTGGCTTTTCACCATGTTTATTTTCTTCATATGCTTACAATTATAGAATTTTATGTCATTATGTTTACTTATTTACTGCCTATCTATCTCCCCCACGACACTGTCAGCTTCGTGAGAGAAGGGTAAAGGTCAATGCCAGTTTCTTCACAGTGCACTGTTAATATATATTTAGCATAGTGACTGACACACAATTTTTGCTCAGCAAATACTTATAAAATATCTAACAGTATGAATTTAGTAATCTCATTTAAAAATCTAGTTATCTGAGAATTAATTTAAAATATTTTTCCATATGATCATAAAAATAACAAAAACAAAGACAAAAAACACCAACAGCAGTGGCAACAAACACTGCTGGAAAGAGAAAGGAAGTTTATCAAGATGAAGGACAAAAAAACCCCAGAAAAACCCTCCAGAGAAATTAATCAAGGCTGGCTGGATGCTTACAGAAGGGAAAAAAAAATCGATTCAGAGGGTAAGAATTATCCATAATAAAGTGTTTTTCACCAAATCACAGGAGATTGGGCTAGGTGTCTGCCAGGATGGATCTTATTTCCCTCAGGAAAATGGTAGGCTGCCATGGGAACTATGGGCTAATCTGAGGGCTGCAGGGAACCACTAATATAAAAATTAGATCAAACTAGATGGTGTTACTGTCAGTCACTCACTTCTCTATGTGTTTGGTTTGGGGCTCAAGCTTCCCAAGTTAGAGTCTGGTGGTGTTGGAGGTTGGGTGGTGGGCATGTTTCATATGCATTCAAAAGGGAGTGCTGATTTGTTTTCTCTTTGGGGAGGGGCACTGAGGAGACTCAAGAATTTAATGGAGCCCTGCTCAATATTATGTAACAACCTAAATGGGAAATGAATTTGAAAAAGAATAGATACATGTATATGTATAACTGAATCACTTTGCTGTACACCTGAAACTAACACAACATTGTTAATCAACTATGCTCCAATGTAAAATTTAAAAAAAAAATTAATGCCTTTTTGCCAAAGCAGTAGTATAAAGGTGGGGTCTCCGACTTTATTTCTACACGGTGGCAGAAACTTTCTCAGTCTCTGCTTTCAAGTTGTTTATAAGTGAATCTAGGAATACAGAAATTTAGAAGTGTCCTGGCAGTGTGACTTGATGGCATTAATAATGAGCTAATGAACTAAACTGGATAACCAACTTAATTTATTATATTTGGTCTTCATTTAAAAATCGGATATTTATTTATAATGTTAAATCCATCTGTAGTATATACCCATCATATGCTAGTTAATGCAAACACATAACCATAAAACTAGTCTGTTGAGCTTCAAGGAAGGCATCCCTGAGAAGCCCTGAAGCAGGATGTAATTAAGTGAAGGGTGGGAGGAAAGGAAAGAACTCCACCAGGTAAGGAGTAGTAGTATGTGGGTACTGAGATGAGTCAGCCCACTGTGAGCTGTGACCCCAGAGAAAGCAGTAACTTTAGACAGCAGAGGGGCAGCAAAGTGCTGAATTATAAGTAGAGGACTACATACAGCTAGATTATGAAGGATTCTGTACACAGGTGCAGGATTTTGGCAGAAGGAAGGCAAGGAACTTATTTTAGCTGGAGAATGGCAGGGTCAGATTTGCATTATAAAACAGTGTTTCTGTAGCCTATTTCATCAGTCCAAACAAAAGATGCTTGTGGACTGAGTGGGATGCTGGTTGTGGAGATGCAGAGAAGCCGAGATTGAAAACCTATAACGTCATGTAGACTCTACGGGGCATAGTTATTTATTACTTAGGCAGAGGATAGGGTGGGGTGAGGAGAAGAGTAAGGATGATTTCATGTTTTTGTTTTTATTTTTCCTGGAGCAGCAAGGAGCTTTGTGGTGTCCTTATGGAAATGAGGAAGGCTGGAAGGGGCGCCCAAGTGAATGGGTCCAGTTTGGAGCAGATTAATTTTGTGTTTTCTGAAAGTCTTCCAATGGAGATACTGAGTAGATACTGGAGTAGGTGGGTTCTAAGCATATTATAAGGGTCTGGGAAGGAGATACAGATTTTGAAGGCATTGGCATGTTAGATGGGAATTTAACATATGGGAGTGGATGAGATCACATAGTGAATCAAAAGAGGGCCTGGAACGCAGCTCTGAGGAACGCCCATCTTCAGAGTTTGGGCTGAGGAGGAAAAAGGTTTAGAGAGAAGGAAGAGAGTGTCCTGAAAACCCAGAGAAGAGAGTGCATCTAAGGAAGGAAGTGGTCATGGTGGTTGAAATGCTACTGAGATGTGAAACGAAGTGTGGCTCTGAAAGTACCCCTTGGATTCGGTGGTGTGTGGGTCACTAGGGGCCTAGCACTGGCAGCTTTGGGAAAATGACGGTGCAGAAACCAAAGTCGCATGAGTGGAGAAGAGAGTAGAAAGCGAGGGAATGTCAAAAAAAAGAAAGTCCCAGACTTTTCTCTCTTTGGAGGTAAAGTGATGTCTAAGGAAAGTTTATTTTCTTTTTGATTTTATGTTCTTAAGACGAAAGAGACTTCACTTTGTTTAAATGCTGACGGAAGGAGAGGGAGGGGTTAAAGTACATCTGTTGGAAATGTATATATTTTTTTAACCTCAACACATCTATTAGACCCGCCTAGAGACAGTTTTTAAATGTTTTCTGAGTTTTCTTTCCCTTACTACTCAGAGATCATGGGCAAAGAGAGTTAGGGAAACAGAAGGGGTGAAGAGGTACCTTGCAGTGATTGGAAAGCATGACATTAGATCGTGCCGGGTCTAGTTATGTTGCCACAGAGTTCATAGGTGCTCAGTAACTATTCGCTGAATGACTGAATAAGAAGAAAGGTAGTGAGGAATAAGCCCGCAACTGGTGTTTCCTAATGGGGTCTGTGTTTATGTCTTCAAAGTCTTTACGTCTCATGTGAAATTGCTCTGAGATTCCTCCTTAAGGAAACTTTGACCTATATAATAAATCCATAAAAAAGAAACTTCACAATGAGAAATTGTGTTTGCATTAGAAATAAGGGTTTTAATGTATTTTGGGCCCAGGATTAAAAGTCATTCTAATTTGAATGTAATTCATTTTTTCCTCTCTTTTGGAAAAATTAGCTATATTTATAATCATCAGAAAATGTCTCTCATCTTCCTTTCACAGAGATTCTCTTTGTGCTTAGAGTTTGAGGAAATCTATGATATCACTCCATTATTCAGAAAGGAATCTGGAGGAAAACAAAACCCTGTTTTACACTTACCAATGTATCTGAATATGTGTTACAAATACTACCATCTTGTATTTATGGTTACTCTTCATTTCTTATATGCTGAATGACTAAATTATAATAAAGGCTGAATAACCCCTTTTAGATTTAGAAAGGATAGTGGCTATCTGAGAAATATTTTATTCCAATTAGTCCATTAGTCTCCAGTGGAGACCAGTAGTGAATGTAGCTCACTGGACCCTAATTCTTCTCTACCAAGTAAAAACTCTTGACCAAATTTGTATCATGATGTAGTCCTGGGGATCCATTCAAAATGAATTTCTTTTCTTTTCTTTTTTCTTTTTTTTTTTCTGTCGTATTTCATAATATTCCATAAGTGATTTATGCAAGAACATTTGCATAATGGAAGGTGGTTTTAATGTATGCTATTTTCAATGAGGCCTGCACTTTCAGATTGTTCTTTTTGCTGGAGGAATTACTGAAGGGTCCAGGAGTTGGAATTTCACCCTCTTCTGTGAACTAATCAGTGAATGGTTTTTGCCAGGAAAAGCCATACTCCAAATGTCCTGGGGCTGTTGTTAGAACAGACCTGTTGGATGCATTGCGTGATTCTGGTTTCCAAGTAATTTCTGTTCAGGAGGTACAAAGCAAAATTTTTCTACCTAACTTTAAAATCTGCATTAGCCAATAAGAACTGTTTGCTACTGAGCAGACACTTTATGAAAGATTATTATGTGGGAGAAGTACCAGTACAAAGTGCATCAGGACAGCAGGCGGGATCAAGGGAGGATAGAGATACTTTTTTTTTAATTAAGAAAAATAGCATACAGTATTTAACGTGAGTCTATTACTAGTCTAGATTTCTTTACAAAACTTTTTTTACATGAGTATTTTACCAGCCATTTGATTGCATGTTAAAAATCAATATAACTGGGGACTTCCCTGGCGGTCCAGTGGTTAAGACTGCACTTCCACTGCAGGGGTTGTGGGTTTGATCCCTGGTCGAACTAACATGCCACGCAGCACAGCTCCCCCCCCCCAAAAAAAAAACAAACCAACGTAACTGTTTATCACCTTTTTGTCACAAGAAGGGTAGCACTGTTCTTTCAGGGAGAGGTGAGACTCTTGAAGCTAGCATGCATCTTCTGGAAGGACACAGTGAGAATAAGAGTGGATGGGGATACGGTTACTTACCCAGCTGGGAGTACCAGCTGCTCAACCCTGGTCCCCATGACGTAAGGAGTTTTAGAAAGAACATCTTCATATTCTAAGTGTCAGTGATGATATGCAGTTTGTTTTGGTACACACAACGGTAACTATCTCTCTGTTTTGGAATATGCCTGATATTTATACCAAAATGATTTATACCCAACTCCCTATTGAATCTGAAGGTTGGTACAAGGAATAAAAAGAAAGGTGTGGGCTTCCCTGGTGACGCAGTGGTTGAGAGTCTGCCTGCCAATGCAGGGGACACGGGTTCGAGCCCTGGTCTGGGAAGATCCCACATGCCGCGGAGCAACTAGGCCCGTGAGCCACAACTACTGAGCCTGCGCGTCTGGAGCCTGTGCTCCGCAACAAGAGAGGCCGCGATAGTGAGAGGCCCACACACCGCGATGAAGAGTGGCCCCCACTTGCCGCAAGTAGAGAAAGCCCTTGCACAGAAACGAAGACCCAACACAGCCAAAAATAAATAAATAAATAAATAAATAAATAAATAAAATCTAAAAAATTAAAAAAAAAAGAAAGGTGTATATCATTATAATTTACATTGCTTTTGAGATTTCCATGACTTAATGCAGCATACACAACTTCCTTACAATGTTCTTAGTTAAATTATCCAGTTATTTGAATTTCAACCACGTGATGTTTGGGCAATGAAAAATGGCCTGGAAGTAAGATTTAATGAAGGGAAACAGTTTAGGGAAGGCACAAGTTGAAGTTGCTTTTCTATGGAATCTTGCCTGTAAATAACTGCGAGAAGGACTTTTTATGTTGCTAGTTAGTATATGTATTCAGTGTAATTCAGGGAACTTAAAAAGGAAAGAAAGCTTTTCCTAACTGTGTTTCTGAGATGTAACGATGTACTTTGTGGTATTATCTGCTACTTTGAATTAGTTTACCTCTCTATTTTTTCTAATAGTATTGGTGGATAGAATCTTTTCTATGCAAGTACTTCTTTTCAACAAACAGAAGAAACATCCATCAGGATGCTAGTGGGTTAGAAGAAATGGGCACTAAGGAAGTTGCTCTGAAGATGATGCACGTAGGGAGTAGTTGTCTGTACACCTGGGAGAGGCCAGATGAGGTGCATAGCCAGTGGGGGACCTGGCCATGACTGCTCTGCTCTCTTTCAGTAATGATTTTAACAGAAACTTGATGGTCAAATCTTGGCTTTTGCTGGTAAGCTTTACGCTTAACCTCTCACCTTGGTTGACATTGAACTTGCCTCTAATGGCTTCACAGCAGCCCAGCAGCAGTTTCTCAGCTCCTTAAGTAAACATCACATTACTTCAAGTTAACATCACATTGTGTCCTTCAAACACTGTTTCTGTAGAGTTATGTTCGGCTGACCTCTAATTCACTTATAGAAATTGCTTTTAAGAAACTTTGTTTTTCAGGAAAAACATGGAAATAAAATAGCAAAAAAACAAAAATATGATCATTTACCTCACTGAGCTGTTCCAGGGGTTATTATGCCTTATAATATAAACTAAATATCCAGTAGAGCTGTATATTTTACTAAATATTTACTAAATATTTTACATTTTACTAAATAGCTGAATATCTTACTTGTCCTACTCTGGTGTATTTTTAGGATATAGATTACCTTTTAATATTCGGATCTGTCGTTCACTTTTGTCTTATGGACAAAATATCAAAAGAATGCGTAACATTCTGTGAAGGGACTCTAATGCTTGGGGTGATGATATGCTTTAATCTGGGATGGCAGTTTGTCTTGAATCATAACCCTCCCCTTCTTAATGAACCAGACTTGGATCTTGCACAGATACTTCTGGTGCCACTGTCGAGCGACTTAGAATTTTATAACCCTTAAAAGTATAGGAGGAACTTCCATCTGAGGAAAGACACCCAGAACCCAGTGTCCCGTTGTCCTGCTTGTCCTGTAAGTCAGGTTCTTCCCTATGTTATGATATATTTATGGATCTGTGGTCATTGTCAGTTGTCATAAAATGTATATGATCTGGAGCCATTTTCTAATATTCTCTAAGTCCTTGATAGCTTGTTATAAAATGCTGATGACCCCAAATTATTTGTTTTGTAATCATTTAAACCCCAGAGTGAGGAAGGTAATGCAGTGAATGAAATGAGCCTAGTATAAGAATTCAACTCTCTCCAAATTTGCCAGGTTGGAGCTCAGTTCTGCTCTGGGCCCAGACCTCACGTTACAGATAACTGGGGATAAAGGGGACCCTGGGAAACTCAAGAGAGCATCTGCCTCAAGCAAAGGGGGCTGTTTTAATTTTTTTTAATGTGTTGAGTTTATTGTTACTCAGTCTTATTTTTTTCCAGCGAAGTCAGAATTCTAGATGCTTATGTAAAATGTCTTAGATGCTTTAAATGTTTCTCAAAAAAGGGGAACAAAACCACACTGAAGACTAAATAAAAGATAGCTCTTGAGTCAGATAAGCTCCTTAGATAACCCATTTGAGTCTTCTGCCATAAGGAAAAGCTACAGGTATATTGTCTTTCTTTTGCTCTTAAGTAGATTATCTCTTTATTTAGTCTGAAGAGGACTAATAGGTCGGTAGATATATGATATTACCTAGGGTAAGTGTTGTTCAACCCTCTATTTTTGAAGGCCATGCCATAGTTTCTAATGATATCTTCCCTTTCTTATTCCAAATAAAATCATTTTGCTTTATGCTGGTTAGGTGATGGGGGGTTGGATAGTTCTGAATAATAGTTTGAAAAGGTATTTTGGATAATAAAAGCATTTTTGCTCTCTGGACCTTTATCACTTGCGGTATTTAGAAAAGTAACCAGTTTACAGTGGCTAACTTTAGTAAGTATTCAATGAATATTTACTGAATTAAAAGTAATAGGCCTTTTAAACACAAAATACTTAGTGTTGGTGGGGATATGGAAAAAACAGAGCTCTAATACTCTACTAGTGAGAATATAAACCACACAACCACTTAAGAAACTGTTTAGTATCGACTAAAGTTGAACATATGTACGAATAACTGTAATTCCAGTTCCACCTCTAAGTGTTTATCCAATAGATATGCTTACATATGTTCACTGAAGGATATGTACTAGAATCTAGTTCAGAGTAGCACTGTTACAATAGCCCAAATGGAGAAATTATACAAATGCCCAACAAATATGGAATGCATAAATAACTTGTTTCTTATTCTTAATGGGGAAAACTATACAGTAGTGAATATGTATGATCTATAGCTGCACATAACTATATGTGAATTTCACAAGCATAATGCTCAGCACATGAGCCAATCATGAAGTGGTATGTACTGTATGAGTCCACTTATATAAACTACAATAACTGACAAAGCTGACCTATGCTGCTTCTAAAGCAAGGGTAGTTGTTACCTGGGGATATTAGTAACTGGAAAGAAATACAAGAGGAGGGCCTTGGGAAGTGCTGGCAAGGTTTTATTTCTTGATTTAGGTATAGGATTTCACCGGTAAGCTCAATTATTACAGATATTGAGCTGACCACTATTACTTGTGCACTTTTTTCTATGTCTATTATTCTTTAATAGTACATTAAAATGAAAAAAGTAATAGGTCTTTTAAATTCAATGAAATAATTGTTTGTAATTGAAGGAAGTATATTTGTTTTTAATATTCTCCAATATCTTATTACCTACTTTAGGGTAAAATTAGGATAGAGTGGAGTAGATTGTTAAATGGAGGTACTCTGTAAATTATGGTTTTACATAATTACATTTAAAGTGTGATTCTTGCCAAGTTCAGAGATATTTTTAAGAATGTGCATTCATTTTACAAAATTTAAAAAATAAAATGTAACCTCAAGTGTTAATCAGCTAGTCATGTATACAGCATTCCCAATATAATGCCTCTCATTTTTCAGTGATTTCTTACAATGCTTGCTGGTGAATAGTTTTAATGATGCAAAAAAATTTTATAGAATGGGAAACCTCTATTTAAATTTTGTTCACAGTGAAGGTTAAGGAATTTTAGATTTGTTACACAGAGGATTACACAAGAGGAAGTTAAGGAATATTCCTTTCAAACAACCAAATGCTTGTTTAGTGTCTAATACTAATAAGAAAATACCAATTTAAATTTGAATCAGAGATTAAATTCAACATCTTTAGAGTTATATGTGACCAAATATTATTATAGAATAATCCCCCTTTCTTTTTTTTTGCATGAGGAAACAGTCTCAGAAAGGTTAAGGGGTATGTCTTAACCTTAACACATTCTTAATACTTCTCATTACTGAGACCAGAACTCTCCAATATTTCCCAATGCCTATCTTTTCAGTCTGCAGAGAACATTCATGTGCATGATCTCAGTTACTGCTAGGTTTAATAGGAACACATTTGTGTAATTTAAAGTCATTCTCATATTCTCTGCCAAATGCCTGTTTACAATAACCCTACATTGGTATTGGTGTATTTTCCTGTTATGTTATTCTCCTTGACACTGTAGGTGCCTTGATTAAGAAAAAACGTAGGTCAATTAGATTCTATTTTACTTGAAGCTTTTTCAGGTTTGACCAAGACTATAATGTCTGCTTTCATCTGCAGATGCATTTTCCTGCCTACAATTGAATAAATACAATTACTGATGAATAGGGATTTCCTAAGGTTTTACAAAATGATCTGTGATCATGTCAAGTAATCTCATCTAATTGTTTTGATATTATCAAGATGTTTAATGACTTTAGATAGTTTCTTTTTGTCATTGGAGCATGGAGAACTATCTGTGCCAGTGATTTAAGGTAAGTAAGGGCTTAGAAAATTTTCATTTTTAGATAATTATCAGGTTTGAGATATATAATGGCCAGCATTTTATATTATATTGATATATCTTATATTATATACATGTATATACACACATATACATATTGTATTATATATGTACATTTTAAATTTTAAGTAAAGTGTTTTAAGTGTTTTTATCAAATTAATACATACATGTGATTAGAAAAATCAAGCAGTTCATGGCAGCAGTTCTGTACCTTACCACATTCATTAGCCCTATGGCATTTTCCAGAGGCAAACATTATTATTTTAGTCTCTTCTCCATACTTCTAAGTCAGGAATTTTTAACCTAGAGCTGATTCATAAGGTCTGCATGCTTGGACGGGGGAAAAAAGTTACATACAAATTGAAATTTAGCATAGGCAACGATCCACAGTAGTATTAGCAGTACTGTGACTTTATCAGTGGTAGAATTCAGAAGTATTTTCATATGACATGAAGTTGTTGCAAAATCTATCTTGAAATATTGTTTACACTCCTTTCTACTTCCAAATTAGATCTTGTTATTTAATGCATTAGTAAAGAAACATCTATTGCTATACCACACATTTGTTTAGTATTTCTGTATTTTAGTATAATTGATTTCCTTTGCAATTCTATATATTTTGTTTTATGCCTTTAGACTATTATTTTGAGAATAGTTCCGTAGGCTTCACCAGACTGCTAGTGGAGTCTATGCCAAGTATATGTTAAAAATCTATGTTGTCGATACTATGTATACACCATTATTTCTTGATTTATCAAATTGAGGCATTTGAGGCATCCGCTAGTTGCCACATAGAAGAGGCTTCAGCTCACTTATAACATTCTCTCATCCTTTCTCCTATCCTGTGATGTAGTTATAGTATTCGACTTTGCTTCTCTATTGGTTGTCTTTTAAATTTAGGTATCTACTTATACCTTTAATTAATATTGGTATTTGTTGTATCTCTTGATGTTCCATTTTACTAAAGGAAGGTATTAGCATCCCTATTCTTTTCTTTGGCTTTCATTTCCATCCTCCTCTTTCACAATTTCTGTCATCTATACTTCTATATTAACAACGTCAAAGATAATAACATTTGCATTCTGTTCTGAAAACCTAATGATGTTCTGAAAACATGATTAAATCCCCAATTATTTATCTATATGTTGATTCTAAAAGTTCAAGATCAATAAATAGTATTTACCTTGTTATGACTATGCAAATTTTTACTGTACGTCTGACAAGCAAACTATGATTATATGTCCTTTTTGAGCATCTCTTTGTTTTTCATGTTGAAGTTTCAAATTGCCTTCCTTTCTTCTTATTTATTTATTTCTTTGCAATATTTGCCTTTATCATATCCTCAATTTTTTCAAACTCTGGCATATCACTTATGCTAGTATGCACCTTCTCCCACTTAGGACTTTTTTTTTTTCTCTTCCTGGAGACTTCCTTTTCTGAACTCTTTTCTGACTGTTCTATTCTCATTGTTTTTTGGACTTGCTGCAGAGCTTATCAGGGTACATCCTCAAATAACTTACTAAGAAACTTCACATAAGACAAACATTTCTGAGACTTCACATGTCTAAAAATGATTTTACTTTGCGTATACACTTGACTTATAATTCTGTGGGATACAGAATTCCAAGTTGATAACCATTTCAGTTTTTCAAAATTTCACAAAAATATATCAAGGCAGGTAGTTTATTTAATTGATATTTTGCTTTTTTGTAATAATTTATTTATGTTTTGAATAATAAGACTAGATCGTCTATTCTGTAGGTCCTTTTATTGAGAATAGTAATGTCTTCTGGATTTGATAAATCTTCTTTGATTTCTGTCACTTTATTTTCTCTTTTTCTTGTGTATTAAACTTCTTGTATTGATTCTTCATGGGTTTTCTCTTATATATTCCATTTATATACTTGTTCAATTCAATCTCTAAGCCGATTCTTGGAGTTAAAAACAAATTCAGCCCATCCATTTTTAATTTTTACGTATATTTTCTTCTTCTCTGATGCTTCATTATTCATAGAATCTTATCATTTTATAAATTCAATGTCTTTTCAAGTCTCTCTGAAGATTTTGAGATTTATTTTAAAAAATTTCTCTGCCCTGAATTATCTGTTTCCTCTAGAATCTTTTTTTTTTTTTTTTAATTTGATCGTTCTTTTTCAGGCTGCAAACTTTCCTCAAATGTTTGCTGATTCTTAATTACCTATATAAAATTGTAAAGAGGAGAAGTAGAATCAGGTCTACATCTGGACAGCGCTTGTTAATAAGCAAAGCTTCACTTAAAGGGGTGGTCAGAAGACCAGCCATAATTCTTGTCTCCTCAGTCCTTCAAATCAGAGAGGTCTTTTCTTATAGGATTGTCAAGCTCATTAGCAAATCTCTTCTTTTTTTTTTCAATGGGATTTTTCTATATTGCTGAATTCAGGTAATATGCACACAGGGATGAAGCTAGTGAGTGGGGTTTTGATTCCCTTAATTGTCAAGTTTTCCATTTCACCTTCCCTTCCTGCTCTCCAAGTTGGCTAGAATTTCCACATCCTGAACCTTCCTGAAGTGTGTCAGGGCACCTAGTACATTGTCAGTCATTTGTAGCCCCTCCCCAAATCTTCCGGGTTGCAGTTTTTCTCTGTTCTATTTCATCATTCTTTCTTCCACACCTTTTCATTGTCCAGTAATCTGTTGAAAATTCTTATCTGCTGATCATTTCATCCCATCTTTTTTACTGTTTTTTTTATATCTCTTTATACTTTATTATTCTACCTAAGAGATTGGAGAGGAGCGCCCACAATCTTAAATCAGAAGCCCTGCATACAACGGTGTAATAATAAACATTTTATATTGTTTATAATTATTTGAGCCAAAGATCTAACTTTGTATTACATACCAAACAGAGTATTTTCATATAGTTTAATATATATTATTTTTCTCAGAAATGCAACCCTAAAAATGATAAAACAAAGAAAGATTGTATTTCATTTGTTCTGAACGTCACTAAGGATGTTTATCATTTTAAAGTATCACGTTACCTTATGATACTTGAGTTACCAAATAACAACCCAGTTGTATCAATCTGTACTTTTACCTCTGGATTTTTAGTGATTTACACACAGTTTTAAATATCTGACTTGATTATTTTTTCTTCCAGGGTAGATGTATTGAGTATTTATATATTTGAATACATATTGTTTTATTATAAATTACTCCTGTTTGATTTGTCCTGTAAATTACAGCTAGGACATTATATTGATTTTGTTGAAATCAGCATCTGAGTAATTTAAATTATTTATGACTTTCATTTCAGAAGAATAAGGGGACAATAAGAATATTTTAAAATATTTTTCGGTTCTAATAAATTGAGAAACAGTAATCTAAATCATTGGAGTAAATTTTTTTTTTAAGTTATTTTTTAAAGTTCTTTCCATTGATGCTTTTTAAAAGCAATGATTCAGGAATAAGTACTGGGAAGTGTTCTGTATTCCTGCACACGATAGTAAATCAGCTACATTCTATCTGCCTGTTCTCTACTTGATGAAGTCTTACTTGGATGTTCTCCAACAGAGGCCAACAAACCTTTTTTGTAAAGGGCTGGAGAGTAGACAGTTTAGGCCTCAAGCACTAGATTGTCTCTGTTGCAACTACTTAACTCTGCCATCGTGGCATGAAAGTAGCCACACGCAATTCACAAACAGTGTGGCTGTGTTCCAATAAAACTTTATTTACAAAATTAAATGGCAGGCTGAATTTGGCATACAGGCTATAGTTTGCCAATCACTGATTTTTGTGATTATCAAATCTTTCCATTTCAGTGGACTGTCATCTGTGATGATGTTATCCATTCCAATGGCAAAACCGCTTAAACATCTTGAAATATTTGCCTGAATTTTGGTAGTTGAGCCATGGTAAAAATGGCTTTAGAGGTTCCTTCTTCCCTATTTGGCTGTTTGTTGTGATGATTGATAAGCCTAGCTACTTTATACATAGAAAGAAAAACACTACTGTTAATCTTGCACCATTCTTGGTGATGGCAAGACTCTACAAAAGCTGAAGCAAATAGAGGTTGTTCCATTAAAAAGGAATGTAGAGAGTGGAAAATATCTACAGTGGATTAACCTAAAATAATTAAAGGTCAAGGAAAAATAATTTATGAGTAATGATTGAAGTTGTGATTAGCAAAGAAAGAAGGAAGCTTTTGAGGGCCTCCTATGAGTCATCACATATTTGAAGAATTACCATGAAGAAGAATTCTAAGGTTTAATGTTAGGTTTTGTTTTTTTTTTTTTCAGCTCTGAGATTTTCAACAAGAAAAGCTTTTTTAAAAAAACCCACTTGATTAGAGGTTTACATATGAGAAACATCATGGTTGTAAGAATCAGTAGATTTCACAATTCAGTCTACAATCTGAATTATTGGAATTTCCAACTTAAAAATGTGTAGATTCAATAAACATTGATTTTGAGCTAAACCAGACAGATAACAGATTTGTGTCTCAATGATCCGTACAGGTTTTTTAGGCATTAAAACAACTGATATATTAATATCTTACAAAGCTCTTATTAGTGATACTAATATATGACTTTTATTTCTGGTAATTGTTTTAGTTAGACCCTGGTAAGACCCAGGAGCTGAAGGTGTTGGCTGGTCTAATACGTCACTCATAGGCTACACTGTACACACTCTTTATCCCTGCAGCACAAACATAGGTTGTGACTGTCAACTTTGCCCTTTGATAGATGTTATCTAATGTTTAAAATATTCCGTGAAGCCTTTTCTAGATTTCTCTTGGTAATTTCAAGTTTAGAAATGTGATTTGTTTAATGCAGGCTTCTCAACTGGGGGTAATTTTAACCCCAGGGGATGTTTGGCAATGTCTAGAGACATTTTTGCTTGTCACAATCTGGGGACGCTATTGGCATCTAGTGACGTAGAAGCCTAGGGTGCTGCTAAACTTCCTACACAGTGCAGCAGTCTTCCATAATAAAGACTTATCTGACCCAAACTGTCAATAATGCTGAGGTTTAGAAACTCTGACTTAGTGTAAAATTTGGGAAATAGCCCTTCAGGATCCTTTAAATCCATTCCATCTTAATTCTCATCAGTCAGGTACTTTATGTCTTCTTCATGGAGATATTTGAAAATGCAGCACTTTCTTTTATACATTTGAATCATAGGGAAATCATTGGTTGTCAGTGTTTCTTCCCAGATCAATCATCCGTTTATCAAATATTTAATGAGCCCTTGATGCGGGGCCTAGGCTGACTCTACAAAACTGATAAGAGGAGGCCTTAGTTGAGATTACTGTTAGGCTGTTAACATGGTTCTGGGACCAAATCCAATGTGGGGAAGGGGGTTTCCCCACACTTTCAGCAAGCAGTTCTCGGATAGCAGCAGGGCGTTTGAGAAGTCACCTGCATTATGACATGATCTGTCTGGAGATAGCATCAGATTCCATAGGTTAAGGGTTCAGTCCTACAAGACTGCTCCTCCCCTCCCCCCCCCCCCCCACTTCAGATCCCAGTCTCAAGCCAAATTTATCACGGGCGCTTCTGATCGACTGACTATATAGATTGGAGGTTTTCGAGACCCCGGTCTTGGGTTCCATCAATTTGCTAGAGCAGCTCACAGAACTTAGAGAAACATTTTACATACTAGATCACTAGTTTATTATAAAAGGATATAAGTCAAGAGCAGCCAGATGAAAGAGATGCATAGGGCTCTGCAGGTGTGTCACTCTTCCAGCATCTCTACATGTTCACCAACCCAGAAGCTCTCCACACCCCATCCTTTCGGGTTTTTATGGAGGCTTCATTACATAGGAAGGATTGATTGAATCCTTGGCAGTTGGCGATTGATTCCCTCTCCAACCCCTCCCCGCTTCCCGGAAGTAGGCGTTGGGACGGAAACTTCCAACCCTCTAATCATGTGGTTGGCTCCTCTGGCGGCCAGCCCCATCCCGAACCTGCTTCCCCCATGTCACCTCATTAACATAACAGAGGACACCTTGATCACTCTCAACACTTAGGAAATTCCAAGGGTTTCGGGAGCCGTGAGTCAGGAAGACCAAATATATAGTTTTCTTTTAAATCGCAATATGGCAGCCATTATGGTGCCATGATGCTGCAACAACAATTGTTGTTCTCTATGACTTTTGTAATGTTTTGTTACATGATAGCAAATCTTTGGGCTTTATTAAAAGCAAGGATAGGCTTGTCGTGAATTTTGGGGAGCTTTATTTGCGTTGGCAAGAGGATGGGGTAAGATAGTTGATTTACAGAATCTTTAGTTTTGTGTCTTTGCGTAAGTTATCCATAGACCAAACCAGCTGAAGAACCGTTGATGAGTGTTGATACCTCTTATAGGCAGAGGGATGAAGTTGATGACTTTTAGAAGTTTCTTTCAGAAATGTGAACATCATTATTTCCTAATGTATCATCAGACAAAAATTTCAGTGAGATTGGCATTAAAGTAAGTTTGTGTTATAGCATATTTGAACCTGTGGATATATGTTTTCCAAGAATTCTGCTTCTGCCTTTACTTTTTTGGAAATTAGGACATGGACTGTAGGCTTAGTTTCCGAATGTGGATTTTAAAATAACAGTTTTTAAAAATAACCAGAAATACTTTTCAACATCTAATATTATTAAAATATTTTACCATTAGTTCTGTCGATGTGATTTTTGTTTTGTTGTTGTTTGAAACTAATTTTCTTCTTCGTGCTATTAAGTTAGGAAGAAAACACCTATAAAGAGACCAATCTATTTTTACTGTGTAATGATCCCCCTAGTGGATATGAGAAGCAGCTAGATTCAGGATTTGCATAAAGAAGCAGGTGATTGTGGGTGAGACTTCACTACTTGTTTCTCACTTTCAGAAGTGTTTTACCAGATCAGGACTGTCTCTGCTATTTTTAATAAAGGAACTCCCGGTGATTAAATTGACTGTTTAGAAAGCCTTAAAGAGGCAGAAAGTGGTAGAAGTGCATAATTCTTCAAAATTAGAAAAAGATGAATATCTTAAACAAAAGCTGGAGTTATGCTTTTGTGGTTTTTCAGAACACTACATAAAGAAAAGGATTTTACCCATTATTCTGTGTTCTTTCATTTGAATTGACTCACTATTTTCAAGTAGTCATAATGCAGCCTGGTGCTGCTATGTATCTGAGCTGGAGTTAGAAGATTTTTTAAAGCAAGAATAAATGTGAAGGAAAATTGATAATATAAAAATTGGTTACTTACAATGAAAGTGCTGTTTAAAGTCATACTGTCAGAGTAAGATGTTTGAGGCAACTATTTGTAGTAGCAATATAATAAAACTTTCGAAGTAAAGATTCGTTTTGATTGAGTAAAATGTTATTGTAATATTAAACCTACAGGTTTCAAATATGAAACACTGGAAATAAGAACAAGAGAATAGAGATAAATGCCCTGTGAGGCAGAGAAAACTTAAAATATTGCTAGCTCGAAGAGCTTTACCATGTTCAAGTAAAAATAATGTTAATGTAGACCATATAATGAATCCAATGTCAATAGAGCATTATATTGCCTGAGCAAACAGTGCTATTACTTCCCGCCCTATAACACCTTGCTGGGTTATGGAACTGCTACTGCTCTGAGAAGGGTAACATTTAAGTAGGAAAATAGCCTATTTCTTTGTAAAGGCTTCAACAGCAGTAGAGGATAGTACTCTGTTAAATAAGATGCATTTTGCAAATGCAGTGTGTCAAAAAGGCATGTTTGATAATCACTTTCTATCATAAAAGCTGTGTAAAATATAGAACAAATGTGTATGCTATTTGTGTAAATGCGATTGTCTTATTTTGTAATGGCCATCAGTAATGAGATTTTAAACTTTTAATTTTTTTTTTAATGTTAGAAAGATACCTGTAGAACAGATAATAGCTAACTTGTTGACAGAAGTGAAGGATACAGTGTGTGTGATATAGTACAATAAATGACATATAACATCATTCAGGTAATGAGAAGTTCTACAAGTTTTGCTTGATTATTGAAAAGAAAACCACAGTTTTCAGTGATTAACATTCTTTGATGACGGTAATGATGATGCATGAATTGGATGAGAAGATAGGAAACGAGAAGATAAAAGGGTGGAAAATCTATAATTAACAAAAACCATACACAAACAATAATTAGTGTAAGTGAAATATATTTCTGCAGAATAAAAATGGAACGAAATGAACAATGAAAATCGTAGACAATTAGGGTGGATGCAGCTTGGATCATAGAAATGGTGAAAGGCAAAGATAATGTAATACAACTTGTACAGAGAAACAATGGAAATCTGTTCAAAAACTCTTTTAAAAGGCCTTCCCCTCACACATAATGTATCCTATTCTGCCTTTTCATTAGCATGTTTTCTTTAATGTTTTTAACTTAAAAGATGCCTGAGGAAAATAAACACTTGGCTTGATTTTAAAACTTTATTTGTAGCTCTGCTACATCATATTTTGAATAAGCCTATATGTTATATGGATTTACTTAAACATTCACTGGGCTTTGCTTTTGAGTGGCCTGCTGGTCCAAACTGCCTGATATTTGAATGTTACCATAGTGATGAGTAGTGGACACTGTCATCTTTCTCTTTTTAATTAAGGAACAGATGCAGGTAATGCTGATCTCTCAGTGACCCTCTTTAAGCTGGCATCAACACATTGATTGTTTCAATTCTTTTCTCTCCCCTGCAATCTTAGCTTTGTCCTTTCTTCATATCAAGGTCTTCATCCTCTTAGGTTAAAGATGCAGGAATTCCTTTTAAACCCTTCCTTTGGGAGCTTTATCTTAGAAGGAGTAAAACACACTTCCACTGAACACCAATGAAACACTAATGCATTTTTTTTCTCAACAAGAAACCCTGGCCTTTTCCACTTTAAAATTCAGTAATGTGTGAGTGGTAGTTTGTTAAAATTCTGTAGAACCTACGAAGGCCATAAATGTTTCCACTTCTACAACTTTTTTGAGAAAACAAAATGCCCCTTCCTATTTAGTGTATTTACCAACAAAGTATATTTGGAAGGTTTAAATGGTGTTATCAATGCAATCATTCTTCCTTAGGCTATAATCTCCTAAACTTCACTTATACCAAGGTACATGCATTGCACTGCTTTAGATTTTTTTTTTTTTTTCCCCAGATAAGAAGAGTTGATGCCCCAAAGTTGCTCGCAGTTTGTTTGTATATGAGGCAAGCAGTAATGAGTATTTTAACCCAGTCATAACATGCTCTGGTGGAAGAAACAATATTTGCCTGGAGCGATTAGAGGAGATTAATAGGTACCCAGTAGTTAGAGATTCAGGCATGGTGCAGAGGAATAGCATATATATAAAAGGCTTGCCCTAACCAATTTTCATTCCTTCTACTTAGGATTGTTCATGTTAACTCAATACTTGTATGGTTCTTCATTATCTCACCTCAATTTTGTGGCAATTTTGTCTCATTTGATTTTTGTATTAGATTTCATTGATATTGGAGACTAGCTAATCAAATTTATTATCCCTTTTAGGGTATCTCTAATTTCTTTTATGCATGTTAAATAACATGGATTCCAATGCATTTTTCTTTTTATTTTGAACCCTTTTGACTTTACTTGTCTTTGTAATCTTTAGGCAAATACATTTTCATGAATTATTTCACATTTTATATTGCATCTAGAGGCCATTATGTACTTCTGAATATTTTCCCAATAGAATAGATGGTCTGTAAGTATGCACAATCGCATTTATTTACACAGTTTTCAAATATTAACTAAAGGAGGTACTTCTTTTTTTCAAATCAACTTTATTGAAGCTCAATTTATATTCAATTAACTGTACCCATTTATAGTATATGATTCAATAAATTTTGACAGATGTATATACCCATGAAATCACTATCACAGCCAAGTTACAGAGCATTTCCATCCTCCAAAATTTGCTGATGACCCTTCGTAGTCAGTTTCTTCCTTTACCTCTGGCCCCAGACAACTGTTCATCTGCTTTCTCTCGATGTTTGCCTTTCCTGGAATTTCAAATAAATGGAATCATACAGCATGTGCTCTTTTGTGTCTGGCCTTTTACCTAGTATGTTTTTGAGATTCAACACATTATTGTATGTGTCAATAGTTTATTCCTTTTTATTGTGGATTTCATTATTTAGATTATATCACATTTTGTTTATCCCTTCATCTGATGATGAACATTGGGGTTTGTTTTTTTATTTCATTTTTTAGTAATTCTGAATAAAAATGCTGTATATGTTTGTGTGCAAGTTTTTGTCTGACATATATTTCGTTTCTCTTGGGCAATTACATAGGAATGGAATGCTCAGTCATATAATTAGCATATATATATAAAAAACAGGCAATGTTCCAAAGTAGATGTGACATTTTTATACTTCCAACAGCAATATGTGAGTGTTCCGGTTACTCCATATCTTCACCAACACTCAGCATTGTCAATCTTTTAAATTGTAGTTATTTAAATATGTATAAAGTGGTCTCTCATTGTGCTTTTAATTTATATTCCCCTAATGCCTAGTGAAGTTGATTGTCTTTTTGTGAGCTAATTGGTCATTCATATATCTTTTTGATGAAAAAGTCTGTTCAAATACTTTGCCCATTTTAATTTTTTTAAATTAAAAAGTATATATATATTTATTTAATTAATTTATTTTGGCCGCGCCGGGTCTTAGTTGCGGCGCACGGGATCTTTTTTTAGTTGGGGCATGCGGGCTTCTTAGTTGCGGCAGGCATGCGTCATCTAGTTCCCTGACCAGGGTTGGAACCCAGGCCCCCTGCATTAGCAGTGCGGAGTCTTACCAGGGAAGTCCCACTTTGCCCATTTTTAAGTTGGATTGTTTGTTTAATTATTGGCTTGTAAGAGGTTTTATGTTTTTCTGGATACAAGTTGTTTGTCGGATACTTGTATTGCATATACAATCTCCCATGTTTTGCTTGTCTTCTGTTTTTTAAACATTGTCTTTTTAAGTGCAAATATTTGATTTTTTATAAAATCTCATTTTTACCAGTTTTTTTCTTTTATAGTTTATACTTTTTATCTCTTATTTGATAAATTGTTGCCTATCCCAAGGGCAAAGGTTTGCTCCTGCTCCTTTTAACACTTTTAAGATTAAGAAGTAAGTAGTAGTACGGTGGACTAATCTTTTTTCTTACTGATGGAGGATATTCTCAACTAATAAGGAAAAGAATGAAACATGATTTCCTAAATTGTGAAAAAAGGGAGGTGCTTCTTGAATTGTTTATGATTGTAGTAAAGCTTCTTTCTTCCTTTTTGTCTTGGGGCAAAACTTATTCTGAATGCTTTTCCTAGGAAGACATTCTCTTTAATTTACATACTCTGAATACAGTAACATTAAATGATCAAGTCATTGATGAGAAAAATCACGGTAAAGGATACTTTTATCCTTTAAAGTGAGGAAATATTTGAGGAAATAGTTCATATTCTTTATGTGCAAATTGAAATTATATGAAATTGTGTTATATTTTACCAAGTCTTTAGTTTACTGCTTACAGATTTGTTATGGTTTCATCTAAATATTTTAAAAAGCAAAATGGGATTAAATCATTTACTTATTTTTTTTCCAACAAGGGCTGATAGTATAAACTCTAAATAAGTGTGCTTTAGGGGCGAGTTCATCTTTGACATGGCGAATAAAGTAACATAGAGGCATTGAGATGAATTTATCAGCTACCAACAATGTAACCGATGTTATGAGAAGGGCCAAACTAATGGCTGCCTTCACTCTGCAGTGAATAATAGACAGTGTCTCTTTTTCTTAGTAGTAAACCATTCTAAAGTTAGTGAGTGATCAGAACAACTCAAAATAATAAGTCACATCTGACTGGACTACGTATGGCTTGAGTGAAATAATAGCAATCTGAGATTTTACTTATTGATGATCAAGGCCCCCACTTCTACGGCTATTCTGGAATAAAGCAATTGTACCTAAAACCCAACTGTTACGTTGGGACATAATATTGTCTCAAGATAAGCCAGTGCTCTGAATTAATCTGCATTGATCTAGAAAGAGCTCTTTTGGTGGAGACATTTCTGAAAGGGTCCTGCTCCTGGCACTGCTTACTGGTTTATGTTGATGGTATATTAGAATGGTAGATATTGCATCATCTTGAGCTATGTTTTAACAATTGTTTGCAGTGACAGTGTATCAGGAGTAATGATGATGACGTCAGTAAGCATGCTCTATGTATCTTACATACTATGTTGTTTAAATTTTCTTTAAAAATCATTACTTTAGTGGAACTTTTTCAGAGTCTTCTTAAATTAAATCTATAAAGTCTCTGGATTGTATGATCTCCTAAATATGTGCATTTGGTTTCCCAGAAGTTATCTTTAGAATATAAAAGTATCCTTTACAGTGAGCAAATTTTTTCTTGGCCTTTGGATCAATAAAATCTGTAGATGATGTTTCCTACTGCTTAGAACAAATAATCAGTTGAAGCTAATAGTGGTCATTTTAGTATAGAATTTGTGAATTCACTTTATTGTGATAATCTTTGCTAATTTCTCTATTTCTCAACACATTGGTTTTCCAATTTTGGTATTAATGTACATTCAGTAAACTTTCTTGTGTGTATGTTCACAATGAACCTACCAAAAACACAGATAAAATTTTATTCACTATTTCTATTAGGATGCATGTGAAATTATAACATTTAAAAAATAAAGAGATTCAAAATTTGGTTGCAAGATAGAGGCTCAGAACTTTTTTGTACCCTCTTTACTTTTTCTGGAAAAACAATACTTGCAACAGTTTTATTCCTTCCAGCTTTAAACCTCCAAGACTTTCCTTAATGATTTTTTCTCATCAGAAGACACATATGCTGGCTATGAAAGAAAACACTGGCATTCTTTTTCCGGAAGAAGATAATGTTAATGAGCTTCGATAAGATCATAACTCCACTACATCTTGCACATAGTTTTTTTATCCCATATTTGAGAAATACTACTTAAATCATCATTCACAGCATAACTTTGATGCAGAAGATTGGCTTGTTCCTATGATGTTATATAAAGTTCCATGCACAATTCTTTCATAAGTTAGGCTATTTTATAATGCTTTTATACTTTATTCTTTATAGTTCAAGTGAGAATTAAGATAATGACATTGACGGAAAAATTATTATTGAAGATTTTTGAGTTCCTAAAAACCAAGAAGGCTGAATAATTTATAAAATGTAAAGCAAAGATATTAGCATTTTCTCAACAACAACAAAAAAAACCACATAGCTGCTTAGATAACATCAACAATTTACTCTTAATGCTTCCTTATTTATTCCTTGTATATGAACCTCTTATACAGCTTATAACAGTTAGAGGCCTACTTTAATTTGCTTTGCAATTTGAACTTGGCAATAGCAGTGTGTATCTATTATGGATCCTTGGAGAAGCCTCTTGGGTTCAACCCAAGACTGTTCTCTCTCCTTCACATCCTCACCCTTCCTATGTTAGCCAGGCCTATTAGTCAGGGATTTCATTTTACCACCTCAAAACTGCTAAGGCAACCTTGTCATTGTAATTTTCACGCCCTTTCTTTTTCTTTGTTCTATATGTCAGTGAAATCTTCTCTCCACAGTCTTCTGTCATAGGTTAATAGCTTGGAACAAAGTTCAATTAGAGTTTCCAGCATAATAAAACAAATGCACAGATGAAAAAATTAGTAGCCACTGCCCTTCCCTGTACTTTATTCAAGGGCTCTTTGTTGAATTTTGCCCATCGGTGAAACTGAATTAGTGGATTTGCTGGGACATTGTCAAATGTGTGTATACCCATAGATTTTGGAGACTTTAATGCAACTGTGTTCTAGATGTCTGTCCTGGTGACATTGGAGTGCCCTAGAAATGTTCTTGATGTAAATTTTATTCTCTCAATGGTGTGGTATTTAAGCATATTGTTAAATCCAAAAGCTCTAAATAATGTATGGAAATTTAACATCTGAACATTATCTTTAAGCTTTTTGAAAAGGATTATTGGTTCATTTCCATATACTGCATTCAGTCAATTAAAATCACCTTTGCTAACAGGTTAAAGTCATGGGTCATTGTACTTATTCTCCTCATGCTGCTGTCTGCTCAAGGTGATTTGGAAATTATGTGGCAGAGAAATTTTCCAAAGAAATAAATGGTACTAGTGCAAATTTACTAGCTGGATTATTTGAGAAGAAATATATTGACACCACTGAACATTATCAACAATTCCACTGCCATCTTCCTCCTCCTGTACTCAATGAGCTGTTAAAAGACACAATTTGTTGAACCATGTAGCTAACAAGAAATAAATAACATGCAGCAGGTGCTACATGGGAAGGCACTGAGTGTTATTGTACTAACTGTGCCTGACTAATTCTAGCCAAAACAACAATTCTGTATTCAGTAAAGGAGAAGAACAGATAATTTAATGGAGATTTGGAGCCTAGTTGTTTGTAATGTCGGGGTTATGCTTGGAAAATAGAACCAAGTGAGAGACATGGCAGGAGGAAATTCTTGGCTGCAGAGACCTTATACTCAACTCACAAGAATCCAGTTCGATGCAGATGATTTAAAACATTGGATAATCCGAGTTTTTTGCTGTACGTTTTTTAGAAGAACTATGGGATTATTTTGGCATGGATCTACCCTCTACATCATACTTCTTTTAAATTGATGTTAAAAGTAATTTTCGTTCCCTAAGCATGTCATACCGATTTATACTAAAGGAAGGTGAGGAGCACAGCATAGTAAAGGGGAAGAAAGCCAGAAGTAACGTTTGCCATTCATAATCTGCAGAAGGAATAGAGATTTTGAATGATATAGGTATTTGTTTTATCTCTTGTACCAATGAGTTGATGTATATTGTTTTGATCATTCATTTACTCAATAATTACTAATTACTATTTATTACACTTAGCATCTACTGTATGTCAGGAACTGTGGACAGAGCAAAACAAAAGACAAATGAGGTCCTGCTTGTGTAGTGACTGTATTCTATTGGGGGAAGTAGACAGTTATTAAGTTAAAAAGGGTAATTACAGATTGAAATGAGTGTGAATTATGAAGGAAATAAAGAGGATGCAGACACTTGGAGAGAGCTTCTATAGGAGGTTTTCCTTTGAGAGTTGAGCTGAAGGATGGGAACGGGTCAGAAATTGCAGGAATTGTAGAGAAAGATTTTCCTGGACAAGGAACAGCAAGGGAGATGTTTTGGAGAGGAGCAAAATATTGCCAAGTTCAAGAAGCAGGAAAGAAGCTGGTGTAGTTAGAGCATCATAGCTGGTGTGGAGCGTAATTTTAGAAGATAAAATTGGAGAGGTAGGCAAGAGCCAGGCCTCTTAGGCAGTGACTCAAAGCTTAGTTTTCATTCTGAGAGTAATAGATCCTACTGAAGGATTTTAAGAAGCGAGTGACTTAAGCTAATTGATTTCTTTGAAAAAGATCACTGGGCTATCTGTGGAAAAGGGGTCGGAGAGAGGAAGAGTAGAATGGAAGGATTCCTTGGGAGGTTATTGCAATAGAATTGATAAATTTTAGACTAGGATGGTGATTGCAGAGGTGAAGAAAAATATGGGGGTTAATGCATACTGCGGAGGTTAAACTGACTTGACTTGCTAATAAACAGGATGAAAAAGGAAAAAAGGTCAGTACTGACTCCATATTTTTGGACTGGGCTCTGGGTAGATGCAGATGACATTTAGTGAAAGGGGGAAAGCTGGGAAAGTCCAGATTTGAGAAAATCAAGAGTTCTGGGAGTTTTGTTTGGATTTATTAAATGTGCAAAGACAATTCTATATTGAAGCAGAGATATCAAATAGGTTAGTTATACAAGAGTCCAGAGATTGGAGGAAAGTTCTGGGTTAGGGATATAAATTTGTTCCTCATCAGCATATAAAAATGGCATCTAATGTCATTGGCTTTGATGGGATCACCTGCAGAGAGTGTAGATAAAGAAGAGGTCCCAGTACCTAGATTGAGGTACTCAACTTCTCAAGACTGAGTAATGGAATGAGACTGAAAAAGAAACAACCAGGGACATAGGAGGAAGCCAGGAGAGGAGAAAGTGACAATGTTGTCAACGCTGCTGACTCTGGAAAACTGTGGTGATTTTTAACTTTGAAAAGAACCATTTCCATGCGATGGTGGGGAATGGGAGCAGATTGGAGTAAGTAGATTTAAGAATTAGGTGGGGGACTTCCCTGGTGGTGCAATGGTTAAGAATCTGCCTGCCAATGCAGGGGACACGGGTTCGAGCCCTGGTCTGGGAAGATCCCACATGCCGTGGAGCAACTAAGCCCGTGCACCACAGCTACTGAGCCTGCACTCTAGAGCCCGTGAGCCACAACTACTGAGCCCTCGTGCCACAACTACTGAAGCCACATGGCTAGAGCCTGTGCTCCGCAACAAGAGAAGCCTCTGCAAGAAGAAGCCCGCGCACCGCAACGAAGAGTAGCCCCTGCTCGCCACAGCTAGAGAAAGCCCACGCGCAGCAATGAAGACCCAATGCAGCCAAAAATAATAAATAAAATAAATAAATAAATAAAAAAGAATGAGGTGGGTGGTTTGGAAGGGGAGACCTTGAGTTTAGAATTGTTATTCAAAAATTTGAGCTGTGAATGGGGAGGCTGAAAAAAGGATAATAGTGGGAGATACAGAGTTCAAGCAAAGTTTTATTTGTTTATTTTTTAAGATGGGAAATGCCAGAATATGTTTGATATTCTAATACCCACAGTCCAATGAAAAGGGAGAGATTGTAGATGCAGGAAATGGGAGCAAGAACTGAAGTAAAGAAGTATTTTAAAAGAACTGTGAGATTCTAAGTTCCTGCATAAGAACTGCATTTGTGCATCTGCATTACACTTAATCTGACATAATATCATTATCATCATAGAATAGTAGGGTTGGAATGTGCCTTTAGAGCTCATCATAAGCAAATTTCTCATTTTACAACTAACCAAATGAAGGTTTCAATAAAAAGGTGAGACTTACACCTTGTCTCACAGCTAATTGATGAATCAGGGAGTGTCCATTTAGCACGATTTGTTGATACAGGGGGTGTGTAGGGAGGAGAAAGCCATTTCCTACTTGATGTCATAACCAGTGCATTTGCATCCATGAGACCACCTAGTACTTCGTAAGCAAATCACTAGGTAGGCTCAGGTTGAGAGGTAGTTAATTTTAGTATAAGGCACCTTATGTCACCCAGTCTTCTCTTCACACCTGAAGCACTCATTCCCTCAGCTGCTGGAATTGCTGGCATCCAGAAATTCTCAACTGACTCACTTTCTGAGACTTGCTTCACCTGAAGAGAGCTACTTTGCCCCATGTCCCACCCTCTTCCTGTGGGCACCCTGCATCCAGTGATTGGTTGATGAAGTACTATAAAGGTTCAGCTCCTTCATCCCAATTTAGAAAAACTCTGAATGGCCACCAAAGACTCCTGTAGGAACTTCTGAGGCTTTTATTTGGATTATATTACAGTTTAGCTCCTCTCTGTGACCAATCCTGTTGCCTCCCAGGTTGTTGATCCCAAGAGTACACCAAGTAATCTTCCTGCTTGAAAGTTTTCATCTCAGGATCTGCTTCCTCAAGGATCCTGACCTACAAAAGCCACAAAGGATATGACCAATAATTAAAACTCCAATACAACGATCTTGGGGTTAATCAGATGCAGCTTAGATATTTTAAAAAGTCACAACTGTTACATAGATTATTTTAGAAAAGGAAATGACTGAAGTCAGACTCTATGTCAGGGTTATGTTGGTGGAGAATTAACTCCATTTGGAATAAGACCCTAACTAGAGATTGGAAATTTGTGGGTATCAGGTTTTGGCCTAATAGAGAAATAGAAGATAAAAATTTTAGGAATTATCAGAGCCTCAGCTATGAATTCTATGTTCAGAAATGATTCCAGGATTAATAAATAGCCTTTTGGTTGAGCATGAAACATGTTGAAACATAGTGAACAAGAAAACTGTACTTTGTGCAGGGCACATAGATACCCAGGGCTAACATAAGTCTGAGCATATGAACACATAGCTAATTCCAGAACTTTCCTTCTGGTGGCGATATGGCTCCTGGTTATTACTACTCTTGGTCAGTGTGAGCTCAGGAGCTGGACAAACCTGCCTCTTTAGGGAGAGGGATGTAACAGAGAAAGGCTGGAGAAGGTGAAAGCTGAAAGTTCAAGACAACCATATACATTTATGGGAAGAAAATTTGCCTTACTAAAGGAAATTTTGTTTTTGTTCTCACATTTCTAGATTCTTTCTGATATCTAAGAATATTTAGTTTATCAAGGGAGTAGTAGCATTCAAATCCATTTTTTGTAAGCACTGTGGCCATTTCTTAAAACCTTCCCCTGTTAATAAGTCCTGAAATTTACTGGGTAGAGCCCATTGTGGGATAAATGAATTCAGTAAAAGGGTCAAATTAATGCCAATGTCTCAAACAATTGAAAACTCTGTGTGTGTGTGTGCGTGTGTGCGTGTGCACGTGTGTGTATGGTAGTATCCTAACTTAAATATTTCCAAAGCAGTCTTACCTCTGCAAAATTATAAGACTAAAAATAGAACACTGCCATTGGAAACCCCAAGAGCAGGATATTTGTAACATAGGACTCATGCTGAAAAGTACTGATGTGGTTGTTAATAGATCTAAGTGGTTAATAAGGAGATGAGCACTAACATCTTTTTAGTTAAGCCCTACCTGTAACCAATTTTGTTAGTAAGAAAGGTCTCATGATGATTTACAAAATTCACTGGCCACTACCTACTTCCAAAAATTATCACAACATTCCAGTGACTAAAGTTGTTGAAAAGAAAATAATGAAATTAGTGAAAATGGAAACAGAAGTTAATAGATATGGCATAGAATATTGTAGATTTTTAGAACTCAGTAAATGCTCCAAACTTCTCTGAGAATGCTCCAAACTTCTCTAAAAATAACAGTGAGAATAGTTGAGTGGAATACAAATAAGTTCAAAAGTTTAAACATCATTGAATGGGAGATGGATTACAAAGTGGACTTTAGTTTAAAAAAAAAAAGACAAGGTATCATGGGATGAGATTTTTAAAGATTATACTATAATCTTTAAAAATCTTTCATTATATTATAATGAAAGTTATTCCAGCTTATTCTTGGACAGCTTATTCCAAGACATACATCAAATGAGAGTGTGATAGTAGTGTATATCATGAAGTTGAAACATTTGGGTACTAATCATATAAATGAGGGAGGATTGTTCACATGGAACCTAATTCATTTTGGACTTGTTTTATTACTGGTTTAACTGCCTAAAAGATAACAGTAGTTCTGGGACAACTGAATATTCACATGCAAAAGAATGAATTTGACCCTTAACTGACACCATATAGGAAAACTGACTCCAAATTAATCAAAGACTTAAATATAAGAGCTCAAAAACTATAAAACTACTAGAAGAAAACATAGGGGTAAATCTTTATGAGAATGAGTTGGGCAGTGGTGCTTTAGATATGACACCAAAAGCACAAGCTACAAAAGAAAAAATAGATAAATTGGATTTCATCAAAATTAAGAACTTTTGTGCATTGAAGGGTATTTCAAGAGAATGAAAACAAAATCCATAGAATGGGAGAAAATATTGATAAATCATATATGATAACAGCCTAGTATCTAGAATATATAAAGAATTCTTGCAACTCTACAACATAAAGACATACAACTCAATTTAAAAATGGGCAAAGGACTTTAATAAACATTTCACCAAAGAATATATACATATGTCCAACAAGTGTGTGAAAAAACTGCTCAACATCATAAGGAATTAGGGAAATGCAAGTCAAAACAATGAGGGACTTTCCTGGGGACCCAGTGGTTAAGATTGTGTGCTCCCAATGCAGCGGGCCCAGGTTTGATCCCTGGTCAGGGAACTAGATCCCACATTTTTGATAGTACAAAAATATTGGAATCAAAGGGAGTCCAAAGCAGAAGAAAAGGAAGAAGCATCAGGAATCACCTGTCAGGAAAACTAAAATCTAGACTTCCTTTAAGTTTGAAAAACAAAACAAAGAAAACTAAGGGAGAGGACAAGTAGGCAAAGAAACTTCCCCAACATTGTATAGGTGAGAAAGGAAGAGATCAACTACTTGAGGAAGATGATGTTATATTAACAGAGTTAAGAAAGAAAACTATTCAAATTCTGTTTCATTTAAGTATAAAATACAGTAATTGATAGATTTTTTCCCTTTCTCCTGCTTTTTTGGAAGCCTATTTTTTCCCTGGAATAATCAAGGAAGTCTCTCTGTCTCTCTGTAGTGTGTGTGTGTGTGTGTGTGTGTGTGTGTGTGTGTGTTGAGGCTGTAAATGATGAAGAATTAAAAGAGGATTTATCATGCACAGCCTTTACATTCAAGACTATCATCACCAATCATTCCAGAAGGGAGACTGTACTTATAAATGATTTTCTTGGGGAAACAAAGGAAAGGAGGAAGTAACCAAGATAATTTTGAAGAAGTATAGATTTGGAAATGACTTTCTGTAAAATCTCATTACCTATTGTAAAGCCAAAAAATTTAGACAGTATGGAATTGGCATTAAGTCTGTCATATAGACCAGAGAGGGAAGAATTGAGAGTCCAGAAACAGTTAAATTCATATATGAAAGCACGATACTTGACAGTGGTAGCATTAAAAATCGGTAGGGAAAGTATGGGCTCTTCAGTATATGGTGCTAGGACAATTGGTTATCCATATGGAAAAAAGTAAATTTAGATCCTAGTGACAGAATAAATTCCAGGTGGCTTTAAAATCTGAAAGTAAAAAGCAAAACTTAAAAAATTCTACAGTCAAAAATAGGAGTATTTTTATGACCTCAGGTTAAGGAAGGATTTCATGAAGGAAAAGATTAGTAAATTTGGCCTCAGTAAAATTGCATTTTCTATACATCAAAAGAGACCATTAAAAAAAATAAAAAACCAAAAAACAGAAAAACAAGACACTGACAAGGGGAGCTATTGGAAAACCTATAGCCACCAAAGGATAAACATTTAGAACTTTAGCAGTAGGAAAAAGGCAAACAACCTATATTAAAATGAGTAAAGGAAATAAACAGGCATTTTACAGAAGAAATAATACAAATGTCAAATAAAATGATCTACAACTTTACTAGTTGTGATAGAAATTCAAATTAAAATAATATACCATTTCAATCCCATCAGATTGCCAAAAAATGAATGACAATACCAATGTCGGTGTGGGTAAAGAGCAATGGGAGCTCTCCTACAATTTTAGTGGCAGTGGTAATTGGTGTAGTCACTATGGAGAGCAATTTGGCAATATGCAATTGGACGGAAACGAACAATCAAAATACTTTCAAAAGACAAAAAATAAATTATAGGGTTTATTCATACAAGGGTTAAAAGGAATGAATTAGGATAAGTATCAATATAGATAAATATGAAAATATATTCTTTCAAAATAATGAATCCTTTATGGACAAAATGGAGAAAGGTTGCTTTGAAAGCGTTGATTTTGGGGCTTCCCTGGTGCACAGTGGTTGAGAATCTGCCTGCCAATGCAGGGAACACGGGTTCGAGCCCTGATCTGGGAAGATGCCACATGCCGCGGAGCAACTGGGCCCGTGAGCCACAACTACTGAGCCTGTGCGTCTGGAGCCTGTGCTCCGCAACAAGAGAGGCCGCGATAGTGAGAGACCCGGGCACCGCGACGAAGAGCGGCCCCCGCTCGCCGCAACTGGAGAAAGCCCTCGCGCAGAAACGGGGACCCAACACAGCCATAAATAAATAAATTAATTAATTAGAATACACTTTAAAAAAAAAAGAAAGTGTTGATTTTGGAACACACAGTTCATTGACATTTTAACTGGTTGGATAGCCCTAACTGCAAAGTATTGATTAGTGGATTGGGTAAGGTGTTATATCCATCAGCATTTTTGATAATTAACAAACCACCTAAAAACTCAGTGTCTTAAAACAGCTACCATTTTATTTAGCTCATGATTTGGTGGGTTGGCCAGGATGGTTGAGACTACTTGGATGGTTGGGGCCTCTTTCCATGTGGTCTTTTATCTTCTAGGACGGGGGTCCCCAACCCCTGGGCCACGGACCGGTACCAGTCTGTGGCCTGTTAGGAACTGGGCCGCACAGCAGGAGGTGAGTGGCGGCCGAGCTAGCGAAGCTTCATCTGTATTTACAGCTGCTCCTCATCGCTCGCATTACCACCTGCGCTCCGCCTCCTGTCAGATCAGCTGCAGCATTAGATTCTCATAGGAGCTCGAACCCTACTGTGAACTGCGCATGCGAGGGATCTAGGTTGCGCGCTCCTTATGAGAATCTAATGCCTGATGATCTGAGGTGGAGCTGAGGCGGTGATGTTAGCGCTGGGGAACGGCTGCAAGTACAGATCATCATTAGCAGAGAGGTCTGACCGCACAGAGACCATAATAAATCAATTGTACGCAAACTCGTATCAGAACCCTATCAGTGAGTGGCAAGTGAAAACAAGCTCGGGGCTCACACTGATTCTGCATTATGGTGAGTTGTATAATTTTTTCATTATATATTACAATGTAATAATAATAGAAATAAAGTGCACAGTAAATGTAATGTGCTTGAATCATCCCGAAACCATCCGTCTCCCCCCCACCCCCTGGCCGGTCCATGGAAAAATTGTCTTCCATGAAACCGGTGCCTGGTACCAGAAAAGGTTGGGGACCGCTCTCCTAGGAGATTAGCACAGGCTTTACGTGCCAATCTCTGGGTTCTAAAGACCAGCAAGAGAGGACATGTCCCAAAGAACAAGTGCGTTCTTGGACCACAGCTAACGTGCGGTGCTCGAAAGCAAGTAACATGGCGAAGCCCAGACCTAGGGCTGGAGAAATAGACTCCACCTCTTGAGGAAGAGCTTTCTTTTTTTTTTTTTTTTTTAACATCTTTATTGGAGTATAATTGGTTTATAATGTTGTGTTAGTTTCTGCTGTGTAACAAAATGAATCAGCTATACGTATACATATACCAAGGAAGAGCTTTAAAGGTACATTGCAAAAGGGTATTTGTACAGGTATGGGAAGAATTTGTGGACATTTTTGCAATCTATTACAGGTGTCTTTATATAGGTATCTGAACTTGGTCTATGAAACTTTTTGATCAGTTACTTGGATAATGATCCTTAACTTAGGGCCAGCTCAAGATGCAGCTTTTAGTAGAATAGCTTTACCCCCATTTTTTATGCAGGACCATTACTTCTGACAACTTTCTGCCAGAAGAGACTGTGGCCTTTCTGGACCTGACCATCTCCCAGACCATCTCTGGAGTGGGATTTACTGGTGAAGCAGCCTACTTCAGGGGCTGCTGCGTAGTTCAGCCTCTACAGGTTAGGACAGACATAACTTCTCAGGACTGGATAAGAAATATAATCTTTTGCTTCCCTGATAATGTAGAGGCCCTATTTGTGAGGAGAGAGTTCCCCTTGGTGGGATCTTTAAAGTAGATCCAATAAGATAATTGAAAAAAAAATAAAATTAGCAGCATTTGGCTCAGGTCTGGAAAGTAAATAAGTCCTTCTTTAGAGATTTATTCTTCTCCAGGATAACAGAGAGGGAAAATAATGAATCAGAGAAATTCAGCCACATCCACTTTCCTGTAACCTGAGAACTTTCTTCAGGAATAGAGATGGGATGAAGACCCAGGCCCTTGAGGTCCAATGGGCTTCCCTTCTTTGGCGCCAACATTCTAGGTGGACTCTGGTTGAAAGTATGTAGCGGTAACCAGCTAAGCAATAACCAAATTAGCTTCTAACTGTGATAAAAGATATTGGGTGGGGTGGGGTGAGGGCAGAGGGTGGAGAGAGCAGACCAGAAAGAGATGTGTCAGAACCTTAATAGTTACCATCCGCTTGGAAGCTGAGTAATGGATCATCAATATTTTCTTCTTTATGTTTTCTGAAGTTTTCAATAGCTGTAATGAGCACATATTATGTTAAAAATCAGGGGGGAAAGAAACTTTCATAGAGCTAGGGTTTAAACCCAGGCCACAAACTGTACATTATTCACATTTATACCTCATACCTACTTTAATCCTATATAGATATGGTGGACTCCCTAAATGTTTATTGAACGCATGTTAAAATTTTAGGGAGTTCAGGGGCTTCCCTGGTGGCGCAGTGGTTAAGAATCCGCCTGCCAATGCAGGGGACACGGGTTCGAGCCCTGGTCCAGGAAGATCCCACATGCCGCGGAGCAACTAAGCCCATTTGCCCCAACTACCGAGCCTGCGCTCTAGAGCCCATGAGCCACAGCTATTGAGCCTGCGCGCCACAACTACTGAAGACTATGTGCCTAGAGCTCGTGCTCTGCAACAAGAGAAGCCACTGCAATGAGAAGCCCGCACACCACAAAGAAGAGTAGCCCCCACTCGCCACAACTAGAGAAAGCCCGCACACAGCAATGAAGACCCAATGCAGCCAAAAATAAATAAAAATAAAATAAATAAATTTATTAAAAAAAATTATAGGGAGTTCAGTTTGGCTCACTGTGATAAAGAATTTTCTAGCATGTAAACTAGTTCCAAAATGAAGCCCTCTGTCAAGTGGTAATCTCCAATCCCTGAAAGTATCCACACAAAAGCTGGAGTAAATAAGCGATATTTTGGAAAGAGTTAATAGCCTGATTGCAGATTTTAGGGACGGCATCACGGGGGAGCTTGCATTAAATGGATGAGTAGAATTTCAGCAGATGAAAAAAGAGAGAGGGTAAGTAGAAATGAAAGAATAGTTGGTAAAAAGAAATGATTAGATAACTGCAAAAGCCCCCACCTCACAAGGATTTTAATATGTCACAGATTGAATGATTGGATTCTTTTGAAGAAAAATACTACATTTTCAATATTAGCATGGATTTTCTAGGTCTTATAGTAAGTAATTTCTGCCATGTGCCTCTATCTCACCCCATTATGTGACTGTCTTATTAAAATTTATTATAAAATAGCATTCCCTATTCACTTTATACCGCTTCTTCTTTTGGGAATATCTAATTTTTATTTTTCACTTTTAGAAACTTCTCTAATTTCAAATTTTCCCATAGTTTTAACCAGTAAAACACCACTGATACAGTGTATGATGAAAATATATCAATTTTGTTACGATGTAGAATTATACTTCATTCATATTCTATATTCTCTTTATTGTGTGTCAGTTTAAATACAAGGCTTGTGATGTTGAAAAACATCAATACTTAGTGGGTATTCCTCTCAGAAGTCAAGCATCTCTGAAACACTGATTTCTTGTCAGGCAATGTCACAAAACAAGTTCATTTTTTGAACTGGTGAACAAAGAACCAAACTTAAGAATGCACTTGGTCTTTGTTCTTCCAAAGTTGTGTTCTGAATGACAATTAAAAGAAAGAAAGTCAAGAAAATATAGCAGCAGAACTCTTGCTCTCTGGAATGTTTTTCTGGTTCTTCCATAAGGTGTCGACAGTTCTCTGTCAACTTGCAGGCTTGAAAAACAAAAAGCAGTCTTGTTTGTCAGGTGTTCTGCAGCATCCCTCCCCCAATTCTCCCAAGTGCACAGAGCTCTGGTTCAGATGTTTCAGTGTTATGTAATTTATTCTGTTTCTAAATGTCATTTCCCCACTATCTCATGATCTGCTTTCAGATTGGGTGCCTACAGCACACCGCCAATTACCCTGAAAACGCTTATGGCTCTATCTTACATTGACAATGCGTGGGTAAAACCAAGGTGTTAACAAGAGTAATGAAACTTTTATAGTAAAATATGCATGTATTTTGGATATATTTTAATCCAAATATTTTGATTTATCCAAATATTTGTCCAGTATTTTAATATATTATTTTCATTGAGGGAACTTCTTGTCCGTACAGTTATTTTCTTACTGTTTGTATTTTCTTTATAGAGACTCATACTAATACATAATTTTATCGTTTCACTTACTGGTATTATATACGTCTCTTTGAGCTCCTGGAGTGATTCAGCCAGTGGTCTTTGACCCAACAGTAAGAGAGAAGTATTCTTCGTAGTCACATAAAAATGTAGTGAATGTGAGTTTATGCTTCCCTTTCGTTAGCCAACTACCATTCATTCCGAAATGAGGTAAATGATTACTTTCACTGAGTTGAAAGTTAAGGATTTGGAAAGGGCACTTGGAAACTAGACATTTGCTGTTCCCTTTAAAATCAAGATCTAAGTAAATGAAAAGTGGTGAAAAAAGATTTTAACAAGGCTTTTAATAAAAGTACATTTTAAAAAATGAGGTGATCTCCATTTTCTGGGGATTTCAAGGTATTTTTCAATCACATATTATGATTCTGTTAAACATCTAAAATATTTAATCATTAAATGTGTATTTTGAGCATACCTATTTTTCACCCTTAAATTATTCTACCTGGTCTTATGTATCAATTACTTTCATTGGAAGAAAAAACTACGTATATACTTTCCATTTTCTATATAATAGAGGTGGTTTAATAACTGCAAAAAAGCCATTAGAACTACCTTATATTTATTATACCAAGAGCTTGTGGAGAGCCAACTAACTTTCCAGAAATGAAGAAGGAAAAATAGTATCTGAGAATCCCCATATTCAAAACACATCTTTCATTTACTTTATTCAGGTCTCATCTTAAAGAATTCCTTATAGGAATCTCTATGGCAATCTGGTGTTTAGACCAGAGGGGAAAGCACATAAGGCATGGCATTTTACCAGTCTTTCTGCTCTTTGTCATATGCTGTTTGGTTATCACCTAGAGGGTACTTCTGTGCCTCAATTTCCCACATTTATCAAAGATGACAATATAGCTCTGGAATATATACATTTTCTATTTGGTTAAATTTTTTCTATGTGTGAATATTATAAAGTATGTGTAGTCCTATATAAATGCCTAATATTCATGTATACATATAGACCTAAGGCTTAGCCTTTAGAATGTTAGGACATTAAAATATTCATGCCAGTTTTTCCAATATATCAATTTATGGGACTGGATCTGGCAAAGCTATCATTTGTAATGACGACTGGAATGCAGATGGATTTTAGTGACTGTATATAGAAACTGGGGGGAGGGAGTAGCAATCGTTCTTTGTTTTTTAGGATGAAGCAGAAAAATCTGCTCTTTCCTATATATGGAGGAATTTGTTAGAAGCAAGAACTAAAATAAGGACTTACCGATCAGCTAGAAATTACATTTCTTTTATCTTCCCACTTCACTAATATTTTTACCCTCTGAAAGTGTATGGATATTTTTACAGAGATATATTACTGACTTTTGGATGAACACCAGTATTTTTCATTTGCAACGAGGAGTATATTACTGGTGTTATCTAAATACTCTTTAACGAGTCATCAGCAATTTTATTATAGTCATCTCAGGCATAAAAGCCGAAAATTAAACATTTCGTTCCATTCTTAAGTAAATTGGCAATGATTCTCAACCATAGGACACAGCATATCTATGGGGCGTGATGTGATTCGGAAGGCTGGATGAGGAAGGCACTTTTAAAAGTACTTCTATTTTAAATATATGTTCCTAAATACGATTTACTGCCATAATGGGCCACTGTTGCCAATAGGATTGTATAATGTTTCTCAAGTGTGTTGAGATGGAAAAGTTTGCAAATGACTGATTTAGGGGACAGTATGATGTTTTATCATTGTAAGACTCAATAACCATATTCAAGAGGAAACATCAAATCATATCAAATAGTAGTGATTACAGGGTAGGTAGATAGAAGGAAGACTGAAATTAGTCTTTAATAAGTCACTCAAAATATCTTCATTAACATTAGATTGCCAAATTATTCACTTACATTCAAGTAATCAAATCCATGCATGTGTTTCCTCTTGGTACTTCTGTTCACCAACTAGTATTTTATCATCTTTTCCTGATTCAGCAGCTACGTGTGGAAAGGTTTTGTAGTTCAATGTCTATGCAAACTTCATTAAGGTAGCTTTTAGTAGCAGAAATTGTGATACTATACTGTTCTTACATAAATGAAAAAATTATTACATTATATAAATTAAAACTAGACAATTGCTATGAAAGATTATTCAGAGCTCCTAATTACAAAGAATAGGGGGAAGTCCATCTTCAAAATGAACCCTTTTCCCCTGAAATCCACATTTACCATGAGATTAATGTTGAAAATATGTAAAATCTACATGTTTTTGATTCAGTAGCCCTGTGTTGATACATTCTTGATTTTTTTTTAAAGATGAGATTTATGGAAAGGGGTATCTATACTTTCAGTGTTTCTAAAATATAAGGGCAGAGATTCTTATCCATTACTTACAACTTTCCTGGGGTATGTAAGTTTCTCCTGTTGCTTTTTGGGCCGTTTCTGAGATAATCAGTAGAGACTCACTAGTTGGAACAGTGGTGAGGACTAAAGAACCCTGTCTCTCTTCTTCGTTACACTGAGACCCTGTTAGTTCTGTTAGTAGGAGAGGGAAACAAGAGTTGCTTTTATTTTTGCCTGTTGTTCAAATAAATGGATGCTGTGAATATTTAGAGCAGTCTATTTTTAAATACTAGCTCTTTTCAGTATTTTAAAAGGAAGATTTCCAGTGGGGGGATGGTATTTAAGAATCATCTCCTAGAAAAGAGGAATGTGATTTTTTCCACATATTCGAAACATATTATCTATAGTAATAAATTAAATGATCTCAGAATTTATAATTGGGGATCACATCTTAACTTGAAGTACATTGCTCCCCAGTATATTACATTCATAATTCCTAATCAGAGTATTTACTCTCTGCTGAAATAAAAAGCACATATCTGCTATTTTAATCATTTTATCAAAGATAAAATAAATTCATCCTCCCCACATAGACCTTCACACCCTGGTAACCAAGTAAATTTGCCTGACACTTGTAGGCAAAGCACCCGATTGGTTTTACCCATACACTTTAATAAATACACAAGGTAAAAATAGAAACAAGAGAAGATGAGTAATAAAGATAAGAGATGTTTACTGCTTCATGTTACTCTTTTATATATATGTGCAGGGTGGGTGTTGCAATTAAAACATATCATCTCTCTTTGGAACTTTGTCAATATAGCCTTTTGTCTGATTAACTGATTTCACTCATAAAATATGATTAAAATTTTAATAATTTATGGAACAATAATTATGAATTATTAGTAGAATTGATTGTATAATTAAAATAATTCTAAAATTTTATATGTATATATAGATATACATATAAAAATATATATATATATAGCAAGAGAGAGAGAAACACACGATGGTTCTTTAAACATGTGGTTGTAGTGTAGCTACCTGGGCAGTGTCCAACATGTCGAAACATATGCAGAAGCCCTTGGTACTAAGTTAATTAAATGTATATTTAAATAATTAAGAAAACAGGTCACTGTAAATTTTGTGAAAACGTGATATTTGTACGTCATTTTTGTTTAATGATCTTGAAACCCTGTCTTTGATTTGTACTTTCAGAAATATTCTTGAAATATACTGTGACAAAAATAAAGATTCATTGAATGAATGAATTATAACATTCTAAACCTTGAATATTTGGCTGTGTTTTCATGTTTTACAGTTATGTGTTCATTGAGTTTGGGAATTGTCACCAACCTCAGTAGATTTTTATCTAGTGACTAAGGAAAGAAAAATTTAAAAGCATAACTGTTTTCTTGAATTTTTGACTCTCCTGGGTCTATCAGGCCACTCAGATTCCACAGAGAGAACTGTAGTTACGAGAAATGAAATAATAACATTATTTCTAAAGTTTGGTTTTGTGGATGAAACATCAGTACCTGGGAATTCATTTCTGAAATTTTCTCCTCTGACTAGCTCCAGTAATATATTTGGAAATGAGTTTTTCCTAAGGCATAGCAGTTCACTCCTTCTCCTCCCCCTCCTCCTCCCCCTCCTCCTCCCCCTCTTCCTCCTCCTCCTCCCCTCCTTCTGCCCCTCCTCCCCCTCCTCCTCCTCCCTCTCCTCCTCCTCCTCCCTCTCCCCCTCCCTCTCCTCCCCTCCTCCTCCCTCTCCTTCCCCTCCCCCTCCCCCTCCTCCTCTCCCTCCTCCCCCTCCTCCCTCTCCTCCTCCCCTCCTTCTCTGTCTCTTCCTCCCTCTCCTCCTCCCTCTCCTCCTCCCTCTCCTCCCCTCCTTCTCCCCCTCCTCCCCTCCTCCCCCTCCCTCTCCTTCCCCTCCTCCTCCCCCTTCTCCCCCTCCTCCTCCCTCTCCTCCTCTTCTCCCTCCTCCTCCTCCTTCTCCTCCTCTTTCTCTTCTACTTGTTTGCTAAGTTCTGTAATCCAAAGTCTATACTTTAAGATTACTGTAAAAACAAGCAGATAGGTTTTCTATTCTTGTGGCATTTCTCCTATAGGAATTTAACACTGCACCATCAGTTGTTTCCTGAATCATTTCTTACAGGAAAAACATTCTAAGAGTCTGTGTAGCCTGCAGTATATACTGATTTTACCCAATACTTCAGAGATTTTAAACTATTTCCAACCAGGAGTTTCTTAATTAAGGGTTTATTTTGACAATGAAAAAAAAATTGTTCAGTGTTTTCTCTCCCTTAACAGCCAAATTGTGTTTGCCAATGCCTCCTTTGGAAATATAGACAGTAATAGGTAAAATGGTTTTAAAATCATTTTGAATGCTGTTGGCTTTCTTAACCACCCAAAAGAAAACTTTTGATTTGGCAAAACGAGTTTGAGTTGAGAAATACTTTAAAAAGTATTTTACTACCAAGTAAAATATTTTTAGTGTAATTCAGATACTTTTTTTTGAGCCTATGCTTGCTTGTCTGTGTGGACAACTTAACAGTGTTTATACTACCTTTGGGAATTTTTTTTTTTTTTTTTACTAATTTAAGTGTGCTGACTTAAAGCTTTTATTTTGAACAGGATGTCAGAGGGAGGGATATTTTCAGAGTGATTTCTTTGTCCATTTAAAAATTAATAGTAGTTTTTCTTTTCTGGTAATAACAAGGCGGTTTTTCTTTTTTCAAAATGAAACTCTTCTTTCAAATATGACAAATTTGAAACCATTCGTGAAATATCTTTCTAGATACACCTCCCATCCATTTATTAGGAGTTAGTTGCATAAGGAAACAGTAGACTATAGTGTTTTTGTGGAACTTATTCAACCCATGACCACTAACACATATGTATGTTATAGCCAAATAATTAACAAAATATAATTATATAAAAATATGAAACAAAATCCTGGTTTAACATAATGATACTTGCAATAGTTCATTGTGGATAAGAATAAGGGCTCTGAAGTCAGAATGCCTATCTGCCAACTTAGATGCTTCCACTGACTAGCTGTGACCTTAGGCAAGTTAGTTTACCTCTGTAAAATGGGCACAAATTTGACCTAAATCATAGAGCTGTTGTAAGAATTAATGGAGATAGTGTATAGGGAAACAGAATAGAGTTCCTGGCATACAGTCAGCCAGAATCCACACTCAATTATGTACTTTTTATATAGCCCAAAGGTGCCCAGTCAAGGAGATGAACAGGGGTAAATGGGGCTGAAATTCACCCATTGGACCTCTTGTTGGCTGTGCTCTTGCTTGTGGACAGGATCAATTAGTAGGAGGTGTCCTTTCATTTCGAACAAAGGTCCCAGGTAGGATAGTGCTGGCTCTGTATGTTAGCTGTCTTTATTATTATCCTAAATAAAAACACATACCCTCTTTTTTCAGATGGTCTTTGGTGATTTTGAACTCAGCCTGTTTTCCACATAATTGTTATGAAAATGTGATGTTAACAACACTGCCTCCACGAGGTAGTTAGAAAGTGAATAAGGCAAATATCCAAGTGCTTATATTAAACTCCATTTATCCTCATTGATATTACATAGAACTTATCAATCAGGAGAAAGATACTCATTGTTAAGATTTAGCATTTATAATAATTAAGGTAGAATGCATAGTGATGGGGTAGGGCTATCCATGATGGGACAGCTATTAAAGGACAGTACATGCCTTGTGAATTTACGCTGGATTTATAGAATAAAACAGGAGGAAGAACATGATTAGAATCTTTATGAGGAGGACCATTTTTTAAATTAATGATGATCATTGATAATAACTACAGTTATTGTAACAGGTAGGGTGGACGGATGGATGTTTGGATTGGTAGAGTGTATCATATTTATATTTTACTTTCATCATTTTTTTCTGACATTAAATGTATAGAAGAATATTTTTAAGCTGAAATTTTATTTTTAAAATGTCACATTTAGGGTTTTAAATTAAAGGACAGTGAAAGAGCAAAACAATGAATTAGGAATCTTAGGTCTTGGAGAGATACACAAAATATGAAATCTATTCTATTTTGAAACTAACACTGGAGAGAAACACAAACAGGCACTCTCCCCTGTTTTCAGTGATACAAAGTAAATTAAGTGTGAATCCTATCTCTGTGGGGAGACCCTTTCAGTAACCATTTTACTGACTCCACCCTTCTGCTGTGTGAATCTGGACACAAACCCCGTTTTTCTTCTTGGACCTCTCTTCTCTCTCTACCCTCTCTATTCAAATATCACTTAGATGTATTAGGATGGCAATATGACACCGTTCAACCATATAGATACAGCCAGCTTGGTGTAAAACCTTCAAAATCACATTAACTCCCTTCCCCCTCTCAGCCACCATATCTGGCTTCCAAAGCACACAGATTTTTTTTCTCTCTTTAACGCATCTTCTCCTTTCCTTTGGCACAGCAGGGACACCATACCCTCATCCCTTCTCTGTTGAAATCCTGAAGTGGCCTTGGAATTCTTTTCCTGGCTCCTTGTCTCTTCCAGCACCAATCAGCTGTCTTAAGGGTAGCACATAAAAACCGCTGACTATGCTGTTGCCCCAATCTAGGTTTCCAGACCGTCTTGCCCTAATCCCATATAAATAGCCTCTGTAGAGACTACTGGGCCACTAAATATTCCTCGTTATGATCCACGTGTTTCTGTTTCCTTTTGTGTTCATGTTTTGTCCCTTCTTGTTCCTCCTCTGCTCCTTCCCCAGGGTAAATTCTATGTTTCAACCCTATTCTTAATCCTAATACATTTACCGTGATGCTTTTCAGATGGGTACTCAATAACCGCCATAAATTAACTCAGCTTGCCTGCCATAGTTCTGGAGAACTTGCACTTTCAACTTGTGAAATGAAAGAAATTTTATACCTATTTGTGTGTCTATCGCACTTCACACAATGTGAATGATTATACTGGTTTAGTTGTAGGTCTTTCCAGCAGATTATAAACTGCATGAAGACATCTTCAGTGCGTATTGTACTTTACCATCGCTTGGTACAGTGCAGATAGCATATGCTTAATAAATAGCATAAAATAGAAGTTGCAGAATTTTGGTGCACAGTACATGTTTTAAACCACATACCTATGATTATATATATTTGGTCTTTATAATTCACAGCATGATATCTGATGACATAGTCACTATTAATATTTTTTTCCATCTGCTATAGGAAGGAAGCCCCTTAATACACTTTGTAATGCTTAATCTTATAGTGTATAGAAAGGAAAAATGTGAATTTTATTATAAAGTTAATTGAATAGACTTGAGAAATTATCAGGTGTTTGATTAGTAAATGCATTTTTAGTTTTCCTAACACATGAAAATGTATATACTGGGAAGGCAATGTTCATTCTAACATGTAAGTAATTATACAAATTCTGTTCTATAATATGAGAAAAAACCTCTTTTTTAGTATTAGGGCAGCCAAGGATATCCAAAATAACTGGAAATTCTGTTGTCATTATTATCATTTTATAAATATATAAAATTACATATATATATATAATCTTTGTAAAATCATCAAGTAAGGAGAGGTATACTCCTAAAAATCAGTGGTTTAGAATAACTGAAAAAATAACTTATAGAGTGTATTAATGATAAGAGGATTTACCTGATTGAAAACTCAACAACACAGATATCTATGACTTAAATTAAAAAGAAAAATTAAGGGGGAAAAAACAAAAGGCGAACAGTATTTGTATTTCTGCATTTCAGGTGAGGTATCTTCATTTTCCTTGTATTTTTTTCTTCTCATTAACTGTAGAAACCCATATAAATAAGTCTCTGGGCAGCTCCAAATGTCCCCATTTCATTTTAGATGGTATTTCCAATAAGGGCACTATTTCTTGCAAAGCATGTTACATCTCACTAATTGTCCTACAAATCCCATTCTTAATTAAAATCAAAATCTTCATCGTAACAACTTTACTATATAGCTTGCAAATATGTGTTCTTTTTGTTTGTTTGGAGGAGGATGCTCCGGATACATTTTTTTTTCCTTTCAAAAAGGAGCAGCCCTGGTGAGAAAAATGTACAGCAATTGATTTTGTTTGTTTGTGGCTGCAACCCATAAAAACTCCCAAGCAAAACTAAATAGTACTTGTGGGGCACAGGTCTGCCACTTCATGGGCAAACAGTAGGTTTTATAGTACTATTAATGCTAGACAATAAGACAAGGTATAATAATTCCAATTTCATCATCTGTCTCTGTTTTGTACTAAATTGTGCACTCCATCATGCATATGCTGGCTATAATGTGACATTTAATTCTGCATTTAGTCTCTGCTTTGTTACCCATGCACGAATATAGTAAGTTCGCTTCTCAAATGCCATGTACCAGCCCTCTAACAACAGCAACAAAAAAAATTAAATACAAAATAAGTTTGAATAACAGTAATGGTGGGAAAATCTATCCCAGGGTTCATTCTTTTTACAGGGAGTTGGCAAACCAGGAAGAATAGACTTTGTCATGTGCAAATATGGTGACCATAAATGGTGCTGGAGGCTTTTCCATTGTCCTCTGAGTTTGCCATGAGAGAAAGCGGGTGAGAGAAAGAAAGACACGTTTGATAGAGTTGTGAAGAATGTTTGAATGGCTATTGGGTGTTGAGCATTGTCTTGCAGTGACCTCAATTCGGTACAGTAGAGACCCTTGAAAGCACTGTCTGAAGTCACAATACCACTATTCTCCTCCATTTACTAAAAGGGATTAGTTAAAAGGGTGACGTTCCGTGCAGAGAGTTCCAAGTATTCCATGAAACAAAAGGCTCTGAAATGTTTTTGAAGTTATTTTTAATTGAGTTGAACTAATTTAATAAAGGTCCTAAGGAGGAAAAAAAAATAAAGGAATGTGATTGTTTTATGATTCTTCACAGATGGAATGGACATTTATAGCATACTTTTCCTTTAGTGTTCCAGAGAACAGTAGCTCCATTTACAGCTACTGTTAGCAATTTAAAACTGCTCCAAAATGAAGTCTTTCAAGAAGTTGACAGCTTATAAATAAATCTGTCTGATAAAATTGAACATAAACTGCATCTGTGGTTAGTTTGCCAAAATTAATTCTACATTTAATTAGAGATAGCAGTCAAACATATTTAATAAAAAACAGTCTTGGGGAGTAAATCAAATGAAGTCAGATTTTAGCAGACGTTTTGCATTTTTTTGCGAGGAGTGATGAAATGACCTCACCTCTCCGATTCCCAGTTATATGGCAACTCTGTAGAGTTATGGGGAAGCCAATGAGTTCACACTGTTTGGAAAGGTTCCTTGCTCAGCTTAGGGTAAAGAGAGAAAACGATCATTTTGTGATTTTGCTTGGTTCCATCACTGGGTTTTACTTTGATGGCATATGTATTAAACTAACAAGTTAATAAGCATATTACTGCTAATGATTACAGAGACCAGGCTAAGGTAATCCTAATTTATATATATACAAGTACATAGAATTGCCCTTAAACATTTTTTTTTTTTTGCTTCCTTGGGAATCTTATTTATTTATTTATTTTTTTAATTTAACCATTGCAATGAGAAGTATTAAAATCATACACTAGATACAATGCCATTTCTTCCCCCGCAAAGACTTCAAAAAATCAGCTTTGCTTATCAAATATTTGTGCTCACTCTGCATGGTTTAAGCAATGTGGCATAGCTCTGGAATCCTGGGGAAGATGCAAAAGCACACAGATCAATCAGAATGCAGCAAACAATATTTTGGAACAAAAGTGACTTACAGTTCAAAGGGCAAAGAAGCAGATCTTCAAACACTGGAAGTTTCAACACATAGTCCATAGTCCTAGGTGAAGTATACAGACAGACGATAGAAACTAGTATTAGCAATAACAGTTTCAAATATATATAAAAATTATATGTGGCTGCACTAATACATACAAAAATTAATACCAATTAAACCAAATTTTATTTTGATCTTTTTAAAGATCAAAAGTGTGATGTTACTTTCTAGCAATATGGAAGAATTTAAGAACTATTATGGAGATAACATTGTTGTAGTTAGTTAATATCAAATATGGATTAAAAAATTTATTCTTTGAGCTCCTCTATATTCTTAACATTGCAATTCTAGAGATAGTTAATCTATACTAAATATTTTTCCAAAAGATCTTTATATCTTGGTGTCATGTAGTTATTCATACAATTTCTGACTAAAATACACAGAGGCATTTTTTTCAGTTTTTAAAGTTTCCTTTAGCTTTTTTGCCCTTTAAGAAGAATATTTTTATTTTACACTCATGGATTTGCCCCCTAAGTGACTTGATGAAAATTTTGCTAAAATTTTTAGAATAATAGGAAGTTACAGTAGTACACATTTATTCCTGGATTTAAACAATATGTCGTTGTTTTGAGGTTTGATCTGTGAGCCTTGCATTACTTATATTCTGAATAAATAAAGCAGTAGTAAATGTGTACAAAACATAAATTCTACCTACCAGTCACTTTTAGATCTATTATTGAATAATTATGCTGTTTTAAAACTCACAGGTCGACTTAGATACTAATGCATTATAGTTGTTTCATCATTTATCAAAATACAAACCAGCTATAGGCTATAGTTAGAAAAAAAAAGTATTAAAAAAAAGTTTATCTCAAAAGGAGGAGTTGACCAGTTTAATCATGCTGTAAGATCTTAATCATCAATGAACATATCCCAAAGGACTGGCTGATCTCCTTAACAATTTATATATTGGAACTGAGGAAACAATCATTTTAATCAATAGTTTCAAACTAGGCATTTGTCTTCCGGTGCCATTGCAGGATTAGGATATCATTAATGCAACTTTGTGGATAAATACTAAATGGCTGTCCTTCTCATTTAATAAAAAATATAAATAAAACAAACACCTTTCTTAATTTAGGAAATATGTAAAAATATAATATTTTTTATTTTCATGTCATGCAGTTTTGTCAGTCCTCGGAAAATAACTTTTTTTTCCCAAAATTTCATTAATAACTTTGTTATTTATAAAATAAACAGCTTCAGAAATGTGGGTTAATAGTTACATGGTTCCTGCAGCCTTGTTAGAAAACCCTTTCAGCAAATCGCTTAATCTCACTGGCTCAAGGTTTCTTCACCTTCAATGTGAAAATATTGACTAAATAAATTCTTATGCAGCTTCTTTGTCTTTAATTCCATGTAGAGCATTTCTACGCTTTCTACTTTTTCTCTAATTTCAAATGAATGCCATGTCTTTTCATCATTTTGGCTGACTTCATGAGGTGACTTTGAATAGAGCAAAACTAATGGGGAAGGGAGACAGTTTGCAACTGACAGTTGTAGTTTTTGCTTTATCATCAGCTATAAAAGATTAATGACAAACAGAGAAGTAGGTCAGCTGATGCTCTCAAAACATTGATGCAGAGGTGATAAGTCATAGTAACAATATTTTTATTAAATAAACTTCTACACTGGGAGTAAAACTTGTCATCCTTTCATTGCTAAGGAGGTTGAGAGGTTTGATTAAGAAATGCCTGAAAAGGTGCTCTGCAAAAATATATATTCTAGAAAGGCTAAATAAAGTTTTTAAAAGCCTTGTAGTTCCTTGAAATCAGTACATTGGATGTATAATGTTAGGACTTTATGGAGAACACAAAGAAAATTGCTCTCAGGCGTCAACGCTTCTTCTACCTTACTTGAGGTTCTCACCATCTGTCAGTGTATCACAGAATTCTCCTGAGTGGACTCCTCGCCTCCTGTCTCTTGTTTCAGATCCATTTATCTCATTGATGATGCCAGACATGGTTTGAAAAATGCAAATCTGGTATGTCATCTTCCTGATTGAAAACCTCTAATGACTTTCAATTGCCTACTGGATAAAGTCTAAACACCTAAGCCGAGTAAACAAGACCCTTATCTATCTAACCCCAACACAGCTTTCCATCCTCCTCTTTATGCAGTTGCTTATGGTGGTTCAGGATGTGCGTCCTTCCATTTACAGCCTTCAAAAACTATGGATCATCTTTAAAAGCCAAAACAAACATCATCTCTTCTGTGAAGCTTTCCTTTTCTCAGGCACCTCTCTGATTTGTGATTCTCTCTCTGTCTCTCCCCTCTTCCATAACTAGTGTGCTTCTTAGTCATCTTTTTTTTTCTAATCTGTTTTTTTTTAATATCTACCACCAAGCACAACATATATATCTAAGAATAAATAAATGAAAGCTAACTCTGTAGTACAGTGAAATGCAACTGATAAATGAGATTTATTTTGTTGCCATGTCTTTTATGGAAGTCATGTCACCTATGTACATATTGTAAATATAAAATCTATGCCTTTTTCCAAATTCTAATAATATGTCTATGCATTGTGTTTCAATGAAAATAAATTATTCTTAAGGTTTTTCAAAGCTTATGTATTTAATGTAACATTCATAATTGCTATGGGTATGTTGTTAAGATTTTAAATTGCCATTTTGAAGCCAAAAGTGAGATTTCAGTATATATATATATATATATATATATATACATATATATATATATATATATATATATACATATATATATATATATATGAAAGTACCTTTCAAAGAGAAGTACCACCTTAAATAAATTAGTAATTTCTTTTAATTGCTTCAAATGTGGATTTTTAAAGTTGTATGCGGCTTTGATGTTTTATTAATTATTTTCAAGGTGGCTTTCTTTCCAGAGCGAAGCATACATATTGATTTTGTGTATGATGAAGATTGAAATTTCTATCTTGGCACTGATACTTCTTGCAATCAGATCTAGAAAGGGTTTGATCGTTTTTAAGCAACTCTCCAACAGTTAACTGTTGGCTGCCAAAGTTCAATTTAGATAAGTGAAGGGGAAGAGTTTAGAAATTTCACACATTAAATGTGTGATGGGAAAAACCCAATATAATGTATTAAAGATGCAGCCTTTGGAAGGAAAACATGGAGTATCATAAGAATTGTGTGCCAGTCTCCAAAGGTTTTCAGTCAGGTTTGGTTCAGAAAAGCCCTTGAATGTGTTGGAAGCAGATCTTGGAAGGGATTGTGTGGTGTGTCGGGGAAAGCACCAGAGTAAGTCTTGGTTACACATAGTCTGTAAAATCGACTGGGGTAGCATGACAAAACTTGGTCTGTGTAGTTTGCCACTGCCAATCTTCATGATTGATACAGATTGTTGGAGCCATATCTATCATATGGTGCTCCATATTGATTGTTAAAATCTGCAAAAATGAATTATTTGGAGTGTATTTTTCCATATCATTGGCTAATTTTTCCTGTGTCAAAGAGTTTAAAAGCATTTGACCTTTGCTCTGAATTCTCAGTTGTTACCATGACTAGAAGGAAACTGTATCACCATTTCTTTATGCATTATACTTGAATAATGATATTGTAATTGAATTCTTACAGAATATAGTAGAGGATAGAAGGTTCTCAGTAAGTCAGTTGTTTCTATTTTTAGGGATGGTTTAGATACTTTGTTTTTAAAATTGCCATCTAGACTTAAAGAGAATTAGAAATCTCCTGCCAAATAAACTCTTTTAGAAGAGCTTTTGATCTTACCAGCCATTACCAAAAAAAGCAGAAAATGGCTTTGGATCTTTTTTAGTATTGGGATTGGTCCTGTTTATCTATAGAATTCAAATGTAATCAACATGAATATGAAAATACTCCAGACTTTTTCAAATTGAAAAGATTCTGCATGTTTGCAAGAGGAGAGTGGCACACAAGAGTTTCCTTTAAATCACCTATAATGTCAGGATCATTATAAAGTAAGCAATCCAGAATGCTGGATTGTACAGCTGGAAAGAACTCACATACGAATGAAAACAGATGGTATTATCATTCTATCCCAAGCACTCTGTGGAATTTTTTGGTCAGAGTCTGATTAAGGTTTCTGAAATTATTAAGTGGGTAGATAATAGAGAATAAGAAAATGAGAGCACAGAGGGCTTGCCAAGTCTTTAATGCTCACTTAAACAAAACTGCCTGCAGGTTCAACAAACCCCTGCCTGGGTTTTGTGGGTTTACAAGGTCCCTCTCCAGTAAAGTTGTTTTAGGTGATGGTCACCATTTTAATTAAAGGAATATCAAACTATATGTTTAGAAAGATAATAATAAACCACCCAAACCCAGATGCTAGATGCCACACATGTTGGAGAAAGGCTAAAGAAGAAGAAAATCCAAAAACATAAGATAAAAGCAGAACCCCAAACACTCCCTCGTTCTACAAGCTGGATTTAAGTTAAACCAATGGGGATAAAGTTACGACCATTTTGTTTTCCGTCTCCTGCAGTCTTCCTCCCCAGTTTCCTCACTCCCTTTATTCCGCATCGAATTATCAGCTGTCTCCATTTCCTACTCTCCAGTGGGCATTTGTGCATTCTGAGTGTTTCCTTTGTATCTCATTGCCCATTAGTGTAATTTTACTTTGGCCTCTTTGGCTTCTTTGAAAAATTATCATGAATTAAACAATTTAGCAAAAATCAAACAAACAAAACTGAAGCCGTGAGATTCTATGATTACTTTCTGTTTGATTCCAACTGAGGAACACTCAAACTTTGAGTTTGTTTATTTCAACCCCTTTTAAAAAAAATTGTAGTTCACCCACGTCTTTTAAAGTGTAATTTTCTTAAATAAAATAATAATAAGTTTCTCACATTCAGGTGGGCAGCTTTGGATTATGGCTCCATCCCCCAAATATCTGTCTGCAGTTTTACGGTGACCATTTGCAAAACTAAATACCTTTTTCTTTCTTTCTACAGTACAGTCGACTCAGATTGTAGCCCTCTGATGTGAAAAATAGGAATTTTAGCTGACACACTTGTCTCTCAAAAGAAGAGTTTGATACGATATTCTTTTTTGTTTTTTTAAAAAAAATTTAAATATTTATTTTATTTTTATTTTGGCTGCATCGGGTCTTAGTTGCGGCACACAGGATCTTTCCTTGTGGTGAGTGGGCTCTTCATTGCAGTGCATGGGCTTCTCTCTACTTGTGGCACGCAGGCTCAGTAGTTGCGGCACGCAGACTTAGTTGCCCCGCAGCATGTGGGATCTTAGTTCCCTCTCCAGGGATCGAACCGGCGTCCCCTGCATTGCAAGACAGATTCTTAACCACTGGACCACCAGGGAAGTCCCTGACATGTATATTCTTGATTTTCCATTTAAGTCTTACATGGTATAAAATTGGGAAAACTTGCAGGACATGGTTCTAAATGCCAGTGATTATCAATGAAGTTAATGGTCTATCTATCAGTAGGAAGGTAGCAAATTTATGTGTGGAGGGTAAACAACAATGCAATCCAAAGAGCAGAGACCAAATTTCTCAGGTCATACTGTAGTCATGGTTAAGATTTCTGAGTAGGGCACAGAACTTTTGAGAGAGGTGTGATAAATGTTTCAGATAAATACTGAAAGCAAATTCGAAAGTGTGGTTTGACAGGCTTTGGGATCTTTTACACATGCAAGTTTTGTTCATGTGAAAACAAGTAAGACTTCTTAAATTGAATATTGAGCTTTACTTGGTAATTTACAAAAATAAACACTGAGTACAACACCAGGTTTGTGTGGGAGTAAGGTAAATTTGTGCTCAGGGACTGATGTGCTGTTTGAGTATAAACATTAGATTCCATATTGCAACTGTCTGTCACTATGCTTGTCGTTAATCAAATAGGTACTAAAATGTACAGCAATGTTTAACTGTATTTAATGTTGTTAGTTTTTATAATCATTGCTGGTAGCTATCCAGGTGCAGGTGGTAGCTTCTTTTTTTTGTTCCAGATTTAGGATTGTGAGATCATTCACTGTCTTTCTATAGAGTTAGAATCTGAGTATACAGGTTTGATTCGATCTGTGCAATTTGGTATCATCTACAGTCTAGTGGTGACGTAGGATTTAAAAATCACGAACATTACTAAAGTATTGGGAGAAGAGGAAATAAATTCTTTTGATTTTTGTGTGTGTCCTGATGATAGATCAAACACATGTATAGTCTTATTTGTAAATATCTATGAATTTACAAGTAAAAAGTGAATTTGGAAAAAAATGGAGGCAGTGTAGTTCCATTTAACTTATTCTATATTTGTCGACATTGAACTTTGATAGAAACAAAGATAGAAATATTTTGAGTGCAAGTTAACAGATATTCAGTATCTTTATGGTAAGTAGTGTTTAGCTTCCAGTGAACAAAATTTACTTTAAATCTCACGGATTTAAGACTTAAGGTAGCTTTTAAAAGACAAGATATTTCTTAAGTTTCCATGCTAGCATCATTTTAATTGGCTCACTCTTTAAGAGTCATGTTAAAAGGGACTAATAAGGAAAAAAAAGAAATATATAGAATATCCCAAAAAGATAACTCATTAGACCACTAAGATTTCATTAGCAATTTATCAAGAAGTTATCTGAAAAGAGTTTCACTTTTCTTCTATGTTCAAGTTTATTTTTTTGGTACATTGCCTATCAAATAGCAAAAAGCTGGGAGCAAAAGTAAAGTAGAAAAGCAATACATACATCAATAATTATTGTCTAGTCTTTCGGCATGATTTTGTACAATTGCTTAAATTCATTGTGTATATTTTTTTTCTTTTAAGAAGATATCAGAAGTGTGTAATTGGAGCACTTGCTAGGTAAAACATCTAAATTTGAATCACTATTGAAATATTCTGTTTGCTAATACAGATGTTCATTTGAAAATGATAGATGGTCCTTCAGGGACCCTGAAGTGTTTTCATAGATTCTCATGCTTGGTTGGCAGTTTTATTGAAAATGGCTGTAAATCAGGAAAGAGAGCTGAAAACACATTTCATGTCGTCTTTAAAGCGACTGTAAGTTATTGTCACAGAAAATGAAGAGGCCATTTTTATAGAAGGTAGCCAGATAAGGTGTTGAAATGGATAGAAAAAACATGTTCCCACAGAAGTACCCCCAAAAGTTACTTGTTAGTTACAGTATATATGGGAGAGGTATGGAAGATAAAAATAAAAATCAGGATTTTCCATGGAGTCTAAAATGTAAATTAGCAGAACCTGGTGGGATTTTGTTGTTGTTGCTGCTGCTCTTTTTTCTTTTTGCTGGTGGTGGTGGTTCTTTTACAAGATGTTTATTCACTAGCAAATTGAATTTGAGCTCATATGCTATAGGAACCAGGTGAACTCATATTCTCCAAATGCATCTGTTGTTTGCTTCTTCCGGAATAAATATTACAATTGTGGATGAACAGCAGCTGGAAGGCTTGCATGTGGTTGCATTCCTCATGGGTTCACAGGATGAAATCACTTGTGTACCACTGACAGTTTCAAATGGAGAAGAAAAGTATATTCCATTATAAGATGTCAGAGAAAAATCATTTAAAAAATATATTTTCCATTTTTGAGCTATATATTTTAGTATAGTGAATGAGTTGGAAGATGTATTTTATACCCCAACATTCTCTGTGACTTATCTATGCTTGTTTCTTTTAAGTCATCTTTTAGAAATTAATGTGTTCCAAATGCCAAAGTCCAGTTTGGCAATACATTCAAAATAGAAGCAATTTGATCATTATGCCGCTAAGTAATATATTTTTTAATTAATTAATTTCTTTGTTTTTGGCTGCGTTGGGTCTTCGTTTCTGCGCGCGGGCTTTCTCTAGTTGAGGAGAGCGGGGGCTACTCCTCGTTGCGGTGCGCGGGCTTCTCATTGCGGTGGCTTCTCTTGCTGCGGAGCACGGGCTCTAGGCGCACGGGCTTCAGTAGTTGTGGCACGCAGGCTCAGGAGTTGTGGCTCGTGGGCTCTAGAGCGCAGGCTCAGTAGTTGTATGCGCACGTGGCGCATGTGCTCCACGGCATGTGGGATCTTCTCGGACCAGGGCTCGAATCCGTGTCCCCTGCATTGGCAGCTGCATTCTTAACTACTGCACCACCACGGAAGTCCCTGCTAAGTAATATTTGTATGGGTATCTTTTAAAACATGTAAGCTACTTTATTAATATTAATGTTTTAATCGAGTATTTTACTTTTTCAGGTGAGGAGTAGGTTTTCTCTGTCTATGTCTCACAGAAAAGTTGGTAAAACAGTGCTAAGGGACAGAATCCTGGACTGGAAGTGAGTGGCTATGGCCACACTGCTGCTACCGGGGAGCTTTGTGGCCTTGGGAAAGACTCTCATCTCCCTGTGCACACTTCCTCCTGTATAAAATGAAGAGTTAGCATTGGATGATTTTTCTTTTCAGATCTGTGAGCCTACAATGGCAGGTCTTAAGTTTCTTGATATTGGCTGCCAACACTGATCTCATCCGTTTCTGACTTTCACTGTAGGTATTACCTGTTCCATAAATTGTGGTAGTTGAGTGTATTTAATGATATACTTTATCATGCACATCTTTTGTATGGCATTCTGTTTTTCCTTCAGGAACACACATTTTTATAATATTCACTGTCTCATAAGGTTAATTCTTATCTCAAAAATGAAATACCTAAGCATCTCAAGGAAGGTAACCTTGCTCTATATTTCTTCTTTTTTCCCTTTCTTCTCTTAACACATGACAGAATAGTTGTCACAGATATTTGAAATGTTGATAAACTTATCAGATTCAACTGCAAACTTATTTACGACCCATGCATTTTGCTTGATTCAGAACTGAAGAAATAGAACAAAGCTAACACGTCAATGGGAATCTAGAAACCTGAATTCCAGTCCAAGGTTCAACATTATCTGATGCTGGGCCCTTGAACAGGTCACTTGTGTTTCAGTTCATTCATCTCTAAAATAAGGGGAAGAGACTAAGTAATGTCCAAGATTCCATCTAACTTTCAAGTTCTGTAATTTGTTTTCCTGTAAATGCTATCATGAAAGTGATGAACAAATTTGCTTAGCATTTTCATAGTCTACTCTTGCTCAAGCATTTTTATTCCTCTTTTAATTCAGTGATTCAACATATATTTATTGAGCACTTACTGTGAACTTAGCACTCTGAGTCAGAAAGTACAAGATTTGAATCCAGTTATTATTTAAATGTGGACAAATCTTCGCACCTTCTTGAGCCGTCTGCAAAATGGAGATAGCAATAGCTGCCTTACAGGGTTGATGAGAGGATTAAATGAGGCAATAAAGTCAGTCATTTAGCCCAGTACCTGCCAAACAGAATGGGATTGATATTAACACTGTCTTATGTGATGCATTTAATTTTTAAACCATTAATTGCAGGGCATATTTAATGCTCTATACAATATAAATATAGTATAACATCACTTGAGTGTAATGGATTTAGAATTTCAGATGCAGTTTTATGTTGAGCAAGTTACTTATCCTTTCTTTTGAAAACTTGGTACAGAAATACCTGTCTCCTCTTGTACTTAGGATTAAGTGAGTTTAAAATGAGATAATGCACAGAAAATTCGCAACATAATATTTGGCATATAAGACTCAAAGATGTTTGTTTTAAGCAAAACTAACCTGGGGTGATTAGGCAAAACTAGTCTGGTTTTGTTCTAGATGAAATTAATCTATGGATTAATTACCTGTGGTGGAGAATTGCCTGGGAAGGGGTGTGAATAGACCATCTGGGGCGACAGAAATATGCTCTCTCTCAATCTGAATGTTATTACAAAGATAAATACATAGGTAAAAATTCCTTGAGCTGTACAGTTAAGACTTTTCATTTTACTGAATGTAAATTATGCCTAAAAGAATGTTTTTTTCTTCCCTAAACCTAAATACTATATTATATTTTATAACTAGAAAAAAACTCAATTAATAATAATATTTTTCTGATGCCATAGCTAAAATGTTACTCCCATACAATATTTTTTTTTCAACAGTACATAAAAATGAAAAAGGGCACCATGATTCCTTGAAGCCCCTGATGTCTGAAAGCAGTTGGAAGAACACTCAGTGGGTCTATGTATTTCACCACCCAATTGTTTCAATTTGGCACACCATATTTTAGGAGATTTATTGCCTGCCTAATTCTCGAATCTACTGTTTTCCCTGGTGCAGACAAAACTGTACATTATGGAGTATTGTTTGTATGAGGGCCTGGTCAAAAGGACCTGATCAGTCCTGTTGCCTCTTTCTTCACATATTTGTCTGAGATGAGGAATAGCTTATGATTTATTCCAATCGAGCTTTATTTAGGATTGGGTCCGTAGGAAGGGGTGGAAATGGCGGGGGAAGGAGCGGAAGGGACAGCACAAATATATACATACAGTGTGTGAAAATAAAGAAAGGCATCTTTTGTTACAGCTGGTTGCAGAAGTTTCTGCTTGCACTGCTGAAGATAGTATGAGATTAGTGGAGTTGTAGCAAAGTCAGGACAAAGACGGGCTGTGTGAGAGGGATCAGTGTGTTTGTTCAGCAGAGCTTTCTCTCCAGTTGTTGACAGATTTAACTGGTGTAATGTTAGGCCTGGCTGACTCCTCCCTATGATTGTCAAGAGGCAATCTTTGCAGTAGTAAATGGCCATGTGGAGTATACCATGAATTCCCTATTTGTGTAGTAGCTGTAGCTTAGGGTGGGGATTTAATATTGAATGGACTCCAGATTGTCTAAATTGCAATCACAGTGTTTATTTAAATAGCCTATGGGGACCATTAAAGCATTTTAACTTTTGCTCCTATGTTTCTCATGTTATGAAATCTTGAAGCACATGGGGGAGAAAAGAAAAATCCAGCCTTGTAAAAGCATTAGGATGCTAAAAGTTCTCCCTGCTGCCAAAAATGCTTCAAGAGTTTTAGTTCTGTGAGCTAACATGTAATGTGATGGATGGGATCCTGCTGTGGTCCGTAACTAGGGGATTTTCCTTATGCAGATATACTCATCTGTCACCGTGTAATCACGGCTAGCTCAGCTCAGGAGATCCTTTCCCATATTGGATCTCCACTTGTAAAGCTAAGGTCTATTCTGCTTACAATAATTTTTATAATGCCGTAGCTTTAAAATTGTGCAAAATTCTGTTTTAATCACGTAGTTGCCATGAAATTATTAAGCTTTTAACTTTACATACAGAAGAGCTATGTCTTTTACTCTACCAGGAAAGCCAGGGTAATGATGAAACTTCAATTTGGTGTGTGAGGCCATGAACTTGAGATGCAGAGGAAACACATACATCTACTTCTAAGGCAGGACCTCTGAACAGAAAGCATGACTTGGGTTTCCATGCTCTGATTTAAAACAACACAATTAAAAACACCTCAGAAATCACTGTCAAAGTGCTAACAGAAATTTCTCCAGTCAGTTCCCTTCTTTAGGATGATTTGTCTATTGTTTCGAAGACCCTAAAGCTGGGGTCCACTTGATGATTCTAAGCATTGTTTTCTGATTGTGACAGCGACCTGGTCCCAGAGATCTTTCTGAATCGCTGAGCTCAATTTTCAACTAAAAAAAAAAAAATTCCTACTAAGTTTCTAGGGCTGTGCTAACTGCCTGGGGCTATATTGAAATAGATTCCTATTCTTGAGGCTCTAACTCTGGGTGAGAGGACAAAGTATGCCTCGCTAGACTAGTTCAAGGCACTCCCAGGGCCCCCTAGACCAGTCCCTTTGCATCTTTTTGCCTTGTGTTTATAGTGTGATAGCAATACCTATCTATCTCAGAAATAAACAGGGGGCTAAGGTGCTAATGTATATAAAAGGCTTTGGCCTTTCTTGAAATAAAGATACTGTAAGAGTTGTTTTGCTGACGGCATGAGAAAATCAGCAATAGCATTTTGCAGCTGGGCAGTGGCCATTTAACTTGACTCAGAGCATACACAAGTGAAAGTGCTTTTCCATCGCAAGTTTTCTGAAATATCTTTTTATTTATCATCATGATGTATAACTGTAGGGTTCATTACTTCCACATACATCATGATCTAGGAGTAGATTTTTTCCCTAAAACTCATTATGTTGCTCTTTATTCCGTATTAGAATAAAAAGTTCCAGATTTCTTTTGATTCAGTGTTCCAAATTCTTGTAACAATATCATCAGTATTTCCCACTATCCTGTCATATACTTGCCTCTCTTCTCTAATTCTTTTTTTGGAAACATTGTTGACAAAACTCCGCAAATTTTATAGAAGCCCCATTTAACCTGCTAATTTCCCTTTTCTTATCCCCATAAAAGTTTTTTCAAGAATTGATCCATTGCTTATTTATTCTCACTTTTAGTTTCCCCTTCTTGCTTTTAACTACCTTCTCTCCACCTCACCCCCTCTCTCTTTCTTTCCTGATTGTGTAAGTATTGTGAACGATCCAGAGAAAATGTAAGCTGTACAGAGGGAAGTGAAGAGTATGTGTAATTCGTAAAACTGACAATCAGTCTCAGAATAACAAGGAGTTGACCATATGTCTCCTACTATGTAATAGGGAGTGATAAAGTATATAGGACTAATTAGAAGAATCTCTGCTTGTTTTAAGAGTTATAGTAAAAAATAATATGTAACTTTCTTTTACCCGATATTCTTTTAATTTCCAGGAATACTCTTTCTAGGACTACCACACTCCAAAAAGGATATTTTAAGGATTATATATTGTTGAAAGGCACTGGAGTTTGGGACTACAAGGGAATCTGAGTTATTTTATTTTTCTGGAGCAAACTCTTGGTACTAATGCTGTTGATGGTTGTTTTGACTATATTACATTTTGCTGAGGCTCGGGACTGCTTTTGGAAGGTTTAGAAGTATCCAGGGAGGCGCCTGCCACTTTGATTATTCATACCCAGCTTTTTATTTTTATTTGAGACATAAAATAAAAACACACCCTGGCTTCTGCTCAACCTCAACTGGCGTTCATTTTAAAAACAAACCCTAAACTGACCAAATGGCAGCAATACAAGTTTTTCTGAGAGTGAGTCATCGTTCATGTCAATCAGAGTTCATTTATGGAAGCATTAAATTCTGGTGCTGGCCAGGCCACCTTTAGACAAATTAAAATGGGTTGGGATTTGGTAGGCTTGGAACGGAGAACTGAAAGGAAAACCAGGGTGACGCTATGACTCAGGAAGTGACTCTTCTCCTTCTGAATCAGAATCGAGCCACTGATAGAATTAGTTCTCTCAGGAAGATGGCAACTTTTAGGTGAAAGGTTAAATGGAATCTCTGACCACCTATGTTCATCTTGTTGTTGGTTCAACTCTGTGCCATTTTGGATAATCACTTACTCTTCACCTTTTCCCTCATTGCTTAGTTGCAAATAAGAGTAATATTTTCCTTTCTGTGTGTCTTAAAACATTTTTAAGGGTAGCTGTGAACTTTTAACCACTGGTACATTTTATACCAGAGGTGGTTTTATTTCAGTAATGTGTTAACTAATTTCTGCAGAAATGTACCACAGTTTTTCTACTCTGCTCTTTTGATAAACATTAGAAAATGTTTCTCTAGATTATCTACCCTCTGCAATTTTGCTGCTTATTCTATTTATGTACAAACAACATCAATTCTAGTTTTCACACTTTTTTGTTCATTCTTTTTCTTAGTATTTCTATCTATATACTTCTAAAAATGATTTTACAGGGATTCATTCTTCTAGAAAACACTTATTGATCACCTATTATGTGTGGCTATTTCATCTTTTTCATCATGTCTTCATCAGAAGCTATTTAGAATATTTTCACTTCCATAATTGATTGATTTCTACTTCATGCCATCTGAAAGCTCAGGATTTTATTAAATCTTACTAATACCTAACATTAGTCAGGTTGTGGATTTTTTTTTTTTTTTTTTTGTATTGACTCTTTTTAGTTTAACAGCAAGATCAAATTTTAAGACCTCTGTACATTTCTCAGCCCGCCATATCAACTGATAATCAGGAGAAGGGTTTATATCTTTTTGGCAAATTTATATGGTTGGTTCATTACAGAATTATAACCATTTTAATCCCCAGCACATTTGTTCATTCTGTATTTATTCATTTAATGCACAATTCTTGAGATCCTACTATGTATCATTAGATTATTAGTTCCTTGAGGCATTTGGAAATTAAGGATAATTACCTTATAGTTTGCATTTCCAACCTCAGCTTAAAAATTAGTATCTCAGAGGAATATGTATGAAATCTCTTTAGGTGATAGCCTATATTTGTGCCCTGTGTCCCTACATTCTTCTGATAAAGAGAACTTAGGCTATAAACTCTGTCATGTGAACCCATCCTTATGTATTAACAGACATATTTTAAGCCAACAACTCTTCTGAGATGTAAGTTCATGAGATATGAGTAAGTCATGACCCCTGAGCAAGATTACATATATATATATATACATATATATATGTAAATATATTTATTGAGTATCTACTATGCGCCAGCCCTTTTTTGAGGCCAGGATACAGCAGGGAACAAAGCAAGGTCTAGAACCATATAGAGCACAGTCTCATAGGAAGACAAAGACAATAACCTTATAATGTTTTCAGGAAAAACCAACCATATTTAAATTTATTATGGATGCAACTTTGTTTTTAATTATATTATTTTACATTTGTGATTACTATACATTTTTTAATGATTTCTCATTGCTTTAATGTTATACTTTATGTATTTGAAAGCAGTTTGTGAACTGTAAAAAGCTGGATATGTAAAGCATGAGTTAAGAGCACACACCCTCTCTGATGGAACTGATCTTGTGCCATAGCTACTGGATTTTCAAAAGTAAATTTAAAACTTACTGTACCCGTGTGTATGAGAGCTATCTTGGGTGCTTGAAATATTGCATTACAGTCTCCTTGGATGAGTTTTGGGAGCCTGCATTTTTAACAAACAAACTAGCCGAATCTACTGCTGGCTTTGGGAGGACCACACTTTGAAGAATGCCATCTTAGAGTTTATCAGAGGGGAGCTTGGAAGGACCCCTCTGAGAATTGAATGCACATATCTTGGTGCCTCCAATTCAGCAGCTGACATTGGTGATACATTTGAATTTTTTTAGGCCATGTTCTAGGTACAAGAGCTACAGAGATGAGTAAGTCATGAACCCTGAGCTTAATGATCTCATAGTTTATTTACAATACCACAGACTTCTCTGCCATTTTATAATTAGTTGTCACGCTATCGTGTGGCGTTTTCCATTTATATACCACTTATATACTTACATATTATTTGACTTACTAAATTGCCTCATTGATCCTGGATGCATGAGTTTTAAAAAATTACACATAGTTGTCATTACAGATGAAAACAGAGGCTCAGGGAAAACTGGTTATGTAGGCCAAATTCTGGTTATGTAGAGCAAGAACGTGGCAGAGCTAGATCCTTTGATTCCAAGTACAGAGTTTTTTCCACTTCATTGCATTTGCGTGCCTTATGATTATTAGTTTAGAACATTTAGAGTATTTCTTCACCTATCGCAGGTATATTATAATATTCAGAGATTCTTCAATCTGTGTAAAGGTTGTAATGTACCATGTTCCCAGCCATTGAAAAATGAAATTCAGCATCCTTAAGTGAAGCCAGATGCCTCCACTGAGAATGGCAAGGATCTCTTGTAATAGGATTACTTGTACATTCCAGGAACTTATGACAAGTGACAAATGAACTGATACTAAGAAATAGCATATAGACTTGCTGAGAAGGAGCCAATCTTTGACCACCTCCAGTTTAAAAGTTTCTTGCATTAGAGACTCTTCTTAGTCTAAGTAGCGCCATTACTCAAAGGTTTATTCTTTGATTTACTATGTCTGTTATTTGTTCATTTGTTCACTCATTCATTCATTCATTCATTCATTCTATAAACATTTACTGAGCACTACTTGTGTACCAGAATACGCCAAGTCACTAGTTATAAAATTATGAATAAGACATGTTCCCTATCCAAATATGAAGCAAACTATATGTAATTACCGCAGAGACGTGAATAAGGGTCTATTCTATGATTTCTCAATTCTGACAGTTACCAGTGGAAATACTGGTTGGAGAAGTGAGTGTGTGGGTGAATTCTTCAGTAAGGGTAGAAATTTGTTATAGTTACGCATCTGGCAGTACTTAAGAATTATGAATGATTTCATGTTTCCATGGGCACACGGTACATTATAACACATTATGTAATATGCTGGTTGATAAAGCACTTTATAATAGTATAACATTGTGCCTCTGTTCCCTCATCCTTAAATCACTGTACACACATCAATTCTCACAGTATCGTTCCTAGGAGTTGTTGCGAGGATGTTTTTATTATCAGTGATCGCTGTGGTAACAACAGTCTAGAGTTGAAGAAAGTGGGACGCAAAATAACTTGCCCAGGGCCACTCCACACCAGATCGGCAGCATCCCCTCTCATAATACTCTGTTCAGTTTCTAAGTCTCAGAACTTCTTTGAAAGAATTGCTAGCCTGGATATTTTGTTCATTTATTTTCCTGTAACTTAGTGTGGCGCTTCATATAAGCAGTAGAATTTTCTGTGGTGGCCCACTGGCAAGCTCTAACGCTTCAGGGCCTTGTCTTGAGAAAGCTGTCAGACAGTCCCACCCTTCTACTTTTCCCTACAGAGAAACCATAGTTGAAGAGCTCTGGTCATTACTAAGGGGATGAGTCTTTGTGGGCTTGAATTTCCGACAATGTAATACATTCCTTCATCAGTCTCTGTCACTCAAAAACATTTAGAGCTATGGGTATTTAATCAGTCGTCCAGTTAGTTTCTTTTTGGCAAATATCTGTGTTATTCTTACATCCCATGGCATTCTCAGGCACAGACTACAAACTAACAATGTTGAAGATCAACTGTGCTAAAACCAGAAAGAAATCAGAACTAAGGTGAAAATCTTTTCAGACTTGATTCCACTCAATGCTTATTAGCTCTGCGGTAGAGAAGCCTGGAAAAAAAAAAATAGCATTTCAGAGTCAGAGAAGAATATTCTTTGCTCAGGCACGTCAAGTCAGATACTTGTCCCTTTCTTGCTGTTACGTGTCAGTTTGCCAACTGTACAGTCAGGATGTGAGTCTGCCTCTTGGGTCTAGAAGCCCACCATGTATGACTCTCTGCAAATATGAGGATACCATTGGATGACAATTAGTTGATTCAACTATTTTAATATTGGTTTGTTTCTTGAATGTATCTTAAAAATTTTTTTCTCTCTCAGATTGCTATATTAAAAAAGAACAAAACTCCCATTCAAACAAAACAATTATTTGAAACCATTTTCCACAGAGCAAGAGGATACTTTATATAGTAATGACTAGCAAGCCATATTTTAATGTTCATGTGATTGACGCAGTGGTTCAAAACAGCTCCTCTGGAACCATTCTTGCTTCTTATATTATAAGGCCTGTTCAAAGAAGGGAGCAGAAGAAAGAAAGTTTCTTTTCTGTCAAATTGATGCAATGGGTATATGGAGACCATATAAACCTCAAGTGACTCAGTTACTACAAGAGACCTAATTACTGACGTTAGACTTTTGAGTGACATTGAGTAAAGTTCTCAGGACCAGCTTGCTTTAGCTTTTTGCAAAAAACTCTATGTTTAGAGTTTTGCACAGAAGTTATCATTGACACTGCAGTAGTAGCAAAATAAAGTGGGGCCTTGGTTTTTATAAAATGTTATTTCTATCTGGATAATCATTTGGCTATATCACTGAACATTATGACTACAATGTGAGCACACAGTAATAATTGGTTCTGGCTCCTCTGGAGACACAGCGAGGCCAGTTGGAAATACTAGCATTGGCTGGGACGCAAGACAAGCTGACTTTTGCTGTTCCTTAATACTTAGGACTCCTTAAAAGTTGTCCCTCTGTTCTTTGATTATACCTGGTACAGGGAAACTGAACCATCGTATTTCTTTTTCCTCCAACCCTGGTTTTCATCCAAGATCCTCAATTTTGGTATGGAAACCTGACAATAGTAATAACTAAAATGACAAGGAAAACGTCCAACCTTCATTGAGTACTTACTAATTACAAGTATCTTGAGTTCTTCACACGCATTGTCTCTATGAGGTGATTTATTAGCCTGGGCTCTTTTGGTCATAAGTGACAGAAACCCAATTCAAATATGCTTGAACATAAAACGGGAGAGAGTGTTGTTGGTTCACATGAATGAACATTTCACGAATTGCCTAGCTTTAAGGCATGACCATTCCAGGGCTTATGTGCTCTCTTTATCTCTCATCTCTCTTTGCCTTTCTCTGTGTTGGCTTCATTTTTAGACAGGCTTTTGTGCATATGGCCTCTGCCCAAGCAGCTCCAGTCCTTTATCCTAAAATTAAAAAGTTAGGGCTTCTTTCCTCCTAACTCTATCAAAAGTCCCATATAGGTCATCTGTTGGTTTGGCCTGTATATTGATTGGGTCCATACCTGAACCCATCCTTGTGGCTGAGGAGATAAAATGCTTTTTTTGGCCAGGGCATGGTTTGAGAGTTGGGGAACAGTTTTTTCCCCACAGAAAAAGATGTGGTTTTTTTTTAAGAGAAAAGAAGATGCAGGCAGGTCAAAACAATCCCCATGTCAACGGAACAGTATTACTTTTCCTAGTTTACAAATGTAAGAACTTTGCCTGAGGTCACAGAGCGAATATATGGGAGGATTTGGACTAAAACCCCATCTGTCTGATTCCAAAGCCCATGTACCCGCAAGGGAGATATCAAGGTTGAGAGTATTGACTAGAGTCAGAATGTCTAGGTGTGATTCTTGGCTCCACCACCACTTACTAGCACTGTGCCTTGAGGAAAAATGTAATCCTTTCAAGTCTTAGTTTCATTACCTATAAAATGGGGGAAATAATTGTATCTACTTTCATAGGGTAATTGTGAAGATTAAGTGACATCAATGTATATAGACTGCTTTGCATGGTTCCTAACACATTATAAGTGCTCAGTACATGCTGGCTGCTATTGTAGTGTTTTGTTTTGTTGTTTTAATTACCACAAAACTATGATTTAAATCACCAGTTGTTCTGACTTCCCTTTTATTTACTGATTTACCCTAGGTAAAAAAATGGATTAATAAACCCAAACCATCACCTGATTAAAATGCCCAGTTTCTTCCATTGCACAACACAGCCAATCCCATTCATTTAATTTATTATTTTTTATATTTTTGATATTATTTTTATAGTCTGATATGACTAACTCTTTTATGATTACTTAATGAAGCCGTAAGCTTGTCCAGAAAGGGAACCACGTTTGCCATACACCTCAAACTAACACAACGTTGTAAATCAGCTCTACTCCAATATAAAATAAAAATTAAAAAAAAAAAGGGAACCAGATTTTTTTCCCCTACTGTATCTTTCACAGTACTTAGAACCTTGTGTATACTATGTACTCAGTAAATATTTGTTGATTTCTTTTCTTTTTTTTTTTTAATACTTTTGATCATGCTCGTGTCTTCAAAGACCATCCATAGGGAATTAGCAGGGGAGATGTGGTTCCTATTCCTTGAGTTTTGTAGGTGGATCCAGATTTGAGGGTGGGGCTGGGACTCAGATGCCAGCAATCTGTGGGAGGAGAGGGTATGCCTCACCCACCACGGGCACACAGGCCAGCAGAGAAGACTCCTTGGGGCCCTAAGGAGTCCATCCAGCTTTCTTTCCATGTCTATTTCATTGTCAGATAAATTTAAGGCGGCACAGTGTGAACAGAATTTTCTTTAGCAAATCCATTAAAAGTCAAACTCTGAACTAGGTAAGTAGAGTTTTCTAAGTTGTTTCAATGAGTTGCAATGCCTCAGTGCCAAATGTGGGTTTTATTTATCTGAGATGAAGAAAATAAGCTATTTAGCAAGATCACTCTTCTAACCACCCATCTAGCCTATTTCCTGTTAAGATAAGTAAAGATTTTGGTATAAAGGGAGTGTTTTGTTTTTTTTTTTTTTAAAGGGAGTGTTTTGAATATGGATTTACTATCAGTAACACACAGGAGAGCTGTTTTCAGAATAAGGTGAAATTTAATGCCACAATTTCAATATTTAAATGTCTTAGAGATTCTAATGATAAAGATGAAATATGACATGCATAGAGTGTATGTGTGTATATATGTATAAAACGCTGTATATGATTACAGAGAGAGTACTTCTTTAGCAAGTGCTAATTTTAAACTCCTTAAATGTTATAATAAAGTGAAACAGCATAGTTAGATTAATGCAATGTTTCTTGAGTCTTGGTTATAGACTATTCAAAAAGGAAGTATATATTTGAGATATCTCCTCAGAAGAATCATGAAAGGCCCTTTGACGTTCGTCTTCACCTTATTTGATCCTCCCATCAGAAGAAGTGGCTTGAACAGAGCCTTAGACAAAGCTATTTAAATTGCCTTTATTTATTTTTTTAAGGGGCCTATTACAGCAACCTAGTCAAGGTTCAAGGTCACTTACTCTTTTCATGTGGTAAAATAGTTTGGCCACTTTGGGCTGGCTGCCTAAAGGCTAAAAAGCCTATATCTTTTAACTAACCTAAGACAATATATATCTCTATATTTACAGATTTTTTTTTCTTTGCGAAAGTAATAACACTCAGTAAACAAGAAAGTGCTGCTAGCATTTTGGCGTTTTCAACTAATTTCTCAGCAAAGAAAATACACTGTTCCCCGGTTGTATTTAGTGTAAAAAGTAAGAGGAACATTCTAGAGACAGAAGTGATTTTTCTAGTTAGTTACCTACAAGGAGATGTATTGATTTCTATTGGTAGTACTGGTTTCTGCCTACAGATGTACATTGTGTCCAGGGGTTTAGAAAACAGAGCCTTTAATTCTTTGTAAATAGTAGCATTGTATGAAAGGGGATTTTTTTTTTTTTAACTGCAACTACAAAAAATATTGTGCACATCGGTTTAAAATGAATTGACCTTTTGTTTCAATGAGGGCGGTGTGTTACTTGTTATGGAGTGACTCCATTTGCCCATGCAAATAAGCACAAAGCCAGGATATTATCAGGCAATGGTAAAATTAAGAGGTAGGTCAGATTTAATGGAAACATCTGTCATTAACCCTTTTACAGAAACTGCCTCAGGGAATCCTTGCAGATAAAAGCTATGCTAGGCTATCTTACCTTGCTTTGCAGAGCTGCAAAGTGATGGCAGTCACACCGTAAAAATTCTGCTCAGAGGATTTACTTGAAAGAATGGCACATTTTAGAATTTGGAAGAAAACAACAAGCCTTATTTCGTGTATCATTGTCTTTATAAAAAATTTAAAGACTGTGGAACAATTAAGGCTGCTATTAATATTTAGATTTTATACCAGCAAACTTGTTCCCTGCTGTTGGCTACATTATGCCATTCCAGTGAGTGTCATCTTATTAATACCTCAAATCACAAATGAAATATTTACAAGCTATTTTCAGAAATTATTTAAAACACAAAATTAGAAAAAAAAAGTGTATCCGTAGCTGCACATGGTAATACATTTTTGCCTGTGTTGTGTAGTGGTGATAAGAAAAAGTTAATTTTGCTAACTGAGCAGTTATTGAAGATAATTCAATTTATGAAAGTTTAACAGTCACTTGGATGCCATTTATTTTTGTTGCTTTAAATTATCGATACTAATAACAAAAGTCTATATGAGTCAATATGCATTTGCAATGAAATTTAAAACACAGCTTTAAAAGATTACAGTCATGCAATAAACTGCATTCGAAAATTGTTTTTTAAGTTCATGTGAGTGAACACAAAAGTGTTAATATTAATTTGTCAGGAGGTAAAGAGGGCAGTGGGAAATCCCTGATTATCTCCATAGAGGTAGAAAATCCAAAGTGATGTTTCAGGTATTTTAGTTATGTTTATTCACAATATAGTTGCTCTTAAAATTATTTTGCCCTTCTTCTCTCTTACTATTTTTATTTTCACGATTGCCTTCGCTATAGTATTTTACTAATTCTTTCTTTATATGATCATTTGTGTCTTCTTCGCTTTTAACCTTCTTTGTCTTCCTACTATTCTGATATCAATGTAGCCTGGCTTTTTCTTTCTTTTACCTTCTTGAAAGTAGGATGCACAGATTAAAATGCACCTCACTTTTGACTACTTCTGCTAAATAAGGCATTAAACTTATCTAGCTAAAAAGGCACTGTAAAATGAATAGAGGGGCCATTTACTTTCCCTTTCGGGGGACTTTTTATACAATATCTGATCCCTTCCTTTGAGTAGGAGAGGCCCACAAAGGTTTGTGCCAGCAGCAAAATGATGAACCATTTTAAAACAAATCCAACCTCCTCAAGGCCATGGGATTGAATTGGGTAGAATTACTCTGAATGTTACTTTGGACAGATTGAGGGGGTGTGGCATGAAAGAGAATTAGTATAACCATGGATATCCATCTGCTCTAAAAAGTACACTACTCATTTTGTAAATTCAAGTATTAAGATGTTTGAAAACAGTTTTTGGACTTTGAAAAAAAAAAGCCAATTAACCTCAGGCTCCAAACGTAGAATTAAATGGACTTAAAAGTTATTTTATGCTGCTTCAGAATTCACCTATTAATTTTATATTGGTCAGAAGTTAGCATTTGATTTCAAAATATAAATCATCTCTGTTGCCTCCTGTGGGTGTATGAACATGGATTCCTATAAGTGGGTCTCTTCCTCTTGGACCGTGAGCTGCTCAAAGGTGGGGACAGGTCTGTCTGCACTGACCATTGTAAAGCACTTATTTCAACTGTATACACACTTAGGCACCTAATTAGTGTGTTTCTTTATTGACAAATGCTTTCATACACTAATACTTGATTTCAGTGTGTAACTCTGCTATGTATAGGAAGGCATGCCATAAGAACCATCAAAAAAGTTGCAGCACACATGACCCTCAACCTGATTAAAGATCATGTTGAGTGCCATCCCCTTCTCCCAGTCACAGTGGGAAAGGCTCTTGGTCCCAGAGGCAAGGCAGACCTGCTTAGTTATTCGCTAAGTGATGGAGTGCCAGCTACCTTCCAACGGCTCACAAAAACATGGTCTTTACCAGAATATTTTGCCTTTTTACCCAGTTTAATAAACCATGGTATCTCCTAGGTGTCATTGTATTTTGTTCTTATTTCTTCATTCATAATATTCTTTGCATCTAATGATTGGACAAGATGTTTTGGGGATATTGACATTTGGCTGAAATGTCTGTTTAATTTTGAAAGAATTCTTATTTTTTTCATTTTTGTCAGGTTTTAATGATTCTCTTCTAAGAACCCTTTTGATGATTTGTCTTTTTCTATGCACCTTTTTTTTTTTTTTTTTTTTAAACAGAGAGCTGTGAAATTCCTTCTCTGATTTTTTATTTGAGGCAAGACATCGACTTTTTTTTCCCCTATGTCCCCTGGACGGTTGACCTGTAGCTTGAAGACACCTATCAGTTAGCCGGACTGTTGGAAACCCTCTCCTCATTGTTATCTCTCTTTGATAATCAAGGCATGATTCCTTGGTTCAGTCAATAGATCCCTGTTTCTTGAAAGAGTTATTTCAAGGAGAATAAGCAGTATTCCTGACTGATGGACCTGCTTGGCCTAAATCTAGATTCTTAAGATGAAACATTCTCTTGTTGCTGATTTTTCCCCCTAACCAACACAAGTGTATTGTTATACTAACAAGATATTCAGAATGGTCTGTTGGAATTATCTTTTTATCCTCATTTTGGAAAAACTTCAATTTACTTAATTGCTTTTTTTGGATATAGTCACATGGTTCAGAATTCAAAAAGTATAATAATGTGTACCACGAAAAATATTTCCCCATTCCCATTGAATATTTGCCCAATTTCTACTCCCTTCGCTCCCTGCAAGTAACAATTGTAACTGGTAACTTGTATGTCCTTTTAGACTTTCTTTACTTGCCGATCCTTTGCAATAGGTCCTACTTATTCCCAGTCTCCCAACTTATACATGTCCATGTTCACTTGACGTTCATAAAGTGTCTAACTATGAAGTGACATTTAACAATGTGCATGTTGAATCTGGGTACTTTTTGCTTGACTTTGCATTCGTCTTTCCACTTAATGTTTTGAAGAGAAATTTCATATTTTCTTTGCTCTAATTCTGGTTGCCAGGATGGCCAAATGCCATTCCTGGAAGGGGTGTGTGTTAGAGTGGGCAGGCAGAACCACTGGCACAGGAAAAGGAAACCATTCCTGTGTCAAGGAGATTTATCTGTTCACTGTTTAAAAAATTGTTATTGTTACCATCATTGACCATTTGTTGTGTGCGACCCATGTTCTGGGTACCATTTTTTTTTAATTAATTAATTAATTTATTTTTGGCTGTGTTCGGTCTTCGTCTCTGTGCGAGGGCTTTCTCTAGTTGTGGCAAGCGGGGGCCACTCTTCATCGCGGTGCGCGGGCCTCTCACTATCACGGCCTCTTTTGTTGCGGAGCACAGGCTCTAGACGCGCAGGCTCAGTAGTTGTGGCTCACGGGCCCAGTTGCCCCGCGGCATGTGGGATCCTCCCAGACCAGGGCTCGAACCCGTGTCCCCTGCATTAGCAGGCAGATTCTCAACCACTGCGCCACCAGGGAAGCCCCCTGGGTACCATTTTAAACAAAGAACAAGGCATGTTCCTGGGTGGTGCCCAAGGCACTCCCAACTGGGCATGTTGGGACTCTATCTATGGTTAAGTTTTCGATTTTGGTAGCCAGATCTTTAGCAGTAAGCAGAAACTAGTCTAGTACAATTGTTTCAAACTGTACTCTGAGGAGAGCTGTAGGTTTTTTATATGTGACCCTGGGGCCAGTTAGTGAAGGGAAGGGGAAAGGACATAACCCTACTACTTTTATCTCTTTTGTAAATTGTGCCCTTGTAAGATTTCTGTTGGAGAAGTATTCCAATGGCTTTAAAAATGTTTGACATCCCTGATCTAGAAAAGTAAATACCATAGCTGGAGTCAAGGAATTGTGTTACCTCTGGCTGTGCCTCATTTTCAATTCCACATTACATGGGGTGCAACAATCTGATGAGAACAAGTTGCAGCCCACTTGCAAACTGATACAATTTTGGAAAAGTTGAGTGTAAATGTATGTTATTTAATTGCTTTATGCTTTTCATGCACTAGAAAAAAATCACTATTTATAGGGATTCTGTAGGCAATTTTTTGTAATGTTAAAGATCTCTTTGTAAAGTGAATAATACCCTATTTTATGTTGTCTAGGTTTGAGTTTTTGATTTATATTTTCTTTAAGGAAGAAACATGTATCAAATAAGAGAGCACAGTAGCATTGACTTCCTAAATTATCTGAAAGGTGTAACATTAAGGGATACACATATCAGGAAAGAAAAGAAGAAGCAATGGGCACTTCCCTGGTGGTCCAGTGCTTTCACTGCAGGGGGCATGGGATTGATCCCTGGTCGAGGAACTAAGATCCCGCATGCCAAAAGGCGTGGCCAGAAAAAGAAAAAAGAAAGAAAAAGAAGAAGCAAAGGATGGAGAGGAGTTTTATTTACAAATAAATGTGTAAAGTGGTTTCCAAGTTTTACGGTGATGGGGAAGGAGATCATAGCAGCAGAAAATGATCTGGCAATAATTTGGAGATGAGCATGGAGAAAGATGATCTACTTTACTGAAGAGTTTTTATTGAGAGATTGATGGCTGTGTAATGAGGAGTTTAAAAATTCTCTTTCCAATATTTTTTTAAAATTTTACTACTGGTTACAAATTACGGAAAGAAAGTTATTTCAGAGTTAAACCTCAGCACTTTCTTAAAGTTGTTACTTTATATTTTGAAGTCAGTCAATTTCATTTATGTAATATCTGGCTGAAGTTTACATATTAAGGATGACTATAAAAAGTGTTTCACATGTCACTGGCATTCAATAGATGATTGCTGAATTCTATTAAATTACCTTCAGATACATCCTAATAATTCTAACAGCACTGGCTACCTTTAAATTAAATAGGTTGTGAAAGCGTTAAAAATTAAGGTAATGCAAAATTAGGAAACTCATTTCTTTGTTTAAATTGGTTAATTCATTATAGAAGCCAATAACATATTTAAGACAACTGAGTAATAGCAGAAAAGACATTCATTAAGTTAAATATTAAAAACTATTTTTTAAAATCAGCAAGGTAGTATTAAACATACTGAAGGTAATATAAGTAGAGATTGTCTATGTAAAAAATCTATTTCACTTAAACTGTAACCCAAAAAGTGAAAGTCGTGTGTATTTTTGTTGTTGTTTAATGCAGTCTTCTGTTTACTTCATTTATCAATAGTTTCCTTGTCTGTCATTCCTTTCTAACTTTGATCTACATGCCTTAGGTAGGGCATGAATTAAAGGGCAAATGTAGAGTTTGGGGATCCCCCATATCGAAGAGCAGGTGCAGGAGGACAAGGGAGTGAGAGGCTCAGAAAGGCCAAGCAAAGAGGCAGGAGAGTCACGCAAGAGGCATCCCCAATTCGCACGGGGAAGCCAAGAGCCGAGGGGTTTGTGTGTGATGGTCTTAGATGCTAAATAGAAGTTAAAGAGGATGAAGCCAGAGAACAGGCCACTGGACTTGGAAATTAGGTGGATATCAGTCGCCTTTGAGAAAAGAGCTTCTGTAAGAAGGTAAGAGCAGAAGCATTTGCAGTGGATTGAAAAGTGTACAGGAGATGAGTAGGAAGAGGCAGTAGACAGGGCCAAGCTCACAGGCAATGCAGTTGTTGGTGAAAAGGAAAAGGAAGCAAAAAATAAGGGAAGCTGGACCAACAAAAGACAATCCAACTATTTTACCACTAACTATGAGTTTGACTGCTATTTGTTACAAATAAACTGCATTAGAAAGCAGTTTTCTTCTCTTCCTAACTTACACTAAACAAATCTGGAATGGTTGGCACCTTTTTCAAAGACTTTAACAATTTGCTTGTGGGTTTTCACTTTTTGTCTACTCTTTTAAATGTAAAAAATTACTTAAGTAGATGTATTTGCGTTGAATCAGCCTTCCATCCTTGTAATGAATGCCATATGGTTATGGTGCATTATTCTTTAATTCACCCTTGAGGTCTACTTGGTAGAGTTTTGCTTTTTTTTTAAAGTGATTTTGGTCTATAATAGTGTGTGTGTGTCTATACACACAATACTGTCTTGGTCATGACTTGGTATCAGGATTGTGCTAATGCTATAAAAGAATTGAGTCTTTTAATCATTTTAATGTTTTGGGACTGTTTAAACAAGAAAAAAATTCTCTTTAACTTAGTTTTATTAGAACAAATATAAAACTACCTGGGTCAGGAAAAAAAAATCTACCTGTCTGACATTTTTTGGAGATAGATCTTTAACAATCTTTTCAGTTTTTCTATGGTCATTTTCCTATATAGGCTTTCCATCTTTTCTGTCATTTTATAATTTCTCTTTAGGAAAATTATTTTCATGATGGGGGAAATGAGTATATCTTAGGCTAAGGAGAAGGAACTAGTGGATGAGAAGGAATTTATGATAAAAATAGACAGAGGAATCATGTAATAAAGGAGAAAATTATTCTGGTGGAAGGAGTGATGGAATACATAACATAATTGGAAGGATCAGAAAGAAGCAGAGGCATTTATCCTTCAACTTGAGAGAAGCAGGTAAGGATGGGCAAAAATAGACTAAATTTATAGGTGGAGGAAACTTGGTAATTAAAGGGGAAGGGGAAGGAGGCAAACATTCATTTATTCTCTGTCTGGCATTGTGCAATGTGTTATATAGAAAAAAATCACACTTAATTTTCATATACCCCTATGAAGCAGGTTTTATCCTCTCTATTCTGTAGCTAAGGACACGGACAGGTTCAGTAATTTGCCCAAAGTATCACTTACGGAAACTGTGAAACTTTTATTAGTATTTACTCAATATGATTACAGAGCTTTAAGTCAAAATATTTATTTTTGTTTCCTGCGACTGGACAGAACACATCTACTACTAGGCATATATGCTTGTATTTGTGTATATTTGCATATACATACACAACTGCAGATAGATCTTATGTGTCTCTAAATATACAAATATATAAGACTAGATGTATGTTTATGTAATTCATGTGAGGAAATTCTACAGTTAGGGATTTAACCTAGAAAGACACCTCTCCAGATGATATAATAGCAATAATAACAACAGCTTCATTTATTGAGCAACTGTATACTTGCTGACAATTTGCATTGTTTATATTTCTAATCTCACCACAATCCTAAAAGGTAGAACTGTTATCACCATTTTTATAGATGAGCTTATTGAAGCTTGGAGAATTTCAGAAACTTGCCTGGGATCACGTTGCTGGTATGTACTGAGCAGGCATTCAAACCTAACTTCAAAGAATATACTGCTCTGTATACCAGACACTGCTTCTTTTTGGATATTCACTTATTATCTGTCAGAATTGTTTAGGATGCCCTTTTCTGTTCACAGAAACCATTCCAATGATTATCACATACTTCCCAGATTCAGCTCTGTGAATCTTCGATTGTCAGAGGGTTTTTTGTTATGACTCTGCTAGGTAGTTATTCTTTGCCTACAATAGTCGATTTGAATAATCAAAATAAAATTAAACAGTTCCTCACTCTTATTCTGCTGAAATGACTAGCCCAGTATCATGCACAGGGAATACAGTTACCAAATGCTGGTCGATAATGTTTATGACCCTCTGGGTAAGGCATGCCTACTCAACAGGGCTGAAGAAACTATACACCTGTTTATTTGTACAAAAATGAAAAAGGTAGCATTTAAAAAAAATCCTGTGACCATATGACTGGTGATTTTTCTACTTGGTAAAAATTAATCAATGTAGACTTTGGAAAATTCACATTTCAAGAAACTTCAAAGACATTTGTAATGATCATACACAGTCACTTACCCACTCCCTTTTTCTTTTTCCCTTTTACTTTTATGCCTCTGTGCCCACAGCATGTGAAAGCATTGAAAGAAAATAAGAATCTTAAACTCATAAACATACCTGCTTACCATCTGGCAGGCATCCCAGCAGTCTGGTGATCTCCTTAGTTATCCAGCAGATAGTAGAAAAACAAGAGTCCTGTGAAGATTTCACATGTTGCCATATCCCTGCCAGATGGTGATTTGTAAAACATGGACAAATTGCACTGGCTCCACTTCCCTCCTACAATCACAACAGAAACACTGTAGCAATGGTGTTTAATTTGAAAGCAACTTCAACTGAATAACTTTTAAGGTATAAACATCTGAAGATTATCATGATAAAATGTATCATTATCTCCAGAGAGCTGGTCCTTTACAAACCTGCTCTTCTGTGCATGGCTACTTCTAGGATTCTCTCTAAAAAAAAAAATCTGTGGAGGGTTGGGAAATGTCAACATCATGGGACATTTGATTACTACCTACTGATTCTTTGCCATAACATGATGTTTTCCTGTCATCTAATGATGGGCCGCAGGACTAAAAAATTATATTGACAAATTTGCCATTGAAACACGAAGAACTGAATCGGGGTAGAAGCAGGGAATCCAACTCTCTAAATGTTAATAAAACAGTAAGTAGTTTTAAAATAATATTTTCCCACTGTTTCAGTTGTTCTTTGTGGTTGCCTACACAATACTCAAATCACTGGTCAGTTTAGATGAAAAATGTCAAACAAGCGGTTTAGCATTGGGTAAACAAACTACTAGTTTGTGGTTCTAACTTTTCAACAAGCTTTGGTCTCAAAGCATACTTGGCCAGAGAGGGATATCTTTTCAACTCTTTCATTGATTCAGAAGTCCACCTGGATCTAGCAGACAAAAACTTTCCTGATATTGATGGAAAATGATAGAAGATAACCTGCTCTTCTTCCCTGTTGGGGTAGCTAGATTTGCTTAGTAGTTTCTATTCTCTGGAGGAAGTATACTGGCCATTTCGTCCTGATGATATGGATGCAAAGTTTTTACATAACTTTTTTTTTCTTTTTTAGTGGGAGCTTTATTAAGATATACTTACATATTAATTCACCCGTTTAAAGCATACAATTCAATTACTTTTAGTGTATTCACAGAGTTTTGATGATGCAAACATCATCATAATCAATTTTAGAACATTTTCATCACCCCAGAAAGATATTCCAAATTTATTAACAGCCATTCCTCATTTGTTTCCCAAACTCCACAGCCACAGGCAACCACTAATTTACTTTCTGTCTCTGTAGAGTTGCCTATTCTGGACATTTAACTTAAATGGAATCATATAATGTGTGGTCTTTTGTGACTGGCTTCTTTCAATTAACATAATGTTGTCAAGGTTCACCCATGTTGTGTGTCAATACTTCATCTTATTTTTTACTGCCAAATAATATTCCTTTGTATGGATATACCACATTTTATTTATCCATTTATCAGTTGAAGGACATCAGGGTTGTGTCTACTTTTTGTGGAAATGTGGCTATGTACATTTGGGTACAAGTTTCTGGGTGAGTATATTTTATTTTTCTTGGGCACATATAGCTAGTAGTGGAATTGCTGGGTCAGTTGGTAACTATATTTTTAAACTTTTAAAGAGCACGAGGACTGTTTTTGTTTGTAACACCTTATTCCTTGTAGGCCAGGGACATAGACTGTAGACACACTGAAAGTCTGTAATCTATAACGTTTTAATTTCTATTTCAGAATAGTGAATGGACACGGGTTTTACAGTTAGACAAATCTAGAATTGAATCTCAATCTCACCACTCACAACTCTATGATCTTGGGCATATTTCTTAATCTCTCTTAAATTTCATTCCATCATCTATGAAATAAGGATAATAACACGTTTTGCCTGGAGTTTGTGTGCGTGGAACGTGATGATGTATAGAAAGCAGCTAGCACAGTGCTGATTACATGGCAACTTTCCAATAAATGTTGGGGTTTTTTTTGTTTGGTTTTTTTATTCTTACTTTTTGCTTTTGAGTTCCTGAGCTGTAGGAACAGACTTAAGGAAAAGCTTTTGGGGATAATTTAGGTGTTCAGGTGAGGGTCTTCTTGGCTGATTTATAGGCTCCTTGGAGGAAGGAATCACATTTTTATGTTTACTCTTCAGGATTATATTTAGAATTTAATAATCAGAAAACAGTAAAAAGAGTGTATACAAAACACTCTGTTTGCTGTAACTTTTAAGAACGTAGTGTTAAAAAATGAGACTTTATTGCAATTCTTGTGCAGGTGTGTCTACGGCATTTTAGTATTGGGGGGAAGCTTATTCCACATGTAGCCCATCTCATAAGAAATTGAAATGAGAAGGAAGTATGATTCTGAGGAAATTTTTGTCTTTTTACTGAAATATATTTGACATATAACATTGGGTAAGTGTAAGGCCTACTGAGGAATAATTTCTAGTTAGAGTTTCAAAGTGAGACCTTTCCATAAAGACCTTTCAAATCATTTATGATTTGCAGCCACTGGGCGCTTGGCTGACCCAGTATTGGGATGTGCACTTAGTTCCATAGAGATAAGAAGGGCTTCCTGAAGGAGGTATTATAAGTCATAAACATTTAAAGTCTTGAAGATCTCTTTAGGGCTGTCTTCTTGACTTCGGCAAAACCATGCTTACGGCACACAGAACGATATGAGTGTTGAAAGATCATGAGCAAAGGGGATTTCATCATCTTTCCCAAGAACGGACTACCCATGTGAGATGATTTTCTGCATGCAGAATCTGGCCTTACTTGTAACCTAAATCCTTTTTGCTTCATTTAAATCCATTTCCACTAAATCCATTTTCCTGAGGCCAAAGTATTATTAACTAGCACAATCTGTTAAAAGAACAGGAAAATATTTATCTAGGTTAGCAGGTTTGCCCCATGTCCCCCGATCTTTTAAACTATCCCAGAGAGGTTCAGCTGGGCATAAATGGTGTGACCAGTGAAACTGAGATGTTTCCTTTCACCAGTCTTTGGGTGGTCATCCTACTGACCCCTTGAAACTCTAGAGGTATTTGAAGAAACCAAAAAAGTTTTATTCACACTTCCAAAGGGGGACGGGGAGAGGAAGGAAAGGAAAAATGTAAAAGGGCTAGGCTAGGAGATGTGGCTCAGATATATTCTTGCTTATACTTAATACTGGGACACATTTTTAAACCCTTTTTTATGGTTTCAAGTTCCAAATTTAGGTATCATTAAGTTTAATGTTTTAAAATAATAAATTTTAGTGGGAAGCAGCCGTATAGCACAGGGAGATCAGCTCCCTGATCCCTGTAGGTGCTCTGTGAGCGTGGGATAGGTAGGGTGGGAGGGAGACGCAAGAGGGAGGGGATACAGGGATGTATGTATACATATAGCTGATTCACTTTGTTGTACAGGAGAAACTAACACAACATTGTAAAGCAATTATACTGCAATAAAGATGTTAAAAAAATAATAAAATTAAATTAAAAAATAAAATAATAAATTTGACTTTATTAATTATATGTGTTATCACATATTGCCTATATTTTTTGTGTCAAACCAAGGAGGAATATTTGAACTCCAATAATTATTCCAATTTATATTATTAAAAACACACTACAATGATGATATCACAGATATTAATAAGCTTTTGTACACTCTTCTCAGGGACAACTCATGCTTTCTTTTAAAACGAAATTTGAATTTCAAGCCTAGATTTCATAGTATCATTTTAAATTGATAACATCTGAAAGGGGTGGGGGGGGGCCAGGGGAGTTCCCCTTTCAGCTCTTCAGAACAGATTCTGTTTCAAGATTGCCAGAAAATTTAGACCTGCTGCAAGTTTAACTTTTGCATCACTGCTTTTTTAAAAAATTCTCTCCTTGCACACTCCTTCCTTCTGATTATACCCTCCTCCCCTGCTCTTAAATGTGTCTATTACCCTCAGGCTTTGACCTTGGGCAGACTGTGAGCACAAAGTCATGTTATTTAGAGTGAAGTAACACCAGTAGTCAGGAAGGAACAATGTAGTTCAAGCCAGATAAAATAAATCTCTCATTTCCTGTCAAGGGACTGAGCCAAAAGCAATGATGAGAGACAGAGGGGGCAAACCGTGCAACTCGAAACACAGACGCTGGGGATAGACACCACCACAGGCCTCCTTTGAATACAGACAACAAAACCCAAACCAGCCAGAGTGACAGGAGACGCAGAAGAGCTACGGAATAAACCAAAACACATAAAACAGAGGGGAATCTGGGCAACTCCTGGCCACCGGAACGACTTATTTGAATTGCTTGAGTAGAGAGTCCTAAGGACAAGACTGAGACATGTGAGGGATTCCAGGGAGTTTCATAAACTTTGAAACACACCTGTGGAGCTGCCACTTTTGACTAAGACAGCTTTAGAATGAAAGACAAACATCGATCTCTGAGTCACGGTGAGCTGCCTATTAAATACGCAAATAGCCATGGGAAGGTGTTCCCGTACTCAGCAGACTGACGTAGAGATGATCACTCTTCCCATCTCTAAGAACTTTGCTTTCTGAATGACTGCAGATTTACTAAACAAGCGCCGATAGAGTGGCTGCTAGCGACCGGTGCTGTTTAAAGTTATTTCAAATATTTAATCCCTCTAATCCTTGAAACAGCACTAAGAGGAGGCACCCGTTTTACTCTTATTTTATAATTGAGCTGCCTGAGGCACTGAGAGGCAAAGTGACTTACTTAGTCACATGGCTCATGAGCGATAGAACCTTGATCTGAACCCCAGTCCTGGGGGTCCAGAGTCCACTCCCTTAATTATTACACTTTGCTGAATACATAGCCGTATCCTACTAGCATGACATTTTACTAATCTTAGTTGTTTGCAAGCCCTGCTCAGATTCTTTTGAAGTCCATTCTTTGTTTCAGTAGTACAATGCTCACGCCTGAATGCTCGTGTCAGACCGAAAAGAAATGTAAAAAATAGTGAGAGCATGCTACATTCATTAACAACGCTGAGTATTTCACTTTTGTCCGAAGCTCTTCCAAGATGGTAAGGGACTGAGAGTTCGTGCATTCATTTGTCCCATCAACAAATGCTCATTATTGAGTGTTTACTACATGTTAGGCACTCTGATGGGTGATGGAACAGTCTCCTGCTGACACAGAATCAATCAAGGATGCATTTTAGATCCAATCTGGTACAGGGTATACTGTATAAGGAATCTTTATGAAGACAGCAAAATTCTTAAAGATGAATACTAGTTTATATTTGGAGATAGGAATTTTTTTAGGATGTAATATCATTTAACCTTTTGAATCAAACATTTAGAAACTACCACATGGAGATGGAAGCATTCTTTAAGACTGTGCACCAAAAGACTCTGCCCACGTAGTGCCAAAATGACAGTGGACATGCATACTTTAGAAAAAGCATGCCTCATTGTGAGGATGTTTCTAAAACTTAATTTGTAGTCTTCTGTAATCCTCCTTGCACCTCCTAGACTAGAAAAAGTAGCAGTGTTTTGGCTAGAAATATACACTGTGCGTAGTTCTCTTGTGGCACATAACATGTTATATTATACTTAGATGCAGCAGTATTATACTTACCTGCAAAACTAAGCTTCCTGAGTGGGGTATTGTATTCTTCATCTTTGTGTTCCACTGCCTGTTGTAGTGTCTGGAATTTAGAAGTTACTCAGTATATGACTGTTACATGAATGGATGAATACATTTTGCATACACACATAAATCAGAGGCATGCACACAACCTTTATATGTGTAGTATTATGCAAATCATGGATGGTTCAAGACAAATTGTACTATTAAAGGCAATGATTATTCCTTTTATAAAATAATAACCATAATAATATAATAGATAATTTATTTGAATATTTACTATAGAAGGCCTAGTAACACCTGCTTCTATGTTTTTAGCATGGGTTGTTTAATTTAATCCTCACCCTAATTATATGAAGCATGTACATGCTTTGTTTTAAGGTCAAATTGAAAATGACCATAAGTGATGGACCCTTTTACTTTAAGTATTATATAATTAAATTTATTCTGTTACTATTATTAGTGGAAAAGACTCAGGAAAATAAAATAATCTTAATTTCCCTCCCCCTTTCTAAGAAATAATAAAATAGTCCCAGTTCAAGAGGTAACTATCGCTCGCATTTATATTTTTGGGAGTAATTCCATGAAAATTTCCATATCCTCAGAGAAGAAAACTCAGGCAGATGAGGAGAGGTTTTGCTTGGGCACTGCATGCTTGTATGAGGAAACTTGTGCATTGTTAGGGTATATAAAACACAGAGATGCCCCATAATAGATTTGGTGGACCCTTGCCTTAACCCTTGGAGAAATTCAGGAAGAAAACTGTATCAGACCAATTGGACATATGTGGGTGGAGAAGATTGCTCCAGCTCTGTCATGCTTGAATTTGAATTAGAAAGATGCCTTTAATAGAAGTTGAACTTTATTTTAAAAGGTAGGCCTTTATATCTATCTTATGTTTATTAACCTGTTCGTATATGATGCCTACACAAAATACAAAATATTTTAACAAAATGAGAAAATTAATTCAGACATTCAGATATTTTGTTTCCTGGTGTCCTTAATACTTGCACATACAGGTACGCCATAAATACTGGCTAGTCTTTTGCTTTCCGATATTTATTGACCTTTTTACCTCTCTGCTTTGTCTTCTGTTGACAGAAAAAGGGACTTTTGCTTAATCTAACCCAGGATGTTTCCTTTAAACAAAAACAAGTACTTCCTTTCTACAGGAAATTTATGAACCAGAAAGTCTGTGGAGACAATTCATCTCTTCTTTAGGTAGTTTGCAACACAGTGTGAACCTAAGGTCGGCTCAGGCTTTGGTGGGGAATAATATCAATTATTTTTATATGCCCCAACTTGGGCTATCTGTTCCCATCTCGCCTCTACTAATATTCATATTTAGGATATGACAATTAAACTAACATATTCTTGGAGAAACATGTATGCTGAAGGTTCTGTGTGATTCACAAAAGCAGAAAAATGAAATCATTGAGAAGCAAGGAATGACTAACACCAATACGGACTGTATTGTAACCATGAGTAAAAGATGAAACTCAAAAACTATTCTCTGTATGGACTGAAAATGATAATGAAAATTCATATCTCTTGGTGGATTTCTTTACCTTTCCTCATGAGGAAACACCCATGAAATCAGGTATCATGATCCAAACAGTTAATAGGAAATATATTTAATGCAACATAAAACTAAAATTGTAGAATTCATTGCTGCTGTCACTGAAGCAAATGGCACAGTAAGTGTAGTTTTTAAAAAAGGGTCATTTTTATGAATATGGAGAATATTGTAATTACATTATCTCGAAACTTTAAGAGGTTCCAGTCAATCACACTTCAGAACAGATCAATAGCTTGGTCAGGAAGAAATATTTCCGTATTTTGTTGGTTTAGCACACTTGACATATTATTGATCTCTAGATTCTATTATTGGGCAATATTCAAGACGAGATTCCAGGTTAGGATAAAAATTGTACAACTTGTTTTATCAATTTTAACTGCTTTATTACTGCCTTGTATACATGATACTATAAAGGTACATACTGATATTATTATGCAAAAATTAATGCATAATTATTAGAACCAACAATACCAAGGCTTCCTAAAACTTGTATTCTTTGTTTATATGCATGTCTTTAATCCTTTATTTTTGTAATAAAAATCTAATGTTTATCTAGTTCTACATTAACTTTTTGGTAACATTTGAAGACATATTAAAGAGTGTTAAATGTAGTGTTTTGGTTAATCACTGTAAAATACAGGTAAAGTGCTCAGTACTTTGTCTTGTGCATGGTAGATGCACAAACAACTTTAATGATTGATTTGGGGCTTTTACAAAAGGACTTAGTATTATTTAATGTGTACTTAATGTTCATTGTTAAATGCAGTTTAAAACAACCCAATTACAACTTATTATTAACCAATATATTAAATAAGGCAAGTCTCACCCAAATTTATTAGTTTGCTACTTATCACAAGAACATTCTCAAATTTAGAGGTGGTATTTTTAAAAATTCCTGATTATTTCTTTATAGCCAGATACAGAAATTGTTATCTAATGCTGTTATCTAAGTTTCACTTAGGCATTTTGATGTTTCTTGAGCTTGGGGAGAAATTTTTTGTTCCACCTGTGTTTTAATTTTTATAAGGCTCTTTCAATATTTCGTTCACCATTCGGCTCCCCTCATGTGAACGGTTTGGAAATGATTTTTATTTTTTCTTGCAGTTATAAATTCAGAAGAGGAGCCCAACTTTGATAAAGAGAAAAAATGAATGGTTTAAGGACTTTAACATATGTGGTTATGGTATTCTATTTTATATAGATACAGTCTTTAATGAAAAGAACTCCAAATACTTCAATGTCCTCATAAGATTCATTTTATAACTGACAGTATTTGTTAAGCCCCAGATTGATTCCTCTCTCTGCCTTCTCAATCCAAGAATTTGTCATTTTTCTTGCACATGGTATCACTAGTAAGCAGTTCTGTGGAACTTGTAATTTCTGTATCCTCATCTTGACAAACATGTTTAATGTTTATAATAGAGGGACCAAAGGTGTACACATATCTAAGATAAGTTTCACTCAGTTTACAAGTATTCAGTGAGGCTTATGACAAACAAAGGTCTTCTATAGGATTCAGAAGGCAGAGGAAGCCCCCTTACTGATCCCCCAGGACCATCAAAACTGATCTTTGAGATTGTTCAGCTCTGGCGTCTCTGGTCCCTTTTTTAGAAAACAAAGTTTTCCTAGATGTCCAGATTTTCTAGTTTCAGAAATAGTAGTATATTTTGATTACTGATGAGAGGGAATATTCTTTAATTTAGAGTTATACTTAATTAAAATATGCTTGGGGTTCTTTATAAAGGTTTTTCCCCCAATCACAAGGTAATCCAAACAGTTAAAGGAATTTTTAATAAGCATTGCAGACATATAGCTCAAGTAAATATTTAATATTTGTAGGGAAACATCAAAAACATTTACATTTTTCAATTATCAGAGAAAATTCATGCAGATTATGAGCAATTAAAGTGCATAATGTCTTGTGACAGTGTAATAGCAATATTGCTACAATTATTTGCTTCCTACCATGAGCAAGTATTTACTAGGGATTTATGTGTGGTAGATTTGTGACCATTTTTACTTGACTAAGTTTCATCACAAACCATTTTACAGTTTAGAAAGTGAAAACTCAGAGTTGTAAAGTAATGTGTTCCTGGTCACACAGTGAGAAAGTTAGGACTCTGGGTATTCTCAACTCTAATTTCTGTTCATTTGTCTAACTGCTAAAGAAGTAATATTTAGAAGTAAATTTTTTTTCTACATGCTGGTCCTTTGAATTTATCTCAAAATATTTCCAAAATTCTGTATTGAACACCACTGTATATTCACCACAGTCCTAGGTTTCATACATACATGACACAGAAATCGTGTCCCATCTTCCTGGGAAAATAATGCTAACATAATTGAACCAGGACAAGCCTGTCTGAGCACATCGGCATGAATTTAATTTTTATTTTTAAAAAGATATGTATACCTGGTTTCCATAATAAGATTAAAATCAGCAAAGTTAGGAAATAAGTGTTCACTTCTATTGTATCTGCATAGTTTGGCTTCCTACAGGACTGAGCCACTTCCGACTGGACACAATAGGTGATTGATAAAAGTTTCTTGATTAAATGAATAGCTTTTCCTTGGTTAAGTTTTTAATTCAGTATGTTTAATACATTATTCTCCTTATATTTCTGTATTAGAAAACATCTGAGAGATTTCAAAGGAGTAGGGGAAATTAATATGTATATGTTGTAGGATTTGGATAAAATTTTTACTGATATAGAAATGCTGAGATTGTTCTGTCATCATTATACCTCAAAAAACATTTTACCATTTTTGCAGCCACTTGAGCTTTAACTACCTTAAGTGTATATGTTTTGCCTTTTATTATTAAATATGAACCATATCAGATTTAACATACAAGTGAGCATATTTCAATTGACTTTTATGGTTAGAACAATGTTACAGAGTTTTTTGTTTCTATAATCAATGAACTTAAGAGTAGCCCTCTGCATCTAACTCATCTCCATATTATCTATCCAGTGTTGACTTGAGCGAGACCTTGAACAGTCACCACTACACAATATACTTTAAAGTTTTAAAAGCTATTTGTTTTGGCTTGTTTTAGTTTAGCAATTGAGAAATTATTTAGTCATAGCCGATCTTACTTACATACAGGAAAAAAACATCAAATCATCATCTCTTTTTGAATCTCTATGTTTTTTCGGAAGGCTTCATTACTTCTGGGGATATAAGTGACTCATATGTGTTGGGAAAACTCACAGTTTCCATGATTGCTCACATTTTTTGACTTTAATATTTACCATTAGAAATGACATTTTATCTTGCCAAGGATATGGGAAAGGGGTCGAGCTCCAGAATTCTCTTTCCTAATAAAACTGTGATTAGATAGACTATGCAATAAATACAGGTTTTGGGGGTTTTTTTTTTCTTTTTTTTTTTCTTTCGTTGATGCTAGGAATCAGAAGAAAATGTAATAAGTAAACTAGTTTTAAAAAGCAGTGATAATTGCGAGAATAACAATTTCTAATTTTTAATTAGGATGTCCACATAGAAATCATAGGGAACTCTGCAACTTAGTTGAGGCTGATGTGATACACATCTGTAAACAGGACTGAGGCCTTGTAAATATTGATGAAAGTATTACAGCTTAGAAAGAAGAATCAGAAATAGCAGGCCAACTGATTTCCATTCATTTTCTATCACATACCACTCAAGAGTGAATAGTACAATATTGAATTATTTTTGATTGGGCTTCAAATCTAAAATATGTAATTTCCCACCATGGGTAGCAGATAAAAACATCTTCTTTTTAAATCTTCCTTTACTTGAATTATATTGGGCTTTACCTGGATCTCTTTTTACTCCTTTGCAAAAATACAAAGCAAAGAGGCGGTTGAAGTTCCCATTATGTCAATAGGCCTCAAGAATGTGGCAATATTTGGTTGTGTAATTAATTTGTTTCACAAAAGGAAGAGCCCTCCTTAGGATTTTTGGAGCTGACACTTCAACTATGCAAACCTAGTCACATGGCACGGGACTGTGGTGAAATCCTGCTCTCTGGGTCACTGGGAATCACAGCAGAGTGATTCCCTCTTGACCCTTGGTTTCTAGAGTTGGTATTGTCACAGCTCCAGAAGGTAACAGGAAATCCTGGGTGCGATGGATATTCAGGACCACTGAATTCCATGTCCCTGCCACTGACAGAGCTTCCTGGGAACTCAAGGCACATGTTTTGCTCTGAAGAAACCTCCACATCCCCATGGTTTCTGGATGAAAGAAAGGTTTATTTGGTGCCTCAGTTATCTCTATCTTCCTCTATTAATTTTGGTAGGGTTTTATTTTTGCTTTTAGAAACTATATGATTAAAGCTCTCTAAACGTAAAGAAAATATACAGAATAGTTTTGTCATATTTTAAATCTCCATTTCTACTCTTTTCTCCTTTGGATCTCTTTTTAGGGAAGGGGGAATGAGTAGCTTCAGAAAGCATCCTAAAAGTATTTACAGCATCATGCATGATTCTTTATACATTTAACTGTCAGGTTTGGGCTACTACTTTTATCACCATTCTGTGTAACAATTTGCAGTAGACCTAGTAATATTAGCGTTAAATGTACATTTAAAACTATAGCACGTAATGCCACTAAAGTGGAGAAGTAGTGTTGGAAACTACTAGACAGACACCATTTAGTCTCTATTTTGAGGAAATATTTGAATGAAAGTGAACAAATAATTCTTGTAACTATAGATATGTATAAGTGCACATTCATGAGCTGTAACATCTTTTCGTAAAATTTTATATTTAACTTTGGAATAGAAATATGTTTGCCTGGAATATTTTGAACTTTTTAAGCTGAATATCACTTAATGATATATTTCATCGTATACGTCTCACTGCATTTTTTATTTGCCAGCCTCCTTGACACTCCCCCAGTATAATAACTATGATCATATATGGAAAAATTTTAAGTCAACATGGGAACAAGGTAGCTCTCTTTTTCTTAACTCACTTAGCTCTTTTAGCTGTAGTTGACTCACAGCAAGTTTCTATCCCAATTCACAGAATTATTGATTAATGTCATGAAATATCGTTACCATCCATAAATGGGAGTTCCTCTTGTACCACCAATGACAATGCCAAGAAACAGACGTCAGGATGGTTAATTTCTAGGTATTCAGCCTATCCACTTTATCAGGGTTCACTCTTTTACTATCTATATATCTGCTCTATGTATGTGTATATATGTTATTTATTGGAATTGTCTTAAGTGCATACTTGAATAGCTTGCAAGGGTCAAAGAGAGTTCAAATGATAGAAAAATGGCTTGTTATTTTCTCCCTCCCCCTCCCCCCATCACTAATGCTAACTGACGGAGAGTGCAAGGCAACGTCCTTCATTTGGAGGGTGTGAATGCCATTCTTGTGAAATACTGTAAATAGTAATTCACAAGAGGGTGACTTTTTTATTGCTTTTACATTGATAACATGCCTTGTGAAGACCTACAGTTATTCTGCTGAATTTAAGAGAGATAAGAATGGAATGTGTGTGCTAATTTAAACATCTGTACATACCATAAAAGAATCCTTTATGATCAGGAAATCAGGTCCTTTTAGATGTTTACCAATATTAAATAACTTTTAAAGTTGTTATCCAATATGTGAATACTTTATTACTTTCCTCAGTTTTTCCTCCCACACTGCCTTTCTGAAGTATTGAGAGAAGGGCTGTGATCCTAATATGGCCCTTATGATCATAATCCCCAAATCTACAGTTTATAAAAATGAATTTGAATCCCATCTAGGAGCAGTATGACTTGTCACAGCAGCATGAGATTGCAGAGCAAACCACAAGGACTGAGAGTCGATGTCGACCAAAATAGGGGTTCAGCCACGGTGTAGTCAATTTGCAAACAGCTTATTATTCAGCTTGATGAAAACATAATGCCCACATGTAAAGGTTGCGGGTGAACATAAAAATTACAGAGTGATTCACTTCTCAAGGGCAGTACCAGAGCAACACCAGCCAGCTACCTTGCAGATGAACCCTGTGTACCTTCACGGTGTTTGGTGTAAGGTACACTAGAAGCATTTGAGGATTTGAATGCCAAAAGCTGTTAAATCAGTGTAGTGTTGGAATGTTTAATGACATTAATTATCATTTATACATGGACCTACTCCTCCTTAAGGCCCAGGAGGCAGTGACTCACTGGGTTGCCATTAACTGTCATTATTGCTAGTAAAGTCAACTTCGTATTCCTAAAAATAAAGAAAAAAATTAATGGTGAAAAACACTTCATTCTCTAATACGGCGTTTGTGTTGCTAACTAACTTATTCTGTATTTTAGAATTCTGTTGGCATTTTGAAATGTAGATGAATCTCAATATTTTTATAACTACAGTTAAAGCCTTTTTTAAAAAAATCTTAAAAAAAGATTTTAAGATGTGTGTGTAATTTTTCCTTTCCCTAGGGTTTCCCTGGTATGGAAAACAAACAAACAAACAGACAAACAAAAACTTGCAAAAGATCTGCAGAGGAGTTTTGTTTTTGTTTTAAATTGATCATTTCTGAGGGACAGAGGTCAATTTGGAAGGATAGCCACCTAGAGATAGAAGCAAACGGCTAGCCAGTTCAGGGCAGAACTTTCTCCAGTCTGAGAATTTGGCACTGTATAGTGAAACGGTTCATATTTTGTAACGAATGAGGGACAAGCCGTAGGATAAATAGTTGTAGAAATTGAAGTTGCATAAAGTTAAAATATGTTCAATTATACATAGTGAGGGAGATGCTTTTCTTTCTTTCATTAAGAAATTATTTATATATAATGGCCAGTGAGTTGAAGGACGGTGATTTATTTTTTTGACCTAAGATATTTATTACATTTTCTTTATGGTCACTATTCCTGGTGTGATATCATTTAGTTTTGGTTTCTGATAAAAGAAAAAATATTTCCATAGTTTTCTTCTATGCTGTTTCTTTGTTGCTTTATTTCTTTGTTTTAAGGATGCTACTTGGTTTGCCTTATACGTTGTAATAGCTTCAAATGATCCATTAGAAAAGCCAGTTTTTATTTCTGATTTTGAGTTTTTATTTGTAAATATTTATTTGTAACTGTTAATGGTTACAGGGGTTCGTGTACGGACTATGTGTATATAAGAGTGTACGATAGGCTGAAATGCAAACTGCGGTTGTTATCAGTGGTTAGCATTTACCGAGTAACTGCATATTCTAAAAGCAGAATTGGTGAAATGAAAAAGTAGATGACATTAGGATAAGATATAGGTACAAGTTGCCAAAAGTAATTGTTTTTTACGCTCAGAGTCACTTAGAATCTTCTCACAAAGGCTATTACTGCTGTCATAGAGTATTTACTGAGAACTCATAGTTTGCTAGGTACAGAAAAAAAGCATTGGACAGAAAGAACCGTGATTTCAGACAGAAATGTAAAACAGGATTTGGGAGACTTTAAGCTTCCATCGTCAGGAGACGCTGGGGTTTAGCATTCTGTTTCATGTGGAGACCCACAGTTAATATGGTCCTTGTTGAAACTTAAAACAGCTCTATTAGGAGCTTGATTGAGAAGTGGGGGAAGAGGCATAGAGTAAACAAAAGTGTGCGTTTTCAAGACAGCCTAATTGTATACAGTACATTTGCTTCCGCAGTTCCTTCTAATCCGTCAAATAGTAAAACACACAAGTTTATTCTATTAAAGTAGATAAAACTGTTAGGTAAGTAGAATACGTGGACCAAAAGGGGAAAAGGCATCTGTTTAACAATTCTCTACTGTTCAAAGGATCACAGAAGTACTGTTGCCTGCCTGTCGCATTCAATCAAGTTGGGTAAAATGCTGCTTTGGAGAAAAGGAAGGAGGGAACTGAAAGTATTTGCTTACACCTTTTTTCAAAAATTCCTCCGAGTGGTGGTGATGAGAGTCCCAGGGGCAGGGGAGAATTTGGGTTTGTGAAGTGAAAGAGTTATTGGCTCCCCCTCACCCCCATTCCTGTCTTTTACTTTGGTCCTGCCCAGGAAAGCTGCACGCAGTCGGAACTAATTGTAACTCACTCAGGAAAGTCTTCATTAGCACCACCACACATGGTTACCAGATGTGCCGAAAGGCAAGGCCAGGGAGACGAGGGCTGAGGCACCCAGGGAGTGGAGAGAAACAAGTAGCTTCATTTGAAAACTTAATAATCTGCCTTTTGTTTCCCAGTGTATTGTGTTCGAGAAATGGGAGAGAAGGGAGTTTGGGAAGATGAAATGCCTTCTTATTCACTCATTCTCTGGAAGCTGAATGGAATTCTTTGTCTTCTTCCAAAGATCAAAACTTTTTGTGACTGTCAGTGTGTTGGGAATGTTTTACTTTCTCCATCAGAAATGAAAAGTACCTGGATTATCAAAGCAGTCATGTTTTTCTCATGGCTGAGATTGATAGTCCTAAATTAGGGGTCTTTGAATAGAGAGAGTGGACTTAGAAAAAATGTTAATGACACGTAAAAAACTGTCTTCAGATTACAGTTCCAACTAAGCATCATTGAAAACAAGAGAACAGGATTTTTCTCATCTCATCATTCCTAACCCTGAACCAAGTCAGGAGTAGAGTGGGGTGGCATTATGTCTTCTTTTGTACAAACTGTGCTGATTTTTGGCAGTAAAGAGTACTAATTGCAGACCCCTGAGATTAAATATTTTATTTGCACTACTTATGGGTATATTCCCTGCAAGTTTGGATTTATTCCTACCCACTGTGCTCCACAAGAGATTAATTGAAATCACAGAATTTCTGCTGTTTCTGAAAATGTATTCACCATCTTCTCACTTAACTTATACCGCTGTCTCTATAGACATAGATTATTTTGGAAAGCCAGTAACAACTACCCTACCTAGATGAAACCTCTCGTTCTCAAAATGGAACCTTTTGACACTGCAGGAAATTATGACAGTAAAAAAATGATACCGTGATTTGGATTCTCATAAAAAGCAGAGAAACTTTGTTATTTATTTATTTATTTAGTGCCTGGATTGACATATTTTTTTTTTTAAATTTCATTTGCAATGATCCTGAAGTTTCAAAGTAATTTTAAAAATTAGACATCAAAAATGTCAAATAAATGAGTTGTAAAAATCTTGAACTCTGCAACTGAAAATTTTAAGACTGGCTAGGTATTTTACTAGCAATTTTAGGACAAGCCATTTTGGGTGATGCTTTATCCCCTCCATTCCTAATCCTGCAGTAGAATCATAAAGACACCTGGAAAAAACATATAGCAAGTTAAAAGAGAAAAGTTCCACTGGTCTTGGAAGAACATGGTGTAGATTCATTTCATTTTTAGATAAAAGACCCAGTGGTTATTAACTTATTGGGGGTCATGGAACCATTTGAAATTTTGATGAAATCTGTGGACCTTCTTCTCACAAATGTACTTATACACAGATTTTTAATGTAATTTAAGACTTTCCAAAATCCACTTCCAGTTTGAGATCTCCAGTTTAGAGCCTTCCAATACTTCCCCCCACCCCCCCAAAAATACCCACAGAGTTCAAGTGTTACAAAGTGTGAATTATATGACCTGTTCTATTTAGTCCTAATAAGTGGTAGAAGAGAGTAGTCTGAAGGAAATTTCATTGAAAATGAAATGTTCTTCACCAACATATTTAGTTTCTACTGTTAAAAGAGATGCATCTATATTTACTTTCCTTAGTTAAGTTTTAACTTTCTTTCAGATAGTAATCATACCTTCTTTTTCACTTAGACTTCCCAAACAGCTTAGTATAGCTTTACCCACACAGTACTTACCTGGCATGGTCTGACTGAATGAATGAATGAATGAATGAGTTAATTTTAAGGTTCACTTGTTGGTAGCTTCTATAGTTAACAGCAGAAAATGCTACCATACTAATTAAATTTGCTATGAAAATGTCACCTATAATTTTAGTTTTTATAACTGAACAAGAAAAATATATTCAATCTTAAATGTTTGGTGTATTATATATCAAAGCCTTACTGTAACAATAAATTAGTGGTCAATTCTGGCTGATTTTATTATAGGTAAAATTACAAAAAATACTGGTATTTTCAGGAAATAAGCTATTTTAAGTGGTATTTAAAAATGCAGATTTTAGTAGATGTTGTGTTAGATTAGTATATGACAAAAACTAATATTTATAATGATATCTTTTTTTTTTTCAGCACATGAATACTTTAGCTTAGGCCAATGTGAAGTGTTTCATTGCTTAGAAATACTAACAGCATTTTACATAACTTCTTAGTTTCCCATTGAATATTTGCCCTGTTATGATCATTCTAAAACATGGATTTGACCCTATGCTTAAAATCACTTTTGGTATCCTGAGTCCCTTATGGATAAAATTGGGAAGTCACAGCTGTCACCATAGTTATTTATTAGTAACCCCTGCCTCAGCTTTTGTGGTTCTCCCCACACTGTAATCTCCAACCGTACTGTGTTACTCTTCTTTTCTTTTGTACGCTGTGTGCCCGTGATTCTCGTTCTTCAAGATGTGTGAAAATGAGGCATTACGTAATATTTTTATGGATTAATATAGTCAGAGTGCTGAGCTAATAATTTATAAATGATTTTTAAGAAGACTACTGCATAATTGGTAAGTTAGAAACTAGCAAATATAAGAACATCATAGTCTGAGAAGAATACTTTGGTTACTGAGCTATGCCAAAATGACTACTATTCGTTTTTTATGGGGTTGACATAACACAGCCACGTGGACGCTAGAGGCAGACTGGCCCAGTTCACTCCCAGGCCCCTTCCTTTGCTCACCCTGTGACGGAGCATGGGATTTCACCCCTCTGGGCTTCAGTTTCCCATCAGTAGAACAAGGGTTAGAACAACACCTACCTTGAGCATTGTTATAAGAATTAAATGTATCGATACATAGAAAGCAGTTAGAACCAAGCCTGGCACATATGAAGTGCTGCACTGATGTGATGAATTTGAGCTATCGATGTTTCTCCATTCTTTAATTAAACAGAGAGATCCAAAAATACCTTATGAAACAGAATGTTAAAAAATGGATTGTCCTCCTATTAAAAAAATTTTATCTTTAAACTACTATATTTTGAATTTTTAGGGCTTCTTTCCTAATTCATTCTTCATTCAGGAACATTAAAAAAGCATAAGAACTTAGAAGAGAAAAAATTATTAGAAGACAATGGTCAACATTTAAAAACATATAAATGCAAAAATATCAATCCAATTAAAGAAGTATTCACTGGTCTGGCAAAGCTAAGGCGAAATGGAGTTGTATCTAAAAATAAAAAGGTTGGGAATGTTTTGGCTCTTGGTAACTATTTCATTGAGTACACTTAACTGTGGTATAAACTGATGGGGCGATCTCTCAATTTTAAAGTGATTATCAGTAGTTGCTAAGCAATATCGAAAATAGAAAACAATGTAAATTTGCTATTAAAAATGTCATCACTGTGTGGGAAAAACTACTTTTTAGAATTTCTTGCTGTGTCTCTGTATAGGAGTATATTAAGTCATTATTTCTCATAAAAGTAAAATATGGTTGTTTATTTCTGAAATAAATTGGTTCTGCTTCTAAGTAGCACCAACTTATTTGTTGACTTAGGTCCTTAACATTCTTGTGTTTGGGTAAAATGTCTTTTCTCTTTATTTGTTTTTAGAAAAAAATAAAAAGTATATTTTAAACTCACTAAATAATATTAAATAGATGTTTGCTGCTAATTAGTGTATGGTTTGAATTGTAATTATGTCATCCAAAGGGACTTTATAAATGTAGTCTAGTTAAAATGTGATTCAATCTTCCATCATTCACAGAGGCATACATTCATTATTATTCATTTAGTGCTCTCTGATTTGAGCTCTAAATGTAATCCAAGAAAAGATGGAGGGATTTTACTTTTATTGTTATGATTTAATATAGCAGATCCCTTAGTTATCATCCTATACTAATCCAGGGATTGTTACAACTTCTTAGAGTCTGTTATTTGATTTTTAAATCAGTCTGTTTATCATACCAGCAGAGCAGCATGTAAATTCAAGAGGTTAGGGGAAGATAACCCATCTCATTACAAGACAATCAGCATATATTTTTTCTACTGTCCAAATTTTAGTTTAACTTGAGATGAACCTTCGTTTCAGCACTTTGATATATTACTACTTTAAAACTCTTATCCATGGCTTCTGTTAATCTAAATTATAAAGAAACTACCAACTTCATTTATCCAACCATCTTTATTAAGTCTGTGTTGTGTGACAGGCACTGTGCTAAGTGCCAGGAATTTTGCACTGAATAGGACAGTTATGATCTGCCCTGAGAGATCTTAACAGACTAGAAGAAAACACGGTCACTAAAAAAGTACTATTATTATGAAACTGTTGGCCGCTACCAAAGTTTTGACTTCACAGAGTGCTCAAGAGCAAAGGCAGCCAGGGAAACCCATCTCACTCCCAAACCCTGGAAGTCATAGAATAGCATTTTCTAAGGCTCAGAAGCCAGAGAAAGCACGATGAAGTCAAGGAACTGCAAGGTGAGAAATACGGGATAGCAGAGAGAATGTTGAACAAGCAGTTAACAGGGACCAGCCTGGGGAGGCCCCTGGAAGCTTGTTTAAAAATGTTGGACTTTTCTTAGACTTGTGGTAGTGATGGAAAGTTTGATGTGATTGGATTTGCATTTTTTTTCCTCTCTTTTTTTTTTTCCTTGTTGGTTATCTATTTTAAATATAGCAGTGTGTACATGTCAATCCCAAACTCCCTAACTATCCCTCCCTGGCACCCTTCCCCCATGGTAACCATAAGTTCGTTCTCTAAGTCTGTGAGTCTGTTTCTGTTTTGTAAATAAGTTCATTTGTATCATTTCTTTTTAGATTCTGCATATAAGCGATATCATATGATGTTCCTCTCTCTCTGTCTGACTTTTACTTCACTCAGTATGACAATCTCCAGGTCCATCCATGTTGCTGCAAATGCCTTTATTTCATTCTTTTTAATGACTGAGTAATATTCCATTGTATATATGTATCACAACTTCTTTATCCATTCCTCTGTCGATGGACATTTAGGTTGCTTCCATGTCTTGGCTATTGTAAACAGAGCTACAATGAACATTGGGGTGCATGTATCCTTTCGGACCATGTTTTTCTCTGGATTTGCATTTTTAAGAGATGAGTTTAGATGTGGGGTAGAGGATATGTTGGAGGGAAATGAGATTAGAGATGGAGAGAAATGAGTAGCCTGCGATAGAGGTCCAGAGAGAGATCATGATAACCTAAAGTTAAAGGCAGAGCCAAGTTCTCATATTGGGGGACTTGAGGGCAAGAAGGTGACTTTGGTGGAAGAGTGGGCACATGAAGAAGGGGCTTCCATATAAGGGCCTCTGTATATATCCCAGTCTTGCTTTCACATGGCCCTCCTTATGACTTTTCATCTTGGTCTTAGAATATACCATGTTTTATTACCTTTAGGTAACTACTTGAATAACCTCTCAACAGAAAGGACACTGCTTCTGGAAATCATGTTGAAGGGAAGTTACCATCCATCGATCAACCTCTTGTCTTGCTATGTTTCTGCTCATAGTAGAGTGATACGACAATGGAGTCAAACTTGAGAGCTATTTAGGAGGACAGATTAATATGACCTAATCATTTGCTGTATATTGGGGATTATTCCTAAATTTCTAGCTTTGGAGTTTCAGTGAATGGTGACGTTGTTTAGAAAACATTGAGGAGAGGCAGGAGGAGGTAATGAATTTAATTTTAAACATGCCGAACTTTAGATGCCTGCAAGACATCCACAGGAAGGTGTGGAAGGCAGTAGAATATGGTGGTCTGGAGTTGAGAGAGCAGATTTGAAGGTTCTTTTCACATAAATGGTGCTTAAAAGCATGGGAGTAAATAACACATGAAGCAAATGAAGTGTAAAATCATGAGGAATTTCAAATTTTAAGAGTCTGGAATCGCAGAAGCCAAGAGAGACATTGTTTTGAGGAAATAGGAGTATTCAGTAGGGATATATGTGCCGTGGAATTAAGCAAGCAAAGGAATTTGTGAATCAGTGTCTGCTAGTTTTGTCAATATGAATGAAGAGTTTCAGTAGATTAGAAGGGGCTGAATAGTGAATCCGAGGCCATTTTGAGATGTTTTGCTAGGAAAAATTCATGTTAAGCAATGAGACTGTAACTATACCGATATGATACGAAGCTTTGTGGGTTCACCTGGCTTTCAAATTAACTTTTAAAAGTTTGCCTATGTATAAATCTTTCTTAAATGCTTCTTTGCCACTGTACCGTGGGGTTTTATATTTATATTCACAATCTCTGCACAGTCCTTGGAGCCTGATATGAGTTTGTGATGGCGATACACTATTCCCTTGGTGCCTTTTTCTTCTCCTGAGTGGATGAGATTACATTAACTCTGTTGCAGATGTGCAGTGGAGAAGTTTATAGAAATCTTTGCATGCAATTTCACAGCCATAGCCGAAGTTACCAGCTCCTCTGTAGTCAAGGCTTCACCAGTTCTAGCCACAGTACTAATAGGGATTTCCCCAGCCACTAGTTAATTATAATCGATGATTTTTTTTAAAAAGATTTTTTTCTCAGATTTCTCTCTTTTGAGATAAGAAATCTTTATACTCAGAACATCTCATACAGAGTTGGAGAAACTCTTTGCACGTTAAAATTATGTCATCTTCTGTAGTCGAGGAAGTATCATTGAAACCTTTACTCCCATGGTTAATCTGTCAAAATCATTTCCTTTAGGAAGCAACTGCCAAGGCTAACTTTAGTTTTCCTTTGCTTTTTTTTTTTTTCCCACTTTGTTTACTCTAAATATCAAGAGGCATTTTGCTTTCTTCTTACTACTTTTTAAGAGTGTAGCTATGTTGAATCTGGCTATTCAAAAAAAAGTTAAGCCGTATTGGATATGTTCAGATTCTGAGATTTTATTTACATACGGTAATCCAGTCTATTATAGGAATGTGGATTAGAAAGAAAATCTGGTCTCCAGGAGCTAATTGTTAAGTATACAGTGTTCCTATGTTTATTATTCTATTCCTGCGAATCGTAATATTCACCTTAGTGAGAGCCAGCTCACTTTTCTGATTCATTTGAGAAGAAAATTGGATGGCCACAGATGAGTATTGTTATTCATTCCGTGGAATTTTTTTTTTTTCAGTAATTACAGTCACTGGTATTTTTTTAAGTGTGCTATTTTATTCTGTGCATAATTTTGAAAGTTTCTTTTGGTATTTTACCATCTCCCACTTGTTTATTAGCTGTCAGCTAATTTTGGGATTTGAGGGGAATATTTTACTCTTCCCTGTAATAAGCATTAGGTACCACTAGATAGGAGTAGAGAGTCTCTACAGCCTAAGAAGGACTCATATGTCTGAATATTTAAAGACCACACGAGTCACTTTTGTCTGTATCTAAAATAATATTTTCTTTGGGAAAGCTGCTGGCAAATTTATTGTGTTAAAAAGTAGATATGGAGCTGTTTAAGCAAGAGAACCAGAGTTGAACTAGTATCTTTCAATTCTTTCTCTCTAGATTGGATTCTTTTTATCGTTTATGTAACCTTCAGACCTTTTGTATGAGTTTAGAAAAATAGGTTTTTTTCCATTAGAGACAACTGAGTTTACCATGGCCTCGGATTCCTGGCTGCCACACTCTTTAGGTTATAATCTGTGTAGTCCTATCTTTCCATTTCTCATTCGAGTGTTATCCTTTAAGTATAAAGCCTCATCCTCTCCAACTTTGCCCAGATCCCCTCTATTCCAGAGGTTTCTGTTTTTTTTTTCTTTTTCTTTTCCCTGTCTTTCTTTTTTTTTATATTTTGTACCCTAATAAAAAGATAGTTAACATTTAAAAAATATTTTCCACAGGTTTCTTTACATGATTAATAAAGAATTTTTTTAAGTAACTACAAGTTTAAAATTTAGTAAATGGAGAGATTTTAGTAACCACATTTTTAATATACATACAGGTTATCATGTTCAGAGAAATCATTTCTAGAATTCCCTATTTGAGAGAGAAATTCCGTGTGGATTACCAATCTTACTCTACTTTGCTCAGGGAAAATCTAAGTGCTTAAAATTCGGCTTTATAATCTTTTTTAATTAGGTCAAATGAAATTCTGAACACTCAGAGTTACAGATTGGTTATGTTATGGAGATTAAGCGTTACAGTCCTTTTTAATGCGTTCTGTCCAACCCTAACACGTTATGGAGCCCTTTTACTTGTTACTCTGGCAACATCTGTGAGTATAATAATTTGGAATTAATGTTTGAAAATTATTACACATATTTAGAAATGTCTGAAATGTAGTCAAATTTAGTCAGCTCAACTTGCTTTGAAGCAAAATATTCATTTTGAGCAAATGCCTATGAATTCTCATACTTTCTGAATTTTGGTGGTCTTTTTAAGTTATACTACTTACTTTTCATAACTGTCATATAGCAGTTACTTAAGAGGTTAAATCTAAATGGATTTGTATTGTTCTAAAATTTGGTTTGGTTTTGGTTAATATGCGTGATACAGCACAATGTAGATGGAAATAGACTCTATGATTTCATTGTCTTAATATAAAATAACTTGATATCTTGATTGAGTGAATGAGATACACTTTATAATATATCAAAAGAAATTGTTTTGTAGTTAAAACAAAGTAGATTCCTGTAGATTCTATTAGAATTAGAATCTATTAGAATCTATTCTAGTAGATTCTATTTTATACAGCGTATAAAATAGAAGTCTGCCATCTTGGAAAGCATAATTAGCTCATTCAAACCATTATACTTCATTACAATTATATTCCAAAATGCTGAAGTGATAATGTACTTCTTTGTATTCTAATACTTAGTAAAATTAAAGAATATTCTCACAGTACTTATCTTAGTTTAAATTAGCTTCTGACATGAGGGAATCTGGCTAAATGCTTATTACAAAGTCACAATATTTTAAGAAAAGCATAGCAGGATGGTTAAAACCTAACATTTTGGATTTCAGAAACATGGGTTTACCACTTACTTATGTAAACCCAGGGCAATTTACATATTAGCCTAAATCACAATTTCCTTACATGTCAAAAAATAATGAAAGCACCTTGAGGGCAGGGATTATATCTGTTTTATTCATTGCTATATTCACAGTGCCTGGCACATAGCAAGCACTCAATAAATATTGAATGAATTAACAAATGGATACCTGTACCTCATGGCTCTTGTAAAGATTTGGTTAAAAATAAATATTTAAAAATTAAAATAAATAAATAAATACATGTATATATATTTGAGTGTATGATATATTTAATTGCTCAACTAATGGAAGTTATTTTATGATTCTTCCATGTCAACTCTAAGGATAAGTATTTTAAATGGCCCCAAATGTAGGACTGTTTTTGCCAATGTCTAAGTAAAAGAAATAGTCAGGGTTAGCAATTAATTTGGTTGTTTATTTTGTTGAGTATAATTTGAAATCATGTTTACAAATCATCTAAAACAGTCAACAAGTTCTGTACTGAGATAAATTTTCCTCCTCCAAGTCAGACGCCGTAAGACTTAAAATGTCTACAAGATAATTGTACATTGTATATCTGGGATTTGGACAGCTTTTCTGGATTTCAGACTAATATGAAAAATTTAACATTCATCCAATTTCTGAGGTTTGTCTTAACTATGCAGATCAAGTAATAGTGCTTTTCAGAAAGGAAATGAAGTGGCTTTAAGAGAAACTTGAAGAATAATCCTCAAAAAGCTCTTGCTGCAGCTGTTCTATCATGTGTAACAAACATCTGAATTTGCTTCCTGAATGTGCTCATTATTTGATAGCTGCATGTCACATAAGGAACATAGCTTGCATGAATGCTCCCTGGGAATTATGACTCACAGATACATTATAACTTTTTTATATCCATTAAATTGAAATAGAAAACTTTAGGTTTCATATTTGGGGACTAATTTGTCAAAAGCAATGCCATTACACCTTTGGATATCTTAGAAGTCAGAAATCATCATTTTCGCTTGAGAAGACATCCAACCCAAACAATGGCAATCAGTTTCAAAGAGGGAAGCATTCCGATTCTTTACTCATAGTCAGAGGTTTTGTCGAGGGCACTGACCACCGTCTTCCAGTGGTGTAGCAAAGTTAAAAGCCATTCATTCATTCATTCAGTGGTATTGAACAAACATCATATTAAAATGCTTTTAAATTTAATTTGATTGAAATTAACTTGCATCAAGGAATGGTTCTCTTTCTGAGAAGACATCGCCTTCGATCAGGCTCATGGCTTAGGCATGGGAGCATGTATGGAGCTGTGATATCAACTGAATCAACCCTGCCAGTCCTTGAGAGGAAGATGCCATTCTGTCCTGCAAAGCATTGTGCTAGGCACTGGGAAAGGACAGTGGTAAATCGCTCTCAGCCACTAGAGATCTTGTAGAATGGGGGGGGCAAATTACAATGGCTATAGTTCTGATTGTGTCTTGACCACTTCCTCTTAAAGAATTTCAGACGTTTCCAACTGTTTCTTAGGATGACACCAGAATCCTTGACATGGCCTACAAAGTTGCTTTTTATGTTTTGGGGGTCCCCTTGCTCCTCCAGACTCAGCTCACAGTGCTCTCTGCCTTGTGGCCCAAGTTCTAGACCTATGCCCTTTTCAGACCAATTCACTTATGCTCTCTCAGACAGTGAAGACTGCCTCTGTCTCCTGTCTTTACACTAAGTTCAGCTTATATTCTTAACTTCACATCTGGGAAAAAAATGTCAATTCCTCAGGGACTCCTCCCTTAATAGGTTAAAATCCCATGTACCTCCTTTGTGACGCCTACCACACTTAAATTTTACATTTATTTAAGCATTCATTTGATTATTTGTCTCACCAACTAAACTGTAAATACCATGAGAGCAAGGATAGTGTCTGCTTTTAGTCATCCTGGGACAGTGCCTGACACATATTGTAGATACCCAAAAAATATTTGCTCAATGGGTAAAGGGATAAGTGAATGAATGAATCACATAATATACAGGAGAAAATGCTATGTTCAGTAAAAGAAGTCCTGAAGAAACACTATGGGAGTTCAGAGGAATAAATGAATTTCCCAAATGACTCATGTAGAATACGTGAAGGTAACAACTATTACTGCATTCTGTAAAGGTAGAGACTGAAAATTTTGCCATATCAGTTTGAATGATACAAATCCTGACCGCCCATAATTACTGAGCATCTGTCCTATATAGGGCACTTTATTAGGCACTTCAGTGACTCACTCAGATAAGAATTCTATTTGCCATCATTATCTTAAGACAGCGGTCCCCGACCTTTTTGGCACCAGGGACCGGTTTCGTGGAAGATAATCTTTCTGTGGACCGGTGGTGTTGGGGGGGGTGATGGTTCAGGCAGTGATGCGAGCGATGGGCAGCGGCAGATGAAGCTTTGCTCGCTCTCTGCTCACCTCCTGCTGTGCGGCCCGGTTCCTAACAGGCCACGGACCGGGGTCAGGTTGGGGACCCCTGCCTTAAGATACTGGTGCTGATTCCATTAGTCCAAAGAGCGACCTTGGGGTTCTCATGAAAAATCCCCCCGAAATTATATTTTTGTCGTTTGGAAGAACTTCTTAATTTTGCTGGAATTTCACTTGACGAGCACTGGGCCTTGATTATCATAGGACAATGGTGCAGTGGTCCTGAGAGGTTACCATTAGTAACTCTTTGGTGTTGACAGGGTGAAAAGTGTTAACACTGCCGTGTAAGTTGCCACATCCTCAAACCACTTAAACCTGTCTTGCTAATGAGAGTCTGCCATGTCCAGCCTATGGCAGTCCTTAGTGCAGTCTCCAGGAGAAAGAAACCCCAAATGTGGATGAACTCCAGAACTGCTGGGGAAGGGTTCAGGGTGCCTGGCTATGCGCCTCAGGTCTCCTGAGGCACTTAGACCTCTGTCCCCATCTCATGCGGAGCTTCTAATCTATACGGAGGAGAGAGCTCTGTCTTCTGATACTTTCTGCAATCTCACTATCTTAAGGTAATGATGGGCTTTGCCTTGCATTCATTTTCCTTTTATTTAGTAGGCAGAAGTTTTCTTTTTTTTTTTCTCATCTTTTGATACATGCCCTGTAGTACCACAGCCCTGCCAATGCTCTGCCAATGACATCACCCTGTGGTGGTTATAACTCTGTAGCTGCTGGTGCAGACCTTTCTCAGGAAAGGGAACAGGCCCTGTAGGTTGGGTGCCAACAGTGTCCAGCTTCCTCCATAAACCAGCAGTTGTTGGGATGTTTTCTGCAGGGCAGATCTCTTCTTCTTTAATCACTGGTAATAATGAAGTTTTTGTCATATTAAAGGAGTAAGAAGAGAAGCGATTGAGAATAGTTTGAGGGGATGACTGTGCCGTCCCTCAGGTCCAGCGACAAGAGGACTACAATGGGTAGCTTTCAGAACTACATATGGTCTTCCTTCCGAGGGAGTTGATTAAGCGACTCCGGATGAAATTGAAATCCTGTGATTTGACCTTTGTCTGGCCTGGGAGGGCTGCAATTCGCATAACAATTTCCTTTTGTTCTTTGTTTGGAGTTATTAATCCAACATGAGCCTCGAATTAATCAGGGGTAGTGCGTAGCTACATTTCTAATTCACAGCTCCGCTGCTTGTGTCTTTTTTAATTAAGGCCGAATGATAGCAGGCCTTAGCCCTGATTGCCACACTTGCTCACCACACATTGAGGGATGAAGAGGCTAAACAGGCAGAATGAGATTACTTCAAGGTTTCACTTAATTGTTTTCTTCCTTTAAGTAAAGAGCACTGACTGAAGGTTGTTAATTCTGGGCTGGGAGAGCTCCTTTTACGTGTGTTACTTGTCTTGACTTTGGGATGGGGTGGAGAGAAATTCAGGTTCTCATTAGTACCCTTAGGTGTAAAATGACCAAAGGGATTACCCAAGTCACAGTTTCAGTTATTGATTTAAACTGCACAGCACATCTTCATGGGAGATGGGAGGTTGGTTAGTGGTGGGGCCCACGTCAGAGAACTTTGACCCTTGGTTACCTCTCTATACATTGTGTAAGGTTTGAAGCCTTTGAGGCACTAATGACTGTTCAACATTGCTCAGTCAAAACTTTGTAAGAGTAAATAAATTGGAAATGTGCTCTAATGTGACTTGACATTGTTCTAGAATTCAGTATCACATGGTTCTGTCTTCTACTTTGTTGGAAGGATGTAATTACTAGAAGGACCTAATTATAGGTTAGCTTTACCAAACAGGCTTTGCTACAGTGTGGAACCAAGGATGCATCATGCGGGATTTTAGTAGTAGTTTTTTCCCTTCGGTAGAAGTTATTAATTGCCTCCATCCTTCAATTGCTTCTCATATTTTGGAAGGGAAATATGACACACGGATATAGATCAAATGATGTTAAGTAAAATTGGACTCCAGTTTACCGAGTTACTATGCCTCTCCCTGGAAGAAAATGGCTCCTTATAGAAAATCAGCTCTGAGACACTGAGATCATTTAATTAACCACTGTTGCAGTGAACTTGTTAGTATCTTTGTACAACTGCATAGGTAACTTATTCCTCCCTCCAAATGTCTGACTAACCTAGAAGAAATTGATTCTTCATTACTGTATAGTTCAGGTTTGGACAGAGGTGTAGAGTGGAATAAATGCAGCAGCTCATTTGGTGTGTGATCTTTTGCTTTCTGAGACTCAGGTTTTAGAATAAACAAACAAATAATAGGAAGTTCGGCCAGATAACCTATAATGGTTCCTTTCATCTTTAAAACTATAATTCTTTATTTACATATTCTACTTCAAATCCCAGATTTGGTCATTTATTTCGCTAATCTCTGTTTTGTCTGTCTATGAAAATAGTAGGCTTTCACTGGCTAGAGGTGTCTGTATATTTTCCATAGAATTAAAGTCTGGAAAACATTTTAATTTAAATGTATTATTGTGTTTCAAATTGGTCTCTTCTTATGGTTGCACTCAGTGTTATATTGTTTTTCTTAATATTTGAATAAGAATTATATATGAAAAGGGATATTTTAAAGAATAGAATTCAACTTGTAGAGGAAAGAGCACTGAACTGGGAGTTAGGGAAACTTAAGTCAGGTCATAGCTCTGCTCTTTACTTGGTGTATGTATGACCTTAGGTGTTTAGGTCTCATTTCCAACATAGGCAGAATTAGGAAGAATAGACTAAAGGTTTCTTCCAACTCTGCCTTTCTATGATTCTGATAGCTTTATTATGATTAGGACTTTGAGACTGATGCATCAGGTGGGTTGAATATTGTGTTTTTCATTCTAGAATATTTTCATCTCTTAATTGATAGATACATTGAAATATAGGTAACATTTCTAAGCAAATGATAAAAAAGCAACAAACTTCAAGGGAAAATGTATTTTCATCTGCATTTTAAAATCTAATTTTAAACTTAGATTTTAGAATAACAGGTTGCAAAAATGACTGATGAGGTTGGGCTGAAAAGAAGAATCTTTGAGAAAGAAGATAGGGTGGTAGTTAAAGGGAGATGGGGGTGTGAAGGAAGGTTTAATAGGATGAGAATGATTTGAGCATGTTTATAGGTTAAGGAGGATGAGTTGATAGAACAGAAGATATACCCAGAATGGGGAAAATTGATGAAGCAAGGTCCCAAGGTGATGTGAGCAGAGTGGATCCCAGCTATTAGTGGGGTGTTAACCTCAAACAGAGGAAGAGAGGTTTCATCCTCTGACCCTGCAGAGACGTTGATTAGGTGGGTTGCAGAAGTGATGTGTGTGGATGGGGCAGGTAGTACATACTTAAGGGAAGTGAGGTCATCTGAAAGTGATGGGATGGTTTATTAAAGAGAAAGGTGAAGGTTTGAGACAGCTACAAAAGGGAGAGGAGGTGAGAAAGGCAACTAAAAGAAGTCTTGAATGAGGTTAGAGCACAGATGTGCATGGGGTAGTGGCAAGGAACTGTGCTGTTGCATAATTTCCTCCAGCTGTGTTCAGCTGCCCTGGGGGGTGGGGCAGGGGTGGGGCGGGATGAGCTTCAGAAAAGGCAGGCTGTGGAGTTCATTAGGGGGTTCAAGGCCTGGGGAAGCGATGTGCAGGGGTAAAGAGGAGATGATATGCCTTGGTGCATTGATCTTATTAATTCCTCAAACAATCTTAAAAGATAAACTCAATTTTGACAGTTTAAAGAGAGGGAAACAGAGGCTACAGGAAATTAGATAATGCCTTGAAGTCAAACGTTCTTGTCCCTGCACCATATACTCTCATTTAATAGTTTAACACTTTCCCCTTCATTATCGCCATCAAAATTATTGTATTGAGTCATTCAGTGAATTATATGGATGAGAACGTTTCTTGTAAGGACTACGTAAAACTCAAAAGTAAACCTCGTTTAGTGAGTAGATTTCGTTTTACGGTAAATGGCAAATCCATGGAAAATCTAGCAGCACAATTTACCAGATATTTATGGCCACCAATCTTTGGCTTTCAGCACTGTGTCACTGCCTTTTGCTCTTTTTCTCTCTTGGCTGAGATTTAAAAACATTTTTTTAATCTTTGGGAAAGGTTGATAGCCCTATACAAGTCAAGATATTATCGCCACGTTTCCAAAATGCGGATGCCAAACTCTTTGGGGTTGTGATACACCCAGATGGTCTTCATTTTTTGCATTTCTGCAAATGTTATTACCAAATACAACAATTTTTCCTCCAAAGTCATTAGAGCCCATTTGGCACCTTCTCTAATCTGTCCTACTTGTTACCTTTTAATTACTTTGTGAGGGGATCTAGTTGTCTTGTTGTTGCTAAGGGCCAAATGACCAAGGGGTTAATGGTTTTTCTGTCTCTGGCCAATTGGTTTTTAGTCAGTAGTTATTTATGGGGAAGTCCAGGGGCCATTAGTTTTCAAGTATGTGCAGCTGTACTCTTCACAATTACTAGTCCATAAGCAAATGTGGACTTACTTTTTGTGTACGATTGTTTTTTCCCTGATTGGTTAGACAGTCTGTCGCCATTTATGAATGATTCTTGTTGATGCAAAACATGGCATTGAATTCTCTTTTATTATTTGGATTCCATGTTTCATAGGATGCTGTCATCTGGATTCAGACAAGGCACAAGGGTATGCACCTCCTGTCACTAGTGACAAATTGCTCCTGTGTAGCAAAATGTCAAATCTCGCCCACCACGTGTTAGCTGTACCATTCTCCAGCCATCGGCATAGGTGCTGATGATACTCATTGTAAAATCGGTGACCGGTTGGCCTGGGTCTTTTTTTTGCTCATGCTCTGTTCCTTTGGACATAAGGTAGAGATTACTATTAATGGTTCTTTCAGTTCCTAGGAGCTCCTCCCTCTGTGCTGTCTTACTGTGATTTTTTTTCTGCCCTCATTGAATGGTAGTCTTTGATGTCACACAAGAGAATACTGTTGGCTAACAGTCTGGAGACTGCTTCATCTGAGCTAACCACCACATGAAAACAAATGTGATCCATCATATTTCATTAACTAGCTGTCCTCCTTTTGGGTGCCCTTTTTTGATGTCAGAGTACATCCTGACAGGAATCAGAAAGATCTGTGTGATTAAGAACAGTAATAATGCTTATTGCATTGTATTGTAAATTACCTTCCTGGGCCCTGCTACTTTATCAGCCCCACTGGCATTGGCTCCCGTACATTTTTGACTACTCAGTATATACAGTGTATTAGCGCAATGGAGATCATTATGTGGCCTGTATTTGAGTCATTTTTATTTAAGATGCCAAACAATAAGCTGTTGATTGGGGGAACAAGAGGCGAACAATAATGTTCTGTGTCACATAATACACCACCATTTTCCAGCTTTGCTTTAGAAGGGCCCTCTTTATTGTTTTTGTATAAAAATGGTTCTTAGGAGGAGGAATATTTTGCTGAGGTATGTCATTATTTTGCAAATTTCTATTATCTCATCATGTTGTCTTCATTGTAAATTGCAGCTAATTAGGAACCTAGTTAGAGCCCCAGCTTTGAGGCTGGCTTTTTTGTGAAAAGAGCCCACCGATTACCGCACTACAAGAGAGGAAGGGAGAGAAAAAGGAGATTAATCTGGTTACCTAGGCGACACTCGCTTCCATCTGCGAGGAACAATACATTTTTGTTTCCTTGGCTCAGTTCAGATCTGTTTTGTTTAGAGGGGGAAAAAAAAAAAGAGAGAGAGAGAAAGAGAGAGAAAGAGAGAGAAAGAGAGGGAGAGAGGGAACCTAGCTCCAGAACAATGCTGAATTCTGTCTAGCCCAGGCTTACAGGCTTGATTCCTCTGCAAGTTAGGGGTCTCAGGGGAGTGAGAAGATGAAAGAGATAAGCTCCAAAGTTGTCAAAGGTCATGACCTTGCCACACAAAGCCAGCAGTTTTACCACTAAATCCCCTTCTCCCAAAAAAGCACTTAATGAAATAATATACTGTGCTTCTCAACACCCCATAGTCTATATTAAGGAACAAGGCCCCAGAATTGTGTATTTAAGGAGTCATTTTTAAATTTCATACTAAATTATCAGTGGCTCTAAGAAGCTACTTATGGGTCCAGTTTTTGTCTTGGCAAGTTAACTTTGGCTTTTCTACTTTTTTTTTCCAAGTGGCTTTCACAAAACCTACCATTTTGTTGTGGTGACACATAATGTTTAAGTTATGATTTTACTTTCCAGTGAATACAGCAGAACTATTGAATCAACCCAAGATTGAGACGTATTAACTACTCACTTCCAGTTGCTTTTGTTGTATGTCAAACTTGTAAGTCTTTAGAATAGGATGGCCATTTATTTTGCTCAGGCGTAATGTGTGGGTGTCGCCAGGCTGCTTGCTGCCTCTTATACAGTCACCAGAGAAAGGGCTGAGAATGGCAAGAAGCTGAAAGAGTCAGCCTAAAAGACTCGGGAATCTCAGGGCTTCTTCAGGAGAATTGGCTAAACCCACAGCCTCTGATGAGCATAGTGCTTTCGGCATCATGTTCTCACTGGTTGGTATGCCATCCTGCATAATGAGTAGTCATCCAGGAAGGTTATGTGTGATGACATACAGTTAAAGGAGTCTCCAGGAGAGGAATGTTGGCTTATCTGAGCTTTGCAGTCATAAAATGCATTGATTAAATCGGAGCAACTGGCTTATTTTAAAATACCCTGTAGAATCCACACTTCACGCCCCTGAATGTCTCCTCATCAGTCCTCCTTCCAAAATAGATTCTTAATAAAGGGAACATAAATCTTTTCATAACAACTACAAGTTACTAATGGTTGTCAGTATGCAGTGTACACTAATAGAGACTTCTCTTCAAAGGGAATTACCCATCTCTCTTATCTTACTTGCAAGTGGAAAAAAGATACCTACCCAAAGTATTTTGTATTTATCCCTCATCCAGCCCTCTGGAGCATCTGTACTCTTTCTCTCCCATTATAGCATTTGGGCAGCTCCAAGTGATGCATCTCATAGGATTTATAACGAGTCCTAGAAAACTATGAAAAAAATCAAACTCATGCAATTCTAATTCATTCTAATATTAATAGATTTTATGGATAAAAACAAAAGCAAAATCTTGCTTCTTATCCCAAACTTGTCTTCAAAGTGGTCCTCTATTTTTTGAGCCTTTGCAGGAAATCAGATAAACTTTCCAGTTTACCCGTGAGTACCTCAAATAAGGCAAGATACAAATTAGTTTAGTATGGCAAACCCTCAACAAGGGTCTTCTCCCAGTAACCTTTTACTGTATAAGGACAAATTACCAAATACTACATTGTTATTAAAAGCTGGAACATCTTTCTGAAGTTTGTGAAATCAAGTTTACTCTTGGCAATGGCAGGGACTAAATGTGCAGGTGTGTTTTGGAAATCCACTTTTAAACAGACAAATGAAATGGTTTCTTGTTATCTGAAAATGAACTTTTTTAATAAAGATGATGAAGCCTTTTTAAGCTTTCAGGGGACATGATACCTTTTTTTAAGTGAAGAATTTTAGTAAATTACATAGTTATACAGAGAAGTAGTTGTGGTAAGGAAGTCAACACAACTCAGAATAGCTTTCTTTACAGAGAGTATTTGAGCTCTACCGAGCACTCACTAGAAGGACCCCCGTGTCCTCTCCTCATCTGTCTGCAGAGTCGTCCGTCCAATTCCTGTTCTCAGCTTACCAGAGTCACATATGGTATCTAATCTCTTTATAAAGGCTTTGATTGATTATATGCTGAGAAGGTAAGGAAATGAAGATGAGAAAACTATTTGGCATGTGCAGAAGCATATTTTTGCTCACATTAGATAAGACAGAAATCTTTAACCACAAAATGTGTTAATGTAGCATGGGAATGCGGTTATCACCAGATGAGATGGCAATAGCTACTTACTAACCAGTATGACTGGTCTTAATAGACAGTGAAGAAGGGTGCATTTACCTGATGCCTTTAGGAAGGATTTGGTAGTTCTGTAATATACAAGTGTCTCTTGTCTTCAATCCTGCCTTATTGTTGCTTACTCAAGACCTTAGGTACCCCCTGTTAGGAAGTAACTTCTAATATTCTGCCCTGAAAAAGTAGTTCAAAATGGATGCAGAGGAAAGAGTGCCACCTGCTGATTTCTCATCCTAAAGCAATTCTGATTTTCCTTGGAGGTTTCTCAGCAAGATCTCATAATTCCTGATACTATTTACTAAGTCATAAATGACAAGCACAAAGCCTGGAGTGGTGGGGCTACAGTTTTGTGAGCTGTAAGGTAGAGTCAGAGGGGTTCAAGGATTGATTACAAAATATTTTCATTCAGTTCAAAATACTCACTATTATGGGTTTCAAAACATTCAAATTCACCATTTCATCAATTTTTCATGTTTTTCTTCTTATCAGCTACAGGGAAACTTGTGGACAACAGGAAAGTGACTTCCTTGTCTTATGAAATTTCCTTGTCTTGAATTTCTTCTGGACTCTTCTCAGAGTGGAAAAAACATGTCTAATAAAAGCCACTTTGTGATATTGGAAGTTGCTCTCACGAACGTTACTTTTTCTTCATTCTGTCTTGCAAGGAAACATGCTTCTTTCTAGTTGCCTGTGACACTATCAAAGAAAATTGCTTAAAGTCAAATAAAAATATGTATTAACTTGCCCCCAAATGCATTTGCAAATTAAGGCTGTAGAAATTCATCATTTCTGTTTTTCCTGCTGAAGTTTGCAATTCAGGGAAATTTTATAAGTTTTCAAACAATTATTAATATGTAATTGCTCACAAAGTACTGAGAAGTTAGGAGAAGTAATGTGTGTCTAAGAAAGACAGGAGCCTCTAGCTGATGAATACAAATTGAAGTAAGCCCCAGGAAGAATTTTCAGTTGAGTGTGATTCTGACATCAGATACATCCGTGTACCTTTTTTTTTTTTTTTGCCACACCTGCATCACCAATTAATAGGAGAAAACACTGTTTTTCTTAGTGAAATGGCAGAAGGAATGGTCCATACTAACACCCATTCTTTAAAAAAGACTTCCAATTAAGTATAATTTATAAAGTTGACCAACATAATGGGTGGGCTGATGCATGCTTATCCAAAGTGAAACTCATCACCTATTGCAGTTTATTTATCCTTAATTGTTACTTTAGAACAGTTACCATTAACCTGTGCCTTCAGTGTTAGGGTGATTTTATCTCTAATCAACTCAGGCATGAATCAGATTGCAGGCACAGCAAGAATGAGCAACAAAGGAGTTGTTACCACAAAGGAACAACTCTAAAAACGGGCCAGAGCTGTCAGTATCTCTTCTACTCTGCAAAATAAAAGTTAACAAAAAAATAGAGAATCCTTTTCTTTTGGAGAAATAAAAAGGGAAAAGATGGAAAGAAAAAAAATAAGAAAATTTAGTCACAAAGCATTTATTTATAATGTTAGTAAAATAAAACATGTTTTCCAATCCTTAGAAAACAGGAAGCTGTTATCATGTCATTGATATGAGTGGCCATGGTGGCCATTTGTATTAAGGTGAGACAAATCTGAGTGTGTGTGTGTACACATGCATGTGTGCATGTACACATGTGCATTTTAAGGAACACTGTTTTCTCTTTTTAAATTTGATTAATTTCTGTAGACATTTTGCAAATAAGCAATCCTGCCCATGTATAAGTAACTCTACCGTATTATAAACAATTTTCTTTTTTTTTTTTTTAAATTAATTCATAGGATCAAATTATTTTCCCTTTATTTATTTTTTTATTTATTTATTTTTGGCTGTGTTGGGTCTTCGGTTCGTGCGAGGGCTTTCTCTGGTTACGGCAAGTGGGGGCCACTCCTCATCGCGGTGCGGGGACCGCTCTTCATCGCGGTGCGCGGGCCTTTCACTATCGCGGCCCCTCCCGCTGCGGGGCACAGGCTCCAGACGCGCAGGCTCAGTAGTTGTGGCTCACGGGCCCAGCTGCTCCGTGGCATGTGGGATCTTCCCAGACCAGGGCTCGAACCCGTGTCCCCTGCATTAGCAGGCAGATTCTCAACCACTGCGCCACCAGGGAAGCCCCTATAAACAATTTTCTAAATAGAACATTTATTGTTGTTATGATTTCCCCACTGATATATCTATTTACCTTTTAAAATAGGAAAAAAAGTGTTTGGCAATTATATATCATTTGGAAGTTAGTCCATTGGTAAATTTGGTATCAAAATGCTATTAATATTTTAGAACACTATTCTAATTTCTAAAGAAAGATTCTCCAGCAAATGCATAGCCACTGGTAGTAATGGCAATTTTTATGTGAGGCGCAAGGTCTCTTCCTTCCTTTTTCCTGGGTACTGGTTTGTTAGTCCTTTGGTTTAACTTCCTGTTTTAACTGTTTAGGCAAAGGGACTGCTACCTCCTTTACCTACATTTTTTCTTATAGGAATCATACCTCTCGGGATGCAATTTAACTTCATCACTGCCGGTTACTTCTTTCTTGTATTTCTCCCAAAACACACACACACACGTAGTCATTCATTTGTTTTACACATATTTATTAAGTACCTGCATGTGCCGGCATTGTTCAGGGATATATCTTGGGTTATATTGTGTATTTAGGAATATAAACCCAACAAAGATCACTGCCCCTGGGGAACCACATTCTAGTAGGGAGAGAGGTCTAAAAGTAATAAGCATATCTTGACTCTGAAAACTTTGACAAATGAACTGAGTAATATTGAATAGTAGTTGTTCAATACATTTTGTTGTTTCAATCGAGAAGTTGTTTTTTTGTGTGTGTGTGTGAGGAAATGCTTGGAAAATAGTTCTATTTCTGCAGTGGTAAACTGCATCCAATGCTTCAACTACATTTTGATGATTGAATGAAGGTAAGAAGATTCCAAGTAATGGGGACCATACTAGAGATTGGACGATATCTTCTTTGGAAGAACACAAGACCCACAAAATAATTTCAAGGAGAAGTATCAACTCTGCTCATTGTTCCTTCTGTAACTCTTCAAAACTTGTATCTTAATGTAGAAGATATTTCTAGTGAAATATTAGGGGAAGGTATTAAGGATGAGTGGGAACACGATACCATTTGACCAAAAAATATTTTGAAACATTCTTAACTAAAATGATACCTGGTATCTCTGGCTTATAAAAGTTTAAACGCAAAAAAATTCTTGATTACATACTATAGGCTATCTTTAAGCTTCCGTTTTTCTTTTTGGCTTTCATAAAATCATGGAAGTTTCAAGCTGAAGGCTTTAGTCTGATCTTATTACTCACTTCTTGGGATTTAGTATCCCTTTGAAAATCTGCTAAAAACCATAGACCCTGTCATTCCAAAATTTAATATATGTACGTAAAATGCTGCTCTAAATTTCAGGTAATTTGTAGATACTATGAATCCATTGAGTGGCCCTTAGACATGAGGTAGATCTAGTCTAGTCTGTTCAGTTTACAGATGAGAATATAGAGATGCAATTACATTGTGATTTACTTAAGACCACACAAGTAGTGAATGTCAGGCTAAGAATAAAGAAGTTTTCTGATTCCTACCTTGTGTGAATTACTTCCACTCTGCGTCCCGTTCTGGATACTTAAAGCTGCATTATAACTCATCCCACAACTCTGAGACTTAAACCTACACTTTATTATTCTCTCTCATGATCCTGAGATTTGATTGGATTTATCTGGATGGTTCTCACTTGGGGTCTGTCATGTATTTGCAGTCAGATCACAGCTCGGGCTGGAGTCATCTGATGGCCTGACTGGCTGGATATCTAATGTGATTCCCTCACTTATATGTCTGGTATCACAGCTAGGACGGCTGGAACAACAGGAGGCCGGGTGTGGTTCTCTCTCCATGCTGCCTCTCCAAGTGGCCAGCTCTTACAAAGCATGGCAGTCTCTTACATGGCAGCTGGCTTCCTCCAGAGTGAGCGTTTCAGGAGACCCAGGTGAAGGCTGCAAGATTTATTATGACCCAATCTTGGAAGTCACGGAACATCCTTTCTACTGCGTTCTGTTGATCAAAAAGCAAATCACAGGGACAGCCCAGGTTAAAAGCAAGTGAGTTCACATGGGTGTGAATACCGAAAGCATGGTTCATTGGGGGGGGGCCATCTTTGGAAACTAGCTACCATCATCCTCTTTAAGTGTTAGCCATATCTGACTTTTTGGAAGAAACGTCTACAAAAACATAGAAATTTACCAGTAAATTATTCAAAATTTAAATATTTAAATTATCCTCTTGAAAATGACATATTTTTAATAGAGTACTCATTTTTCTAGTTAATATTAAAATGGAGGGTCATAATACCTTAAAAAAAGAATCTCAAGGAACTGAGAACTTGGATTTCTTTCCTTTTAGGAACTAGATCTTAAAAATATACGTGCAGATTTAATCCAAGCTCTGCATCAAGGATGTCCGTCCATTGCTCCTGGTAATTGAATTCCACTGACTGACATAATTAGGCCCTATCTGTTAAACCTGTTGTGTCAAAATCTTCTTGAAGTGCCTTCATTTACATATTTCTAACGTTGCAGAAACAATCATAATAGTCGGTTCTGTCAAGGCCCATTGTAGAATGCTTTCATTCTCTGATTGACAGTGATAATAATTGATACTATGGGTCCTTTATATTACAGTAGTTGTTTATTTGACATAATATTTTAGAAAATGTGCACCGAAAATCCTTAAAAAGTGTTTTGGTAAAAGTAGCTTCATCAATTTTTCATCCATTTTTCACTCCTGTCATCTCAAACGGTTTGCATCAAACTGTCCCTAAATTAGTAGACTGGAAAAAAAGAGCTATCTTAGTCTCTTATTTCAGATATTTTCTGGTGTCTATAGTCATTCCTCTCTGTAATCATTTACAGTTTACTGAGTGGCAGATATACATAAAAATATCTGAGGATTTTAAACCAAAGAAGATATACTTTTTCTCTTGGCCCATTCTTTTAATTTAATTAGGAAGACTTTGCAAGACCTTTTAGTAACTAAGGGAACTGACATATTATAAAATAATTCAAGAGAACATTAGGGACTTAAGTACTCCCTAATTCTTATTGCTTCTGTTTTTTCAGTTAAGATATTAACACTAGTCAGTTAAGACCTATTTGGAGTTATTTGAGGCAGACTAATAAAAAAATCTCTGCCTGATTTTTTTTTTTTAAATCCAGCCATTATACAAAGGAATAAGCTAAATGAGGGCTGCAAGGTTATCTTTACTGCTGATAAAGGTGATATCAGAGAATGTGGTCAGGACGTCTTGTTAATACTTAGTGCCAGGATTAGTCAGATTTGCCCACCCAGTCATGGCAGGAGTGGACAGGGGCAGGCCTCCCCAACAGGGGCAGAACCAGGCAGAACTTGTGATCCCTGCAAGCATCCAGCTCCCAAGAGAAAAAAAGAGGAAGGATCTGAGCAACTTAGATTCACTTTCTCCTACCAAAGCCACACACACACACACACACACACACACACACACACACACACGCACGCACACACACACGGTTACTGCCTCTCCCTTCAAAAGCAGTGATAGAGGGGACAGTGAGAAACCAGGAGTAGAAGATAATGGGGTTGACTCCATAAGTAAGGACAACAGGAAAAGCACTTTGCCACTAATTTTCTACAGCTTTTTGTTCTCTTAACATCTTCGGTTTAATCTTTAAACCATTAACAAGATAATATATGAAATGAGTTCTCTTACCTTTCTTCTCAAGACAATCTCTAATTTTAATATTCTTTCTGTTCTACTATTCTGATGAAAAGATGGGGATTCTCTTTATGTGCATAAGAGTGACCATGGAATGCTCTGACAAAAGCTTTCCTATTCATTGACTGGGTCAGGATAATAATTCTTTTCCATTGATGATTACTACAAAGGCCTTTGGCATCAATAGTCCATTTAAGTAATCCAGTGATAAACCTAGCCAGAGGAAAGAATCCAGAATGGATATCAATGCAAAACAATTCCAGATGCAAATAGAGGGTTCAAGCACCAATTAGGGGAATCTTTTTCTTCTATATTTAGTTCCATTGGAAATTTTTCTGAAATGAATATATAGTAAATCTGTTCAAGCTTTGATAATTTATGTTATAGCTAGTGAAGAAAACGTATGTTTTTCCTATTTTTAACCTCTCTGTATTTTATAAAAGTTTTCTCAAGATAGTTTCAAGTTCTATTGTTTGTGACAGTTGTATATGTGATGTGATTCATTCATTCAACAAATATTTGTTGAGATCCTAATATATACCAGATAATATTCCAGGGCACTTCTCTTATTTAATGATGGATTTAAAAGAAATGTAATGAGGAAAAAGTATGTTAACTAAAGGGGATGAGAGGATAGAGGGCGTATTTCAGATAGAGAAGTTCTTTTCAAAAAGGTGACAACTGATCAGAGTACTTTTAATGAAGTGAAGGAATGAGCCATGAAGATGCCATACTAATTCTGGAATTGCAAGCCAGACAGAGAATTGCAGATGCAAAGACTCTGAGGCAGAAACACGCTTAACAGGCAACTTGCATTAGAATGTGGCCAGATTTGACAAAAAGGGTTGAATTTTCAACATGAATTTGATATTTAGTAGTAAGGAAAAAATCTGCATATTATACTGAAAAAAACTGTGTTCTATATTATAGATGCCTCTTTTTCAATAATCATCTGATCATTCAAGTTCATCTTCTTCCATAATTTATAGCAGCTTCCTTGAGATGCCATTAACATAATTTAAACTTTACTCATTTAAGCATGTAAGTCAGTAAATTTATAGAGCTGTGCAACTATTATTACAATCCAATTTTAGAACATTCCACTGTCTTCAAAAGATCCCTCATGCCCATTTACAGACAGTCTCTCTTCCCACCGCCAGCTCCAGGCAAACAATAATCTATTTTATGGACTTGCTTTTTTGGACATTTTATGTAATTAGAATTATACAATATGTGGTTTTCTGGATTTGGCTTCTTTCACTTTGTATAATGTTGTTGAGGTTATTGCCTATATGAACATGCATCAGCTGTTTATTACTTTTTATTGCTGAATACTATTCCATTGAATGAATTAGCATTTTGGTTTTTCTTTCACCTGTTGATGGAAATCTGTACTTCTTTTTTAATTTTTTTTAACTTGTTGGCTATCGTGAATAATGTTGCTGTCACCTTCACATTCAAGTCATTGTATGGACATATGTTTTCATCTCTTTGGTTGGATACCTAAAAGTGGAATTGCTGGGTTTTATGGTAAATTTACCTTTAACTGTTAATGAAACTGCCAGACTGTATTCCAAAGTAGCTATATGGTTTTATATATCTACCAGCAATACATGCCTGTTCCAGTTTCTTCACATCCTAGATGACATTTGGTATTACCTGTCTTTTTGAATATAGCCATCATTGTGGATATGAAGTGGCATCTCACTGTGGTTTTAATTTGCATTTCCCTAATCATTAATTTTTTTAGCACATTTTAATATGTATTTAACTATATCTTCTTTGGTGAAATGTTCATCCAGATCTCTAATGAATTTTTGATTGGGCTGTTAGTTTTATTGAATTCTTTATATATTCTAAATACAAATTCTTTATCTTTAATATAATTTACAAATACTTTTTTTCCCCAGTCTGTGATTCATATTTTCAAACTCCTAATGGTGTCTTTTGAGGAACAAAAGTTTTAATTTTCATAAAGTTCACTTTATTATTTTTTTTCTTTTATGTGTCCTGCTTGAAGATCAGGAAGATTTTTTCCTCTTTTCTTCTAAACATCACATAGCTTTTGTTTTTACATTTAGGTCCATGATCAATTGTGAGGTGGTTTTTTTTTTTTTTTAATTTATTTTTATTTATTTATTTTTGGCTGTGTTGGGTCTTCGTTTCTGTGTGAGGGCTTTCTCTAGTTGCGGCAAGCGGGGGCCACTCTTCATCACGGTGCACGGGCCTCTCACTATTGTGGCCTCTCTTGTTGTGGAGCACAGGCTCCAGACGCGCAGGCTCAGTAGTTGTGGCTCACGGGCCCAGTTGCTCCGCGGCATGTGGGATCTTCCCAGACCAGGGCTCGAACCCATGTCCCCTGCACTGGTAGGCGGATTCTCAACCACTGCGCCACCAGGGAAGCCCAGGTGGGTTTTTTTGTTTGTTTTGTCTTTTTTGTTTTTTGTTTTTGATGGCAGTAAAGGTCTTTTAGCACATGGAAATCGTATTGTTTCAGCACTATTAGTAGTTGTTGTAGAGATTACATTATACATTTTAAATGCTCACAATCTATATTAGATTAATACTAAACGAATTCTTATAAAATATACAAACTCTGCTGTAATATATTTCCATTTCTTCCCACTCTTTGTGCAACTACTATAATATACATTATGTATATATGTTATGTACACGGTAATACAATATTATAATTATCGATTCATGCAATCTATGCCTCTTAAAGAAGTTTGGAGAAAAAAAGGACAAAAACTTATTTATGTTTGTTATATTAACTCACATATTTAGATTTTCTGGTGCTCTTCATTTTTTTTTCCATTTTTTTTCTGTGGATTGAATTACTATCTGAATATCTGCTTTAATTTTCTTGCTCCATTACACCTCAGTTATCTCCACCTTTTTGCTAGTATGTGTATATATTATATTTATATATCTATATATGTTATAAGTATATACAGAATATTATATATTTCTATTTATAGAAATAATTTTCATATGCTATGAAGCCAACAATACAGTTTTATAATTATTTTATAATTATTGTTTTATTAAATTGTCTTTTATAAACATCTGTTAAAGGATAATGAGGAAAAATACATATGTTTATACTGTCTTTACAGAGCTCTTTATTTCTTTATGTGAAATCAAGTTACCATTTGGTGTCATTTACTTTCAGCCCAAAGGACTTTCTTTAGTATTTCTTATAAGAAAGGTGTACTAATAATGAGTTCTTTCATATTTTGTTCATCTGGAAATATCTTTATTTCTCTTTCATTTTAAAAAGTGAAAAATAGTTGATGTACAATGTTATGTTAGTTTTAGCTGTACTACGTGATGATTTGACATTTGCATACATTATGAAATGATCACCAGGATAAGTCTACTAACCATCTGTCTCCATACAAAGTTATTACAATATTGTTGACCATATTCCTCATGCTGTATATTACATTCCTGTGACTTATTTATTATATAACTGGAAGTTTGTACCTCTTAATTACCTTCACCTATTTCACCTCCCTCACCCCATCCCCTCTGGCAACCACCTGTTTTTTCTCTGTATCTGTGAGTCTGTTTTCATATTTTTTGTTTGTTTTCTGTGTTTTGTTTTTTTTAGATTCTACGTATCAGTGAGCTCATATAGTATTTGTCTTTCTGTGTCTGACTTATTCTACTTAGCATAATATCTTATATATCCATCCCTGTTATCACAAATGGCAAGGTTTCATTTTTTATGGCTGACTGATCTTCCATTATATATATATTCTATCATGTCGTCTTTATTCATTCAACTATTGATGGACACTTAAGCTGCTTCTGTATCTTAGCTACTGGGCTATTATAAATAATTATGCAAAGAAAATTGATGTGAAATATATCTTTTTGAATTAATGATTTTGTTTTCTTTGGGTAAATACAATTTCTTCTTTTTTTTGAGGGATAGTTTTGCTGGATATAAAATTCTTACTTGACAAGGTATTTTTTCCTCCTGACACTTTAATTATAGTATAATGTTACAATTACTGCATTATGAAATTGTCTTTTAAATCACTTGAGAAGCAAAGGTGCATGCATGTTTCCACTATACCACTTCCTTCCTTCTGTACCACTTCCTTCTGGCCTCTATTGTTTCTTCTGAGAATCTGTTAAACTTATTGTGGTTCCCTTATATATGATGAATCATTTTTCCCTTGCTGTTTTCAGATTTTTCTCTTGTTCTTTAGCTTTTAATAACTTGACTATTATGTTTCTAGATGTGGATCTCTTTTGTTTATCTTACTAGGTTTGTTGAACTTTTTGGGTATGTAATTTATGTTTTTTGGCACATTTTGGAAGCTTGTGATCATTATTTCTTCAAATATTTTTTCAGCCCTTTTTCTTTCTGCTCTCCTTCTGGGACTCCTATTATTCATATGTTGGTGTACTTGAAGTTTTCCCTCAGGTCTCTGAGGCTTTGTTCATATTTCTTCAATCTTTCAATCTTTTTTCCCCATTCTTTTTAAGATTAGGTAAGCTCAACTGATCGATCTCCAAATTAGCTGATACTTTTTTCTGCTACTCAAATCTGCTGTTGAGTCCTTCCAATAAATTTTTCATTTCTTTCACTATATTTTTCCAACTCTAAAATTTCCATTTTTTAAGAAAAGCATTTAACCTCTTGATTGATACTCTATATTTGATGAATCGTTGTTGTCAAGTTTTCCTCCTTCTAAAACATATTAAAAAAATTTTTTTTTTAAACATAATTGTAACAGTTGTTTTGAAGTTTTTGTCTGCCAAGTCCTACATCTGGGGCCCCTCAGAGACAGTTTCTATTAACTGTTTTCCCCAGTGTATGGATTACAGTTTCTTATTTCTTTGACTGTCTTGCTATTTTATTGTTGAAAACTGGACAATTTGATAACATAGTGTAATAACTCTGGATTCTGATCTACCCCTCCTTCCACCTCCAGGAGTAGTTGTTGTTGCTATTATTGTTCATTTGTTTAGTGATTTGCCTGGACTAGTTTTATGGATTTTATCTTGCCCTCAGTTGCATCATTGATATCTCTTCCTTGTGTTTTTAATTTATTTAATCTTCTTTTTTTTTTTCCAAGTCTGGCTTCCTATATTTCCCTTGGATCAGTTTAGTAGTCAGACAATGATTAGTCAGAGGTTGTGCTTAAATATCGTGAGCCAGTAAGATTTCCGTCCTTTGCCAATAGATCTGTGTGTGAGTTGAGAAACACAAAATTCAGGCCGTTCATGAATCTGCCCCAGCTTTTACTTTCTGCACATGCAAGGCCTCACATTCAGGAAAGCACGAGTAAATAGCTAGGTCTGTCTACATTATCTTGTAATTATGTTCATAGCCTTTCTGACCCTAGGGATATGTGGGAATTTATCAAGGGCCACAGTGGCTATCTCTTTCACTTGATCTCTCCAAAAAACTTCTGAAGTTTGTCTGAAGTTCTGTTGCTTATTCCAACCAGTATTGTAACCTCATGTAAGCTATGATATTGGCTTTTCCTGATTGTTTGTCACAGAGATTGCTGTTGTTTCTGATAGCACCTCAAGGTGTGGACATTTTCAAGCTCTGCTCCAAATCAATTCTTCCCTGTCCGGAAAGAAAGCTGATGTTCCTTACAGCTTGTCATGCCCTGGTAAATACAGCAATAAGGAGCTGGGAGCCAGTGAATGGGGTAGAAGCAGCCCCAGGATAAAGTGCTACACAGACTCCCCTTGTTTTTTGGAGGTTTAGCAATTTTTCTTGAATAAACATTTCACTACATTTTTGTATACCTGTGGTCAATTTTCAGAGTTCTGAAATGGTTGTTTTTGGCAATTTTATCCAGTTTTATTGTGGCTTTGTGTGGAGAAAATTTGCTGAGCTTTCCACTTGGCCATTTAGGAAAGCTCTTCTTCAGTAATTTTTTTTAGTTGAGATTCACATAACAAAAAAATTAGCCATCTTAAAGTATACAATTCAGAGGCATAATCATTTGCAGTATTGTGCAACCACACTTCTGTATATCTCCAAACATTTTTATCATCCCAAAGAAAATTTTGTACCCATTAAGTAGTCACTCCCCTATTCTCTCATTCCACCAGCCCTGGGTAACCACAAATCTCCTTTCTGTGTTATGGATTTACCTGTTCTAAATATTACATATGAATAGAATCGTCAAACATATAAACTTTTATGTCTGTCTTCTTTCACTTAGCATATTGGTTTTGAGGCCCATCCACATGACAGAATGTGTTAGTACTTTATTCCTTTTTATGGCTAAGTAATATTCATGTATTTATACCAGATTTTGTTTAGGTACTCATTTGTTGGTGGACATTTGGGTTGTTTCCATCTTTTATCTATTGTGAATAATACTGCTACAAACATTCGTGTACAAATATTTGTTTGAGTCCTGTGTCCAATTCCTTTGGCTATATACACAGATGTAGGATTTCTGGGTAATTCTATGTTCACCTTTTTGGAGGAACCACCAAACTGTTTTCTGCGGCAGCTCTACTATTTTATTTTTTCACCAGCCATGTATGAGTGTTCCAATTTCTCCACATTCTTACCAACACTTATTTTCCATTTTTTTAAATTACTGTAGTCATCCTAGTGAGTGTGAAGTATTATCTCATTATGGTTTTGATTTACATTTCCCTAATGACTAATAATGTTGTTTCATATATATATGAAAATATATATATTTCATATATATATATGAAAATCAAACAGACTCATAAAATGCACTGGTACTAATATGCTATGAAGCAGAGTTTCACAGAGTTGTGGCTCTGTGGGGAAGATCCAGGAAGACTTCTCTGAGAAATGATATTTGAAACCTTCAAGGAGTTAATGAAGCAATGAGAGGGCAGGAAGATCTTTCCAGATAGAGGAGACAATATTTGCAAAAACCCCATGGCAGGAGGAGTATGGTGAATTCAGAAGCCTAAATGAAGACTCTTGTAACTGTTGTAGAGAATAAAAGAGAGCAAGGTACAAGATCTGACTGGAGAGGTTGGGGGGAAGACCATGCTTTGCCTTGTAGCCTTTCATCCAACAATATGGTGTATGTGTTACTGGGTAACATGGTCAGATTCACTTTTAAAAAATAATTCTAGGCCTTCCCTCATGGCACGGTGGTTAAGAATCTGCCTGCCAATGCAAGGGACATGGGTTCGAGCCCTGGCCTGGGAAGATCCCACATGCCGTGGAGCAACTAAGCCTGTGCACCACGACTACTGAGCCTGAGCTCTAGAGCCCGCAAGCCACAACTACTGAGCCCACGTGCCACAACTACTGAAGCCTGTGTGCCTAGAGCCCGTGCTCCGCAACGAGAGAAGCCACAACAATGAGAAGCCCGTGCACCGCAACGAAGGGTAGCCCCTGCTCACCGCAACTAGATAAAGCCCGCGCACAGCAACGAAGACCCAACACAGCCAAAAATAAGTAAATTAATAAATTAATTTAAAAAATAATTCTGGTTGTCTGTGGATAATCAAGGAAGGTGGAGCATCATTAGATAAGAATAGACAAACTAGTACACTATTATATTGTTCCAAACAAGTTGTCATGGTACCTGGAGCTAGGTGGAGGAAATGGAGAGTTGCATTTGGAATAGAGATTTTTAAGAGGTAAATTGTCAGAGGAGCTTCAAGATGGCAGAAGAGTAAGACGTGGAGATCACCTTCCTCCCCACAAATACATCAGAAATACATCTACATGTGGAACAACTCCTACAGAACACCTACTGAACTCTGGCAGAAGACCTCAGACCTCCCAGAAGTCAAGAAACTCCCCACGTACCTGGGTAGGGCAAAAGAAAAAAGAAAAAACAGAGACAAAAGAATAGGGATGGGACCTGCACCAGTGGGAGGGAGCCGTGAAGGAGGAAAGGTTTCCACACACTAGGAAGCCCCTTCGCAGGCAGAGACTGCGGGTGGCGGAGGGGGGAAGCTTCGGAGCCACAGAGGAGAGCGCAGCCACAGGGGTGTGGAGGGCAAAGCGGAGAGACTCCCGCACAGAGGCTCGGCGCCAAGCAGCTCTCACCAGCCCGAGAGGCTTGTCTGCTCACCCCCCGGGGCGGGCGGAGGCTGGGAGATGAGGCTCGGGCTTCGGAGGTCAGATCCCAGGGAGAGGACTGGGGTTGGCGGCGTGAACACAGCCTGAAGGGGGCTAGTGCGCCACGGCTAGCTGGGAGGGAGTCCAGGGAAAAGTCTGGAACTGCCGAAGAGACTAGAGACTTTTTCTTGCCTCTTTGTTTCCTGGTGCGTGAGGAGAGGAGATTTAGAGCGCTGCTTAAAGGAGCTCCAGGGACGGGCGTGAGCCGCGGCTATCAGCACAGACCCCAGAGACGGGCATGAGACGCTAAGGCTGCTGCTGCCGCCACCAAGAAGCCTGTGTGCAAGCACAGGTCACTATCCACAACGACCCACCCGGGAGCCTGTGCAGCCCGCCACTGCCAGGCTCCCGTGACCCAGGGACAACTTCCCCGGGAGAACGCACGGCACGCCTCAGGCTGGTGCAACATCACGCTGGCCGCTGCCACCGCAGGCTCGCCCTACATCCGTACCCCTCCCTCCCCCCGGCCTGAGTGAGCCAGAGCCCCCAAATCAGCTGCTCCTTTAACTCCGTCCTGTTGGAGTGAAGAACAGACACCCTCAGGCGACCTACACGCAGAGTCGGGTCCAAATCCAAAGCTGAACCCTGGGAGCTGTGTGAAAAATGAAGAGAAAGGGAAATCTCTCCAAGCAGCCTCAGGAGCGGTGGATTAAATCTCCACAATCAACTTGATGTACCCTGCATCTGTGGAATACCTGAATAGACAACGAATCATCCCAAATTGAGGAGGTGGACTTTGGCTGCAACGATATATATATATATTTTTTTTCCCCTTTTTTTCTTTTTTTTGATTGTGTATGTGTATGCTTCTGTGTGTGATTTTGTCTGTATAGCTTTGCTTTTACCATTTCTCCTAGCGTTCTGTCTGTCCATTTTTTTGTTGTTGTTGTTGTTTTTAGTATAGTTTTTAGCACTTGTTATCATCGGGGGATTTGTTTTTTGGTTTGGCTGCTCTCTTCTTTCTTTTTTTTTTTATTACTGAAAAAAATTTTTTTAATAATCATTTTTTATTTTAATTACTTTATTTTATTTTATTTTATTTTATCTTCTTCTTTCTTTCTTTCTTTCTTTTCTCCCTTTTATTCTGAGCCGTGTGGATGACAGACTCTTGGTGCTCCAGCCAGGCGTCAGGGTGCTGCCTCTGAGGTGGGAGAGCCAAGTTCAGTACACTGGTCCACAACAGACCTCCCAGCTCCATGTAATATCAAACGGTGAAAATCTCCCAGAGATCTCCATCTCAACATGAAGACCCAGCTCCACTCAACGACCAGCAAGCTACAGTGCTGGACACCCTATGCCAAACAACTAGCAAGGCAGGAGCACAACCCCATCCATTAGCACAGAGGCTGCCTAAAATCATAATAAGGCCACAGACACCCCAAAACACACCACCAGATGTGGACCTGCCCAACAGAAAGACAAGATCCAGCCTTATCCACCAGAACACAGGCACTAGTCTCCTCCACCAGGAAGCCTACACAACCCACTGAACCAACCTTAATCACTGGGGACAGGCACCAAAAACAACGGGAACTACAAACCTGCAGCCTGTGAAAAGGAGACCCCAAACACAGTAAGTTAAGCAAAACAGAAGACAGAGAAACACACAGCAGATGAAGGAGTAATGCAAAAACCCACCAGACCTAACAAATGAAGAGGAAATAGGCAGTCTACCTGAAAAAGAATTCAGAATAATGATAGTAAAGATGATCCAAAATCTTGGAAATAGAATGGAGAAAATACAGGAAACATTTAACAAGGACCTAGAAGAACTAAAGAGCAAACAAACAGTGATGAACAACACAATAAATGAAATTAAAAATTCTCTAGAAGGGATCAATAGCAGAATAACTGAGGCAGAAGAACAGATAAGTGACCTGGAAGATAAAATGGTGGAAATAACTACTGCAGAGCAGAATAAAGAAAAAAGAATGAAAAGAATTGATGACAGTCTCAGAGACCTCTGGGACAACATTAAACGCACCTACATTCGAATTATAGGGATCCCAGAAGAAGAAGAGGAAAAGAAAGGGACTGAGAAAATATTTGAAGAGATTATAGTTGAAAACTTCCCTAATATGGGAAAGGAAATAGTTAATCAAGTCCAGGAAGCACAGAGAGTCCCATACAGGATAAATCCAAGGAGAAACAAGCCAAGACACATATTGATCAAACTATTAAAAATTAAATACAAGGAAAAAATATTAAAAGCAACAAGGGAAAAACAACAAATAACACACAAGGGAATCCCCATAAGGTTAATAGCTGATCTTTCAGCAGAAACTCTGCAAGCCAGAAGGGAGTGGCAGGACATATTTAAAGTGATGAAGGAGAAAAACCTACAACCAAGATTACTCTACCCAGCATGGATCTCATTCAGATTTGACAGAGAAATTAAAACCTTTACAGACAAGCAAAAGCTAAGAGAATTCAGCACCACCAAACCAGCTTTACAACAAATGCTAAAGGAACTTCTCTAGTCAGGAAACACAAGAGAAGGAAAAGACCTACAATAACAAACCCAAAACAATTAAGAAAATGGTAATAGGAACATACATATCAATAATTACCTTAAATGTAAATGGATTAAATGCTCCAACCAAAAGACATAGACTGGCTGAATGGATACAAAAACAAGACCCATATATATGCTGTCTACAAGAGATCCACTTCAGACCTAGGGACACATACAGACTGAAAGTGAGGGGATGGAAAAAGATATTCCATGCAAGTGGAAATCAAAAGAAAGCTGGAGTAGCAGTTCTCATATCAGACAAAATAGACTTTAAAATAAAGACTATTACAAGACACAAAGAAGGACACTACATAATGATCAAGGGATCGATCCAAGAAGAAGAGATAACAATTGTAAATATTTATGCACCCAACATAGGAGCACCTCAATCCATAAGGCAAATGCTAACAACCATAAAAGGGGAAATCGACAGTAACACAATCATAGTAGGGGACTTTAATACCCCACTTTCACCAATGGACAGATCATCCAAAATGAAAGTAAATAAGGAAACACAAGCTTTAAATGATACATTAAACAAGATGGACTTAATTGATATTTATAGGGCATTCCATCCAAAAACAACAGAATACACATTCTTGTCAAGTGCTCACGGAACATTCTCCAAGATAGATCATATCTTGGGTCACAAATCAAGCCTTGGTAAATTTAAGAAAATTGAACTCGTATCAAGTATCTTTTCCGACCACAACGCTATGAGACTCGATATCAATCACACGAAAAAATCTGTAAAAAATACTAACACATGGAGGCTAAACAATACACTACTTAATAACCAAGATATCACTGAAGAAATCAAAGAGGAAATAAAAAAATACCTAGAAACAAATGACAATGAAAACACGACAACCCAAAACCTATGGGATGCAGAAAAAGCAGCTCTAAGAGGGAAGTTTATAGCAATACAATCCTACCTCAAGAAACAAGAAACATCTCAAATAAACAACCTAACCTTATACCTAAAGCAATTAGAGAAAGAAGAACAAAAAAACCCCAAAGTTAGCAGAAGGAAAGAAATCATAAAGATCAGATCAGAAATAAATGAAAAAGAAATGAAGTAAACGATAGCAAAGATCAATAAAACTAAAAGCTGGTTCTTTGAGAAGATAAGCAAAATTGATTAACCATTCGCCAGACTCATCAAGAAAAAAATGGAGAAGACTCAGATCTATAGAATTAGAAATGAAAAGGAGAAGTAACAACTGACACTGCAGAAATACAAAGGATCATGAGAGATTACTACAATCAACTCTATGCCAATAAAATGGACAACCTGGAAGAAATGGACAAATTCTTAGAAATGCACAACCTTCCGAGGCTGAACCAGGAAGAAATAAAAAATATGAACAGACCAATCACAAGCACTGAAATTGAAACTGGGATTAAAAATCTTCCAACAAACAAAAGGCCAGGATCAGATGGCTTCACAGGCAAATTCTATCAAACATTTAGAGAAGAGCTAACACCTATCCTTCTCAAACTCTTCCAAAATATAGCAGTGGGAGGAACACTCCCAAACTCATTCTACGAGGCCACCAAAATCAGACGAAGATGTCACAAAGAAAGAAAACTACAGGCCAATATCACTGATGAACATGGATGCAAAAATCCTCAACAAAATACTAGCAAACAGAATCCAACAACACATTAAAAGGATCATACACCATGATCAAGTGGGATTTATCCCAGGAATGCAAGGATTCTTCAATATACGCAAATCAATCAATGTGATACACCGTATTAACAAATTGAAGGGGAAAAACCTTCGCCTTCAATTTGTTAATATGGGGACATATGTATATGTATAAGAGATAAGGGGACATATGTATACGTATAACTGATTCACTTTGTTATAAAACAGAAACTAACACACCATTGTAAAGCAATTATACTCCAATAAAGATGTTTAAAAAATAAATAAATAAAAGAGGTAAATTGTCCGCCCTTGGATTTCTTAGAATATATATATATATCAGAGATTCAGTCTGAGTTGTTTCTGGTGGGCAAATAAGGAGTAATGACAAGTTAATTTCAATCTTTCTCTCTCTTAAGCATTTATTTTTCCATCAGTATTTATATTCATAATCTTTCTTGCTAAACGTCAGTGTGTATATTTAAATATCATGTCCTCTGTTTCATTTACTTTGGGGCTAATAAAAACTTAATAGACACTAATTGTTATCAAATTTGCCAAGAAAAGACTCTCACAAATCTAGTTAATTTTTAACATTCTGTTCATTTTGGAGCCTGTAATGTATCCCCAGCAGGGACTGTGCTTGGAAGCACCAGGGACTTCTTGGAAGAAAATATACTTGACAGATCTTGGGTCAAACCATAATCATCCTTCACAAAGACTGACTCTGGACACACTGTAGGTAATATATTTTTATACTGTCAGGATTTATCTCACTTTGTTGTCCAATTGTTCTAGACATTTTGTCATTGCATCTACAGAGATGTATACAATAACAGCTTGTTTTCTTATATTAGACCACTGGCACAAAAATGCTTATTCCAACTTTTCCATACGTATCTATGAAGGTTTGTAAAATTAGCTACTGAATCTCATCTAGTGACCATAAATGTGCCTGTATTAGCCTATGAAGAAAGAAATCTCATTATTTCTTTAATTTAGAGATTTCCTCTCTCCTTCCTCCAGCAATTCCCCTCCCCTCTGCCTCTCGCCATGCCATCCTCACATTTAAGTTTTCTCTCCTGGAAGAATGAGTACAGACAATAAGAAGTTAGAGCAAAACTGCAGAGAAAACAGATTGGTAGTATAATCTTGAATATGGGAATAATTTAGAGAAAATAAATCCATATATTTAGATATAGATACAGACAGAGACGTAGGTATCTATGTTTATATCTATTTCTGTATCTATCAATCAATCAATCAATCTATCCACAACACACATTCATACACCTTTTTTGTAGGAGGGATTCAGATTATTTAGTCAAATTTACATGGCGAAAGGGCTAATTTATTACTGTTCTCTAAAATTTAAAGAGTTACTTGAGAAGTTTTTTCATATAAGGAAAATTCAAGTAATAAGTCCTCTTATTTCATTATTGCTATTCTTCCTTCATTTTTCACTAAAATTCCTTCCCTGTACTATCTCCCCTATTTCATTATTCCCCTATGTCTTTACTCATTTATTTTAGGTTCCTTCCTTATGCTTTATCTTTGTAGAAATACTCTTTTATGTCCATGGCTTCTTTAATTTTCTCTCACTGTTCTTTACTTCAACTTAAAAGAATGTTTTTAACCAAAAGATTCCTGGAAAAAGTCTTTCTCATTTTGGATCCCTTGTGGCTTTGGGACAATGAGGGAGTAGGTGGGGGGCTGTAAATGGAAAGGTTACTGAGTCTGTACCACAGAGGTATCTGGAGAAATGTGTGGCATGTTGACAGTCTGAGATGAAGTTGTCATGATGACAATTTGGAGTCTTGTCTGATTTGACAGCATTTACTTGCTTTGCTGCTCCAACTGAAAAAGTAAACATTGTGTCTGGGGACTAAATCTACTTGTGTATTCTTAAACTAGATTAAAGTCAGATACTAAATTGTCTATGTGGGTTTCCTTTGTTCTGGTTTTTGTTTTTTGTTTTTTTTGGTCTCAATACTCTGATTTACCGATGTTCTATTCTTTTATATGGCTTGTTGTATTTAAAAGGAAGTGATTTGAAATCGGTGTCACTGTGAAGTCAGCTTGTTGAAACTGAAATTCAGTATTTCATTGATCATATATTTATTGTTTTGAATAGCATCAGTAAATGTGAAGTGACTTATGGGGTGTTTTAATTCCAAATTGGCTGTGATATCTAACCTATGGACCCAGAGAGTGGATTATCACAAATTCTGAGTATTCAGTGTCCAGCACAGGAATGGAATAAGTCTTTGTGGAAGTACCCCAATCCCCCCCAGTGAGATTAATTTTCAGTATGCCCATTGATAAGGAAGGTAAGAGATGAGCAGAATGAGAAGTAAAATGTTATCATCATTTTGTTATCACTCTTCTTTCTTCCACATCCTCCTGTGCAGAGTGGTTCAGTAGAAGTGATGCCAGCATGGAGGTACCTCTTGTCGTGCAGGCTTTTATGGTTGTGACTTAGAGCTATCTAACCAAATTTTCAGTGGAACTGCAAAAAGTTCATGTTGGCTTTGAGGAACTTGTTATATAATGAAAGGAAAGTTTCCTTTCTTTTTTGGCTCTAAATGTTACTATGTTGTGTAATATGGACCTCAAAGAAGAAATTATGAAAAAAAGTGTATGTTTAAATGATTGTCCATACCTGCATTCTTTTTTTTTTTTTTTTTTTTTTGGCTGTGTTGGGTCTTCGTTTCTGCATACCTGCATTCTTAAGAGTCCTAAAGACAATTGTTTCTTGACAGTCAGTGACTATTGGACAGTGAGAGAGAACTCATGGAAAATTTTTTTCTGAAAATAAGATGCATTTGTGGAATAAAGAAAATATATTAAACTTCTGAGTGACTTATTATTTTAATAATTCATATTATAAAAGAAATTGTTATTGATGGCTGCTTTGCAAATGGAGTATTAAATCTTTTAAATAGTTTATTTATACAATTTCACTTTGAAACAATGCCAATAAGTATGTTCAAGTTAATAAATCAATGAGGGAAAGAATCTTTTTTTTTGCGGCGCATAAGTTTCTGCAAATTTTCTGAAGTAATATTCTACCTGAGGACAATAAATAGAACAATCTAGCTTTTTAAAATGTCTCATCGTTAACTAAAATTAGAGATGTTGCCAGATCAATATCAACACTCTTCAGAAAATATTTGGAAGCTGTTGAGATACAGATTTTAAGGAAACATTAAAGAAGGAATTTTCTTCTTTAATAAGCTTCAACCCACACTAATCAGGATTTCCTAGAACTGCAAATTTATTACTTTTGTTTTTGCTGTTGATGATGTTGAAGGTTGATAGCATTATTTGTGTGCAAGAAATAGGATTTTATGGAAAGCTTCACAGTAGAAGATAAGTTTTATATTGCCTCTGTCTTTAAAGAGCCAAAGACATTCTAACAAGTGACACTGGAAATTACTGACAAGATGGTCTTGATGCCAGTCTAAAGTGTTACCAGAGAGTTATGCATCAGTCCAGGAAGTATTTTCTTAGACTGTGATGATTAGGTCTATATTATTTGTGTTCTATGAAGTACTCAACCTGCATAATTATACAAAAAGTTAAAAAAATACGTCCTATATTCATTTATCTGGTTACTGCATTTGATCCATTATGTTAATACATTATTTTATTAACAAATGAAGGAAATTGAAGTAGTTACAGTAGTAACTTCCTGTGACAATATTGACTATGAATTTCTTAGTATCTACAAAATAGTATTTTCGTACAGATTTACAATAACTTATTTGCAGTTCTGAAATTTTTGTAAGTCATATATGTAATTTTTTTTTTTTTTTTTTTTGGCTGTGCTGCATGGCTTGCAGGATCTTAGTTCCCTGACCAGGAATTGAACCTGGGCCCGGCAGTGAAAGTGCCCAGTCTGAACCACTGGACGGCCAGGGAATTCCCAAGTCATTTTGTAATTGGAATATTGGAAATGTGTCATACAATTTTTGGTAATTCATTTAGAGGAAAACCTAAATGGACCTGACAAGAGGCTGGTTATTTAGTGTGGATATTTATATGTCATGACAGAAATATCAACGTATTTGATTATGGAATATTGCCCTAGACCTCATTGGTAGTTCTATGTAATATATGGTATATACACCATATTATGTTTCTCTAATCCAATATTTTCAGTATTCTGAAGCTCATTTGGCCTCTGGGGTTTTGGATAAGAACATTCACCTATATAAACAGTTAAATTTAAGTCTACCGGTATCATAGAAAAATGTAAAAAATGTTCTAGCCTTGTCTGATTGCTATTCAAACCTTCTACCTTATGTACGTAGCATCTTTCATTAATTCTTTATCAAGCCTTCCTTCTTCTATTAGATAACATCTATTCAGCAAACTATTGAGCACCTATTATGTAATAGGTATTTTGCTAGGTCCTAAAGAAACAGACAATGTCTGTGCCCTTGAGAAGCTTAGAGACCTTGCTAACAAAGAATACAGGGGAATGTATGGAATAATAGAAGCATGTAGAAGATACAGAAGTGTCTAGGCAGTAATCGGGTGATGGTTCTCTTTTGGCAGAGAGCTGTCAGGAAATGGACAATGAGACAGGTGGGGAATAGGGAAGGCGTTACAGAGAATGTGATGTGGTTTTCAAAGTACATCACAGTTAAAGGGAGTAGCCTGAGCATAACACAGATGTGAGAAGTGGCATGGTATTGGTATGGAAGGAAAAGAATTGTATTGCAAGGGAATTATGGGGAATGTGGTGGAAATGTGTCTGGAGGAATAGGCAATGATCAGATCATCAAGGTCTTTGATTGCCACACTAAGGAGCTTGGATATTATTCTGTGGATAATAGGAAGCTATTGAAGGGTTCAGGGAGGTGAGTGCTGTGATCCATTTTGCATTTTGAAAAGCTCTCTTGTGAAGTCTCGTAAAGATGGACCAGATGGGAACAAGACAGAGACAGTTAAGAGAATAATGCAATTAATGGGCTAGATGCCGTGATCTGTAGCACAGTCTTTTGGTCCTGATTTGTCAAAACCTATCTTCCTTACTTTCTTTTTATTCCCTTTTCTCTCCCTCCCTCCCTGTATTTCACTCTCTTTTCTTCTTTTTTCCCCCCTAGAATTGTATTATGGTTCATAATGACACTATCTCTTCATATACTTTTAAATCTGAATAATGTTTATTTAAGTAAGTTTTTCTTTGTATATCAGTGTCTTCTCTTTCTAAAGTTAAGCCCTGCTGATTTTTTAATGTCATCTATTGTGACAGTTTTCATGCCTCTTTCTTAGATGACTTCAGTGTTCATGGACTGTCTGTTCAACATTCTACACTCAGTCAATCTTACAAACAACCTGTAAGGTCATTTATTCACATGACCAATCTCTGTCTCTTATCATCACTCAGAAATGTCCCACAGCTGAAATCATAATTTCCTATTCAAGACTCTAACTGCAATCTTCTATTTCTCCAGCTCTCCTCTAAGGGTGCCACCTAGGATGTCTCCAGGAAACACTGTTCACACTGTATTCTGTGTGAGCTCCACTTAGACTTGTCTTCAGTCTTAAAGAAATTTTAATCCTTTGAGTCTTCTCTTTTTCTTTATCTATCAGTTCCTTCAACTTCACTTAATTCCCTGTTGATGCCAGACCCATTTGGGTATCACTTCTTTTACTCTTATGAGAGCTTCAAAGTCCCACTTCCCTCTTTTACTACATCCACTTTGGTTTAAACAACATTTTCTGTTTCTATACCTGACTGTTAAGCACTTCTGAAGGAAATCATATAATCCCATTATTAGTGCTTGCTAATTTTTGGTCTTCTCCCTTAACTGGGGCCTTCCTATACCGCTCTCCCACATAACTCTCAAATTCTTTTGCTTGACCTTACACACATATATCTCCCATGATCCAAAGAAGCTAATCCAAAATACTGAATGCAATAGACATTAATTTCCTTCAGTCCTCACACACCTTTTCTATGTCTCAAGCTCTCTTCTCTACCTATTTACTCTTCCTAGGTGGCCTAATGCAGTCTTGTATACCAAAATCCATCAGTAGTCTGATGACCTTAAAATTTTTATTGTCAGTCTAGATCTCTTCCTGGAATTCCTATATTTATATATTCAACTGATTACTTGACATCCCTACCCAGATGTCTGGTAAGGATCTCAAATATAACCTAGGCAAAATAGAATTCTTCATTTTCACCACAGACCTCCTCTTCTGTTTGTCTTCTCTATCACTGTAAATAGCATGATCTTCCAACCACTTTCTCAACTCAAAAACCTGTGAGTTATTTTTGATTCTTATCTTTATCTCTTCCACATCCAGTCAGTCACCAAATCTTTTATACTACCCCCAAAAGATAACACAAAGCCAGGCATTTTTTTCTCATTTCTTCTACATTATTTTAATCAAATTACCATCACCTCTCACTTGGATTACTGTAATAAAATCTTGTTTTGTTTTTCTACTTCCCCGTTTTACCCCCTTACAATTGATTATCCTTTCTCATAGCAGCCAGGATAATCTTTTTATAATGTATATCGTATGATTTCCTCTTCTTGCTTTAAGCCTTTCAATGAATTCCTGTCATCTCTTTTACCATGGCATTCAGAATCCTCTATTATGTGGTTGTGGCTGCCTCTCTAAGATCGTTTTGTATTATTGTCCTTCTAGACTACTAGCCTACTACGTTCCAGCTCCACTGGTCTTCTGTATCTCAAACATTACAAGTTTTCATTAATGCTTACTTCCATCAGTGCTCCCACTGGACCACTGGCGTGTACGTCTACCAATCTATGCGTGGTTGCCTTCTCCTTGTTATTTTGATCTCAGCTTAAATGTCATCCTTTGAGAGATGCATCTCTGACCACACAATCTGGATACCAGTTCACTCTAGATCACATCATTCATTTGAATTTTCTGCATAGCAGTTATCACCATTTGATCTTTTTCTCTGGTTTATTTATGGATTTTTTTGTCTCCCCTTGTCTGTCTCATTTTCTACTATATCCACACCTTCTAGAATAGTACTAACACTTAGTAGTCACTCAATAGCATGCTAAATCAATCACTGAAGTTAGCCTTATTAACTGTAATAACAAGCTAATCTGTTAAATCTGTTAATTAGCTGAACTGTACGACATTTGTAGTTGAGAAAAGAAAATAAATAATTTTTTTTCTCACGGAGAGTTAAGGAATAATTTTTTTTAGGTGAGTTTTTGATTAGCACAAAAAGAAGAGAAACTTAAAGTAGAATTTTAAGCTTTATTTTTTCCTGGAGGACAATGGAGTATAAAGAAAAAGCTTTGCTAACTTGATAAAGTTTGTAACACAAGTCTTTGAAGGATCATAGATGGGAATTGTGATCCCCAAACTATTTCTTTTCTTTCCTAGACCATTAAAGGAAGGCATTCATTGATACTTTGTAAATCTGGTACACCCCTACTTGATACTATAATGGTCTGTCACTTCAGTGAAAAAAAATCATTCATGTTGATGAAACAAAAGATCATTCAAATCAGTTGTTTAGAATCATGTAGCTCAGTCAGTTGATTGACTAAATTTTTTTACTTTCTCTATGGACTTAGGAGTCACCCGATTGATGAAAGATATATTTTGTTCTTCTAATAGTGTATTATAAGTCATGCAATGAAATATAATTGTTATTATTGCTACATTATTAAATTAATTTGATTGATGTTGGTAAATAACATTATTTTTTAACTTCATGAGTACTTAAAGTGATGAAAGGTCCTTGTCCCAAAAGATTTTTACTTTGTACATGTGATTTGTACTTTCTCTCTGCAAACTTCATGAAGACAGGGATTTTTGTCTTATTTATTCTCTGAGATTGCATGAAAGCCTGACATCATGTTCCAATCAAATCTTACTGGACAAAATAAAATACAGTTAATATACAGTGTAGGTTAAATTTTTCTTACTCTGATAGTTTCTATGGTAGGCCAAATAATCACACCCCCACCGCCCCCCGGTCAAGATATCCACACGCTAATCCCTGCAACCTATAAAAAATATGTTATATGACATAGCATGTGGGAATTAAAGTTGCAGATGAAATTGAGAGTGCCAATCAGTTCAAATAAAGAGAGCATCCTGGATGATCCAGGTTGGCCCAATATAATCAAAAGGCTCCTTAAATGGGGAAGAAGGAGGCGGAGAGACGGCTTTCTGAGAAAGACTCAATATTGCTGACTGTGAACATGGATGGGGGCCACCAGACAAGTAATGCAGGCAGCCTCAAGAAGCTAGAAAAGGCAAAAAAACACAAATTCTCCCCAAGATCTTCCAGAAAGGAATGCAGCCCTGCCAAAACCTTGATTGTAGCCCCAGTGAGACCCCTTTTGGACGTCTGACCTCCAAAACTATGAAACAGTAATTGTGTGTTGTTTTAAGCCACTAAGCTTGTGATAATTTGTTAAAGCAGCAATAGGAAACTAACAAAGTTTCCCTTTTGCTTTTCTTCTCGGAAACAAAAAATGAAAGTGCATTTCAAGGAAGGGGAGTGGATTTTCTTTGTGTATCTGTGAAAGTTTTTCACTTAGCCGTGGTATTTCAATTTTTTTCAAGTTCTTTTTGTGCATTGTGCACACTCCTCAGGTTGCATATTGTGAGAAAGTATAGACCCAACTTGGCCATTGTAATTTAATTACAAACTTTAAGTTGTCTGCTTTTAGTATGCGTGTCTACTTAATATCGGTTAAAGAAGGAAATGTATAAAAGCAGAAATATAGTAAAAAACTAATCACCTTGATTTCACCCATTTAGAATATATAGCTGTTTTACAAATGTTGGGCAGTAGTTTCTCTCTTCAATAACAACGAAAAAGTGATGCAAATGAAGTTTGTAGTATATGAGCTTGCAGAGGGGGTGCTTAAAATGCTTAAGAGAACACACGATTTTAAAGCATTTTCCAATACTTTAAAAATACATACTTATAAAGAAACAGTTGATGTACTAATTATGATTATTTTTATCTGTCCATTATATCAAATGTCTGCTCAGTATTTACTAAGCCACATTTTCAAACTTTGATTTGCTAGATCCACAGCAAAGTCAAAGTTAAGCGTTTAGTGCCAATTTAATGGAAGCGACAGGTTCACAGAATGAAAATGTGTATAGCTTGAAATTTACCCTTATTTCGGCATTTTCAACTGTACACTCATTCAGATAATGGCTACTGATTCCCTCATGTATCAGACATTGGTGATAAGAACCCAGATTATACATTTCCACCCCGTGTCTCTTCACACCTTCACTGCAGTTGGTGATCCAACCATACTGGAAACCCTGCTATTTCCCAAAATGGGCCACATTCCCTCTTACTTCTAGAATTGTGAGCATAATGCTCCTTTGCAGGAAACATGCTGATCTTCTCCAACCAGCTCCTGCTTCCACTCCTTGGTAGGTTTCTGAGTCACCCAGGGCTCAGCTTCAGTTGAAAAGTCTCCTGCCTAGAAAGCTTTCCCTGACTGATCCAAGATGGAGCTAGATGTTTCTCCTTTGCTACTTTGTGCACCTTGTAGGCCCTTGTAATCCAGACTTACTCCACTTGTAGTGCTTACTACAGAATGTTTTCACTTGTCTGTCTCCCTCAATTTCCGTAAGGTTTCCATTATTATCTCTCTGATGCTTAGCACAGTACTAGCCTATAATAGCTGCTTTTTAATATACAGTTACTAAATAAATGGACCAATGACTATGTAAAAGACATATGTATATATATGAAAGAAGTATTGAGAGAAATCACAGGAGGAGAGGTTGTCCTTTTAAAAAAGTTTTTCTCTGAGCCTGTAGTCTCAGAGTTGGAAAATAATTTAGAAATCATGCTGCTTCTATCGTTGCCTCCGATCATTCTTGAGGACTCTGATTTTCCACGCTACAAGTTGAGTTTGTTTTTTTTTTTTAATTTGTGGCTGCGTTGAGTCTCGTTGCTACGCGCGGGCTTTTCTCTGGTTGCGGCGAGTGGGAGCCACTCCTCGCTATGGTGCGTGGACTTCTCATTGCGATGGCCTCTCCCGTTGCAGAGCACGGGCTCTAGGCGTGGGGGCCTCAGCAGCTATGGCTCACGGGCTCCAGAGCGCAAGCTCAGTAGTTGTGGCGCACAGGCTCAGCTGCACCACGGCATGTGGGATCTTCCAGGACCAGGGCTTGAACCTGTGTCCCTTGCATTGGTAGGTGGATTCCTAACCACTGTGCCACCAGGGAAGCCCTATTTTGTTTTTTAACTTTGTTTAATTTCTGTTTTAACTCATTTCATTTTAAAATATGTTTAGGACACTGTTGTAAACTTTTATCAGTAAAAATAACTTCCCTTGCGCCACATGAAATAATTTGACAAATTGTAAATTGGAACAAAATTTAAGGGTAATCCAGTGTGTAAATATGTTCTTGGTCAACATCTATTCTATAGAAATCTCATTTTGTATTTAAAAAAATAAAACCCTTTTTCTGCAATAACATTTTATAAATTCAGCTTTTCATAGATTTAGAATGTACTTCTTATAATTCTAAATTTAAAAGGTTTGAGTGCATTATTTCAGATTTTTGACTTTATGATATTTACCTAATTTATATAGTAATTGTATAATTTTAGCATAGGAAGGAACTTCCCAGTTCATCTAGCCCAACTCCTAATTTTACAGACGAGGAAAACTGATGCCCTCTTCTGCAGTAACTGCCCAGGTGACCTCAGATGAAAGACACATCTCAAAGACCAATATTCTGCTCCCATGATTATTCACATTATACCAGAATGGCACAGTGCTACCATCTCATTACCTTTGGTGAAACTAAACATCTGATCGGAAAGCATGACTTGAGCTTTGGAGCTACCCAAAAGAGGTTGGAGCGAGAGGGAAGCAGAGGATGCTTAAAAGTCCCCAAAGCACCACACAGTCTGTTCCAACGCCCTATTATTGGTATAAAGTGGTGAGGACACTGCCTGCCCATTTCTAAACACAGATGCTTAAGGCTTCCCTTAGGGACCTTGGGTATCAGGGCTTGGATCACCACAGTGGACTCCAGATCCCAGTGCCTGCAAGCCTGATTATTTTCTGCTACTTGCTCTCCACGATTAGCTCAGGTTCTTGATTGTGCTGGGTTTGATGGTTTGCAAGAACCTGAAAAGGGCTGGCAAAGGCATAAAATGACACAGCTGCTGTGCTGTCCCACAGGGTAGCCACTGGATGTGACTGTTGAGCACTTGAAATCTGGCTAGTCCAAATGAAGATGTGCTAAATATGCACTGGATTCAAAGGCTTAGTAAGAAAATATGAATTTAAGCTGTATTCTTTTTAATATAATGAAATGTAGAATTGAATATATTTTGGATATATGGGGTTAAGTCAATTATTCAAATTATTTTCACCTTTTCTTTAACTTTTTAAATATGTGGCTACTTAGAAAACTTAAAATTATATATGTGATTCATACATATATTTCCACTGAGAAGTGCTCCCTTAAGGAGTAGAGTAAGTAACATTAAAAACTCCAGTGTCATTGACTGGTACTGAGACTCTCAGTCACCAAACCATGATTACCATCAACTATATACCATTGCAGCATCCCTGATTTATTCAGAATGGATGACCACTGTGGGGCTCTTGACGTATTCGTACGTATCTCTGAATGGAGATTTAGGAGAATCATTGGCTTATGAATAAAAACAGCAATGATTCTCCACCCCCACTGCCCAGTTCTCTGTACCATATATATAAAGGAAGTGGGAAAAGTTACAACCACTTGAATGTTATGAGCATTCCAGTTCTTTCCAACTTCAGAAGTGAATGTGGCATGTCTCCTGGCTTGAGGGTGAAAACTGTGAGGCAGAGAGAGGAATTGTTCTGTAGGTCATAAAAATGGGCTTTTATGAAAAATAGGCAGTTTATGGTTATATTCATTCAAAATACTTTTTCCAAATACATTTCCCGAGGCTTAGAATTAGAGTTCAAGTTCAAAAGCTTCTTTAGTGCTCACTTCCTTATCAAGGAGATCATTCTATGTACCTGTCCCCATCAATCCTACTTCATTGAATATGCTAGATGCTGATCACATATAGAAAACAATATGGTCTCTGCCCTGTAGGAAGTACACTACAGGACTTCTTAAATTGTTAAATCAATATTATATATTACAATAGAGTAATAGAGTAATAAATATTACAGTGACATAGGCAATGTTTTCACATATCAGTGTATGAGGAACTCTAGTTAATTTTCCTAGTAATCATTGAGTGCACTTGTAGAAAACAAGGAATTATATTTATGAATTGGGAAGAATAACTATTGGATACTGAGAATTTAGAAAAAATGAACATTAATTTGACAACATTTCTGAGCCTCTTGAAGAAATATGCCTAAGAACTTACATCTTGGAAAATAAAACAAACGTCATCCTATATTTCAGGATTCCTCATTCAGAAATATTTTTTTAATGGCCATATTCAATGATTTCCTTTGAAAAAAAGTGAACTAAATCAATCAGAAGTGAAAACCAAGCTGCTCACCTATGTGTGTGTGTGTGTGTGTGTATAACATGTACATAGAAAAATAGCATATTGTGGTGATAGCCTAGGTGTAGTTAGTCACTGTCAGGGAATTAACACAATTAAAAAACCCCCAACACATCTTAAAGAGTCCAAGGGAGGTGTGTAGGTAGTAAAATTAGACTTGGAGATCTCTTAGTAGATCCTGGCTGCTGGTTGAGGAGCCCTACCATACAGACATAATTTGAAAGTGTTTGAAATCTCTTAACACCTCTAGCTTCAGACTCAGACTATCAGAGCATTTAGAGGGACCGATGTTGGCCCTGTTCTGATCATGACAACCAAAGAGAAGAATATGAGTGGCCAAAGGTGTACACCCATGCAGACCCAAGACCCCACTTCTTGCTCTTCTATACCATACTTCAAGGATACAGAAGAAGGAGTACTTGTCCAAACAGCCCAAGCCACTGCCAGGGTTTACCCAGGTTTTCACTAGCCCAGCCTCCCAGGGAAGACTTTGTTGCTGAGTGCTCACTCTTGGGCCCAAGATGTAGCTCATGAGCCATGTGGTTCTCTGGGAGAGAGGTGGGGATGAAGAGCAGATACAACATGACATGTGGGGTGGAGGGTGAGGAGGAAAGAAGGACAGTGCCCTCTCTCTTTCTGTCTGAAATGATAAATAGGAGTAGGTCAGAAGTATTGTCATTTTGGCATATTTTTTAGGTACTATAGGAATAAGAAAAGCACAAAATGGAAATTGTTAAAAGAAAAGCATTTTGAAACATGTAACCATATATGGGTTAGGATTCTTTGTTGATGTTACCTCCCAGTATTGATGGTAGCCATATTAAGGATATTTCCATACCTTCCATCCACATTCTGTTCAGATTTTAGAACTCGTCCCCCTCCCAGAATTTTATATTCATATGATATTATGATCTATATGATGTATCATATAAATTGAAAGCATATATATATGTGTATATGGAGAAAAATTACATTTAAAGGAATGAGAGTATTATTGACATTAAAATGTCACCAGCAAAAAGGGAACCCTCCTACACTGTTGGTGGGAATGTAAATTGATACAGCCACTATGGAGAACAGTATGGAGGTTCCTCAAAAAACTAAAAATAGAGCTACCATATGACCCAGCAATCCCACTACTGGACATATACCCTGAGAAAACCATAACTCAAAAAGAGTCATGTACCACAATGTTCATTGCAGCACTATTTACAATAGCCAGGACATGGATAAGTGTCCATTGACAGATGAATGGATAAAGAAGAAGTAGCACATATATACAATGGAATATTACTCAGCCATAAAACGAAACGAAATTGAGTTATTTATAGTGAGGTGGATGGACCTAGAATCTGTCATACAGAGTGAAGTAAGTCAGAAAGAGAAAAACAAACACCATATGCTAACACATATATATGGAATCTAAAAAAAGAAGGTTCTGAAGAACCTAGGGGCAGGACAGGAATAAAGACTCAGTTGTAGAGAATGGACTTAAGGACATGGGGTGGGGGAAGGGTAAGCTGGGATGAAGTGAGAGAGTGGCATTAACATATACACACTACCAAATGTAAAATAGATAGCTAGTGGGAAGCAGCCGCATAGCACAGGGAGGTCAGCTCAGTGCTTTGTGACCACCTAGAGGGGTGGGATAGGGAGGGTGGGAGGGAGACGCAAGAGGGAGGAGATATGGAGATATATGTATATGTATAGCTGATTCACTCGGTTATAAAGCAGAAACTAACACACCATTGTAAATCAATTATACTCCAATAAAGGTGTCAAAAAAGAAGTGTCACCAGCAGCAGTGAATATTCAAAGAAAATGAAGCAATGTCTTCAAAGTTGGAAGGATAAAAAGATATTATATTATGCAAAAGACACTATCATGCAATAACTTAGGTTATTATTAACTTGCCCTGTACGAAAAGATTATTCAAGAGGATCAGCCAGAAAAACAAAAAAGAAATCTTAGAAATTGCATATATGAAATTCAGGCAGTGAAGTATAACCATAAGAAGGGAAGGAAGCCAGAAAGTAAATGAAAGAGAATTTGTTAGATACTGATGCTTTAGAAGGTTCCCCTTCAAAGATAAAAAATTAAGACATAAGATTACATTTTTATGAGGCCAATAATACATCTCAGTCTACAGTTAAAAACAATATTGTCAGTGTTAATTACTATCTTTTATAAAAATTTTCTAACCTATAGTGGTCAAAATATGACAAAAAGGATCTGAATGATAAAACTTCATAATATAAAAATAAAATTATAGCTAATTTTTTTGAGGTGAGGGAGGAGGAGAGGTAGAGAAAAAGCTTAACTAATTACCTCATGTTTCATAGCAAAAATTAAGTAGATATAGCCTTAACTGATATTAAAATATTATTTAAGTATATTATTTAAATTCAGAAAAGCAATGATTAAAAGAACTAAGGAAAAAAATACATCTAAAAACTTAAAGGAGGAAAGAAGAGATATGATAGATGTGTGGTTTTTTTTTTTTAAATTTATTTATCCATTTATTCATGGCTGTGTTGGGTCTTCGTTTCTGTGCGAGGGCTTTCTCTAGTTGCGGCAAGCGGGGGCCACTCTTCATCGCGGTGCGCGGGCCTCTCACTATCGCGGCCTCTCTTGTTGCGGAGCACAGGCTCCAGATGCGCAGGCTCAGTAGTTGTGGCTCACGGGCCTAGTTGCTCCACGGCATGTGGGATCTTCCTGGACCAGGGCTCGAACCCGTATCCCCTGCATTAGCAGGCAGATTCTCAACCACTGCGCCCCCAGGGAAGCCCAATAGATTGTTTTAAGTTTCCTAAATATTCAAATTTTTTATATGTAGTATCTGAAGGTGATAAATTATCTAGCAGAGTACATGGGAAATGTATTTGTTCCTTTTATAGGGATGCAAAAATCAAACAGTTATTAGGTAACTTTCTGTTAATGTTGATACTGATCTTAAATTTCAAATAAATGAATGATGTAATTTACAGCTAGGTATGGAACCCAGAGGGAGAAAAATCTACAGGCTCTTACTGACTTAGCTCTAGATGGATTTATGATAAAGGCAATAAGTTCTTTATCATATAGATTGAAAGCAAATATTTCACCTTATTTCTAACATATATTGTGAAGTAGGATTGGATAATGACTGCAAAGGACATTGAACAGCCTGGAAAAATTATGTATAGCAATAGCAAGTGGTGTATATGGGAGAGCTTGGTACCACATCTATAGTCTCATGTTTTAGTTTTTGTGTGTAATTAATCTGCACATGCTTTCTATTATTAATTCCAAAGTTTTGTTTCCTATATTAAAAATAAATCAAATGAAACAGTTTGAAACTTTGATATTCTTGACTGGTTCATGTTTGTTATTGGCCACATTTAGACTGCATTTTTATTTAAGATTGAAGACGTAAGTGTTGAAATGTGCAACATGGTATACTTTAGTTTATGACTGAAAGGCAAATTTTTGGACATTGAAAATATCATGAGTCAATCTGTTCTTGGAAAATTACCAGCAAATTTTGCAGAGGTTTAAATTAAGCTAGCGCACCTTTGGGTACTTACTCCAGCAGAATTTATTGAAGATGAATAATAGTTGTATGAATCACATGTCATAATACATTTTTATCCAGTAAGGTGTCATTTAACTTCTTAAATCCAAAACACACAGTGTGCAAGCTGTCCCAAACTTGTGAACAGGTTGTTTCAAATAGTTTGTTTGGAATTTGGAATTAACAACACATTTTTCTACAGAAATAAAGTTATGAATTGTGTTTGGATAACCGGATAGCCCCCAGAGCTTATTTATTCTACAAAGTAGTATATGGGCTACATTTCTCACAGGTTCAGCCCTGGTAGTCAAGGGGAGCTTGTGGTTCAAGAGGGACAGGAAAAGCATTTGTTTTCTTATGTCCTTTAGGTGCAGGGGTAGCCTAGATAGAATAATGAGTTAAATTTTGTTTTCAACACTTTCAGCCTATCTTTATGCATCTTCATCTTTTTTTATTATGTCACTTTTCTGTTTATTCAAACTTCAGTCCCACTGACTCTACTTTTTTGGGAGTTGGGAGCTGGGAGAGTGATAGAGTAGCACAGAAACATGCTATAGCATGTTCCAAATTCCAAAATTTTCCCTTACTACCTCTCTCTAAGCCTCCTCTACATTGTGTCAATGAGCTCATGAAATGTTGGAAGAAATTAATTTTTACTAAATTAATTCATATTAAGTTAGGGATGATAGTCTCAATACAAATCTTATCTCCTTGCTATTGTCCCTGTTTCTCATCCCCAAATAGCTTTTATCCAAATATGAACTTATTGATTGTTCAAAGAAGGTAATGAGGTTAAACACAAAGTTCAGTCACAATAAAGTAGGGTATTTTACTATATCTGAGAAAAGGGCCCGTCTTTGTCTTATAGAATCTGAATCCTCTTCTAACTTCTATTCTCCTTTCCCATCTTTGCCCCCTGTATTTGCTTTTCACAACTTAGTTTTCTTCTTCTACTTCTAAAACAACAGATTTTTCAAAGTTGGTATTTTTTTGTTTTTTAAACAAGTAGTGGATTGACAGTGACTATAGGGTCTTGGAAAGGGGTTTGGTATTCTTTGCACACCCCAGGCATATAAAAGTGACTCCATGTATTATTATAATGACAGACATAGTTTACTGACTTTTGTGACAGCTATAAATCTACCTTCAAATAAATGTCTAATGGACTTCCAAGTTACCTCCTAAGTAACATACCTTTTATTATCCAGATCTACTTATAATCATGTGATTTCTAGCCTTAACAAATCTTATGTTCATCTGCTTTTCAGTAAAATAACTAAAATTGGGCCAATCCCTGGATTTGTTTCTTGAGTTCTAGTAACTTTTACTTTTCTCCCTTTCTCCTCCTCCTATGTACCCTCCTCCTTTTTTTTTCTTTTTTTTAAATAGTGTTGCTCATAGATATGATTAAAGACATAGTCTCCTAACAGATTGAAAGTTTTTGGAGATAACTGTTGAACCATTTCCCCAAGATTTAGTCAAATTGTCTGGTGTCAGTTTTTTTAGTAATTTTGACAAAATAGGTTTTAAGTTTATTTAATTCCAGACAGAACTCTTTTTTTTTCCTTCAACAGTTCAGAGAATAATATTTTATGACTACCCAAAGATTTCATTAAGATCCATGCTTTGAAGGAATTTAAATTTATCCACTTTTATTTTAAAATCAGTGTGTCAAAGACCCCGAATAGCCAAAGCAATCTTGAGAAAGAAAAACGGAGCTGGATGAATCAGGCTCCCTGACTTCAGACTATACTACAAAGCTACGGTAATCAAGACAGTATGGTACTGGCACAAAAAACAGAAATATAGATCAATGGAACAGGATAGAAAGCCCAGAGATAAACCCACGCACATATGGTCACCTTATCTTTGATAAAGGAGACAAGAATATACAATGGAGAAAAGATAACCTATTCAATAAGTGGTGCTGGGAAAACTGGACAGCTACATATAAAAGAATGAAATTAGAACACTCCCTAACACCATACACAAAAATAAACTCAAAATGCATTAAAGACCTAAAGGTAAGGCCAGACACTATAAAACTCTTAGAGGAAAACAGGCAGAACACTCTATGACATAAGTCACAGCAAGATCCTTTTTGACCCACCTCCTAGAGAAATGGAAATAAAAACAAAAATAAACAAATGGGACCTAATGAAACTTAAAAGCTTTTGCACAGCAAAGGAAACCATAAACAAGACGAAAAGACAACCCTCAGAATGGGAGAAAATATTTGCAAATGAAGCAACTGACAAAGGATTAATCTGCAAGATATACAAGCAGCTCATGCAGCTCAATATCAAAAAAACAAACAACCCAATCCAAAAACGGGCAGAAGACCTAAATAGACATTTCTCTAAAGAAGATATACAGATTGCCAACAAACACATGAAAGGATGCTCAACATCACTAATCATTAGAGAAATGCAAATCAAAACTACAATAAGATATCACCTCACACCAGTCAGAATGGCCATCATCAAAAAATCTACACACAGTAAATGCTGGAGAGGGTGTGGAGAAAAGGGAACCCTCTTGCACTGTTGGTGGGAATGTAAATTGATACAACTACTATGGAGAACGGTATGGAGGTTCCTCAAAAAACTAAAACTAGAACTACCATACGACCCAGCAATCCCACTACTGGGCATATACCTTGAGAAAACCATAATTCAAAAAGAGTCATATACCACAATGTTCATTGCAGCACTATTTACAATAGCCAGGACATGGAAGCAACCTAAGTGTCCATCGACAGATGAATGGATAAAGAAGATGTGGCACATATATACAATGGAATATTACTCAGCCATAAAAAGAAACGAAATTGAGTTATTTGTAGTGAGGTGGCTGGACCTAGAATCTGTCATACAGAGTAAAGTAAGTCAGAAAGCAAAAAACAAATTCCTTATGCTAACACATAGATATGGAATCTAAAAATAATAATAATAATAATAATGGTTCTGAAGAACCTAGGGGAAGGATAGGAATAAAGACGTATATGTAGAGAATGGACTTGTGGACATGGGGTGGGGGAAGGGTAAGCTGGGACGAAGTGAGAGAGTGGCATGGACATATATACACTACCAAATGTAAAATAGATAGCTAGTGGGAAGCAACTGCATAGCACAGGGAGATCAGCTTGGTGGTTTGTGACCACCTAGAGGGGTGGGATAGGGAGGGTGGGAGGGAGACTCAAGAGGGAGGGGATATGGGGATGTATGTATATGTATAGCTGATTCACTTTGTTATACAGCAGAAACTAACACACCATTTTAAAGCAATTATACTCCAATAAAGATGTTAAAACAATAAATAAATAAAAATAAAATCAGTTGTGTCAAGAGAATCACTGAAAAATTGCTTTGTCTTTTAAATTTATAAATTTACATTATGTAAAAATATGTCTCTTTTTTACTCATTGGTATGCTTCATAGTTAAAATGAGTTATGTTAACTATAGTTGAGACTGATGTCTATAGCTGAGAAGAATATGCTAATTCTAATTTACCCATCATAATTTTGCTTACAAGTAAGTTGAGAAGAATAACTTTTTCTCAGGTTAAGTAATATGATGGATTAAATACAAATCTCAGAGTATAAAACTTTTGACATCCTTTCTGGTCTTAATAGCCAAACTTAGTGCTTGTTATGCACAAGGCACTTATGTTATGCATATTCATTAATTTATTCCTTACCATAGCCCTATCAGGTAAGTATTATTATTATCAGTCTCACTTAACAGATGGGAAAATTGAGGCACAGAGAGTAACTTTGAGTAATAGAGACAGGATGTGAACCTAGACAGTTGGGCTCTTTAAAACGCATGGTCTTAGTCTTGACATCACACTGCCTCACTAGAAGGAAACGTATCACATTCCACAGTTTCTGTAACACAAAGAAATGATTCATAGCAGGGCACTAATGACTCTAATAAAGCAAAACAAACCACACTTCAGAGCAACCAATCAACCAACAAACATAAATCACCGAAAAAAAAAGTTAGATTTGGATACATGAAGAATAAATAGGACCCTAAACAATGAACTTGGTATTGGTATTTGGTCTTTCGTGTTTTATTTTTTAAAGAAGTACATCAAATCCATCTTAAGAGTTAGGGTCTGGTTTGGCTTTCTTGTTATTGTCCTGAGTTGTCAATGGGAAAAGAAACCGGTAAAGGAAGATTTAGATGGTGCTCTTTCACTGGCTATCTATATAGTATTTCGAGAGTTTTGCAAATCTACTTTTATTTAAATAAAGTATTTGAACATTTTCCATTGCTATATTTCTACTTCTAGTGATTAGGAGTCTAGAATGCCTAGATATAAGTAAAAAAGACTAATGGAAATTAATTTACTTTTTTCTTGTAACTGACAAATTTACTGCTAGGCAGATGTATAATGAAATAAAAGTGATTTATTTTACCTTATCTTCAAATAGAAATGATTTACTTTTAGATTGATATTTTAGCTCCTTTTTGTCAACCTGCTTTTATGGATTTTTCTTCCCAAACATATCTGGAAGATTCTCTTCCTTAATGTTTTATCTTTTCGTATAATACGTTTCAAATTTTCCAATTCTTCTATTTTTTCTCTGAGTCTCCCTTTATTTTCCTGTCGCTAAAACTGCATCCTTAATCATTTGTTTTTCCTTTTCTGTGTCAATCCATTCATTTTAAAATTATGATTCCACAAATTACTTTTCTGTTTAATTTTCTTGCAAAATGATTCATTCTCTTCCCATAGTATCTTCCTGTAATTCTTGTTCAGAACCTAGTGGTTTCAGAGAACTAAAGCATGGACCTAATTGTTTACAGGAAGATCACAATCTAAGATGTTGAAAGGAAAAGATAGGCTGATTATGAATTCATCTATCTATGATGATTCTTCTCCCCGTAATCCCTTTATCTTTTTTTTTTTTTTTTTTTTTTTTTAAAGGATTTTCTTATTTATTTATTTATTTTTTATTTTTGGCTGTGTTGGGTCTTCGGTTCGTGCGAGGGCTTTCTCCAGTTGCGGCAAGCGGGGGCCACTCTTCATCGCGGTGCGGGGACCGCTCTTCATCGCGGTGCGCGGGCCTTTCTCTATCGCGGCCCCTCCCGTCGCGGGGCACAGGCTCCAGACGCGCAGGCTCAGCAATTGTGGCTCACGGGCCCAGCCGCTCCGCGGCATGTGGGATCTTCCCAGACCAGGGCTCGAACCCGTGTCCCCTGCATTAGCAGGCAGATTCTCAACCACTGCGCCACCAGGGAAGCCCCCTTTATCTTTTAATACTAGATCATGTCTAGGTGATTTTTTTACCTTTGATTTGGAATAAGAGTGTAGAGTTTTCTTTGCATCACTAAGATAAACAATGTTATTGTCAACAACTGCAGCCAAGGCATAAAATTTTTAACAAATAGAAAAATATTTTAGGACTCTTTCCAGGATATGTTTATTAGTATCCCAACTTTTTAGGTTTGTAATCTGTATTACCCTGACTTGTCTATGCTCTGTTTCTGACTCCTAAATAAAAATACTCAACTGACATTATAGCTTAAAGAACACTGGTATCATCTACTCTTTTTTTTTTTAATGTCTGACTGCAGATAGATGGGCAGCCTTGGTGTACAAGGTCTCAGGGTACATCTCCTGGCCTTTCCCCATCCTTTAACCAAAGCAGTATAATTTTTATATTTTATATTTGGTGATGGTATGCAAGATTTTATTGACTCCCGAATTCACATTCATTGAATGCAGAAATGAATATCTAGTAAAATTTTGAGAACCACTGTTATTTTAATTCTGCTCCTTTTGTAAATATGGTTCTCTTAGAGCTTCATTTTTTTTATCTATAAAATGGAAAAATAATAACTACCTATTATTATCTATTCTGAGGAATATATAATATGGTGTGTTTAAAGTGCTCGCACAGTATTTAGCATTAAGTAGTTCTCAATCTATGTTTTTACTCCTCCCCAAATCTCTTGACTGGCAAAATAATTAACAGACTTGGGAAAGGTAAATGATTTAACAGCAATTCCAGTACTTTCTCCAAAATACGAGAATTATTGAAAAGACATTCAATTGATTACATTTTTTTCCCCTAGACTTGGGAATATGTGAAAAAAATTCTACACAGCTTTGCCATCTGTGAATCAATTGTATAGTTTACAGATTTAATTTATTTTTTTTAAATTTATTTATTTAATTTATTTATTTTTGGCTGCATTGGGTCTTCGTTGCTGCACGAAGACCCAATGCTGGGCTTTCTCTAGTTGTGGCGAGCGGGTGCTACTCTTCGTGGTGGGGCACTGGCTTCTCATTGTGGTGGCTTCTCCTGCTGCGGAGCACGGGCTCTAGGCATGCGGGCTTCAGTAGTTGTGGCGCACGGGCTTAGTTGCTCTGGAGCATGTGGGATCTTCCCGGACCAGGGCTCGAACCCGTGTCCCCTGCATTGGCAAGCGGATTCCTAACCACTGCGCCACCAGGGAAGCCCCACGTTTATATTTATTTAAATCTAAATCTCTCCACTGTAGAAGAAGCAGTAGTGGTAATTATGATGGTAAGCTCCCTGGATAAATTTGCATTAGTTGTACAAAAGTAAGTCAGCTGACACACCTACGAGGATGGCTATAGGAAAAAACAAAACACACAAACAGAAAAAAATGGAAAATATTAAATGTTGGCAAGGATGTGGAGTAATTGGAACCCTCTTAATGTTGCTTGTGGGAATGCTATAGAAAAGAGTTTGGTGGTTCCTCAAAAGCTAAACAGAGTTACCATATGATCCAGCAATTCTGTTCTGTGTTATGTATCCAAAGGAATTGAAAAGAGAGAGTCAAACAGAGACTTGTATATCAGTGTTCATTGTAGCACTATCACAATAGGCACAATGTGGAAACAACCTACATATCCGTTAACAGATGAAAGGATAAGCAAATGTGGTATATTCATATCATAGAATATTGTTACCTAGAAAAGAAATGATACATGCTACAATATGTATGAGCCTTGAAAACATCATGCTAAGTGAAATAAGCCAGACATAAAGGGATAAATATTATGTGATTCCACTTACATTAAATATGTATAACAGGCAAATTCATAGAGACAGAAAGTAGATAAGAGGTTACCAGAGGGTGGAGTGGAAGGGAAGATGGGGAATGCAGAGTTTCTGTTTGGGGTGATGAAAACATTTTGGAAATAGATAGTGGCGATAGATGCACAACATTGTGAATGTCATTAATACCACTGAATTGTACACTTAAAATAGTAAATATTTTTACATATGTATTTATCTCCATACTTAAAAAAATAATAATGCAATATCCCAGAAACCATTGAAGAGTGAACTTTAAATGGGTGAACTGCATGGTGTGTGAATTATATCTCAATAAAGTTGCTAAAAAGCTGAAAGTCTGTGGTTTTTTGTTAGGAGGAAGGGAGTCATTACTTTTCTGTTCATATGATAGGCTGTGGGATAGGCCATACTACTTAATGTCACAGTATTAAATAGAATGCTGCTGTGATTAACTGTTGCCCAGCAAGAATGTGTTATACCTTAACGGTGCACTCATGCATGCTGATGTGCTATTAGGAAGTGAAAGGTTTCCGGGTTTCTCCAACTTGGTGAATGAGTCACTTAGCTGTGGGAGAGGACTGTCGATAACAGAACGTCCGAGTCCTGCTTGTTAGAAAGTCATTGTGGAGCTTTGTCCTCATGCTTGTATCCTTGAGCTCAGGTAAAGTATTTGTACTATTTGTTTGCTGTTTTGATAATAAACCAAAAGAATGAAACCTGGAACCATACCCTGCCATCTTTAAAATAATGCCTGACTCTAGCTGGAGTACCGTTTCATACCTTTCGAACTTTTTTACCCTGTGAAGCTATCACTTTGTTGATAAGTGGAGTATCAACAATTGATGCTCCAATAATGAAAACTAGGCTGAGCTAGGTTAACCTGGAGCTAAAGAAAAGTTACACCGAACAAGTCGAATTTAAATTGAAATAAAGTAGACATTAGCCAAATAAAAATTTGGATAAACATTATTACAAACGAAGAAAATAGTAGAGGAGAGAAGCCTTAGTTCAGAGATGACTGGGTACATCCTGATAATGGAGCTAAAACTGCTGTGACTGGAGCTTGGTAGCACTAAAGAGGTGTTGTGTAGGCCACAGTAAGGGTGATGGATTTTATTCTAAGTGAAAATGTGAAGACTGAAGGACCTTAAGCAGGAGAAATGATTTTTGTTTGAAAAACGTCAGTCTGAGTATTGTGTTGGGGACGAAATAGACTGGTGGGAACGAGAGTGTGTAGAGACAGCCTGAGAGGAAGTTGTAGTACTTTAGCTGGAGATGATATGCTTTGGACTATTGTGGTCATAATGACATTAGAGACAATGAAATGATTCAAGGTACATTTAGGACATAGAACTAGAAGGACTTAGAGACAAAACAGATTTGGGAGCCTGAGGGAGAGGAAAGTGTCAAGAATAACTGAATCCTGGGGTTTTGGGCCCAAGCAATTGGGTGGATGTTGACTCCATTTATCATGATAGAATGGAGTGGACGGTAGAGAGGTGGATAGTAGAGAGGTGATGAGTTTACTTTCGGGACATGTTGAGTTTGAGATGCCTATAAGACATCCAAGTGGAGATCTAAAATTAGAAGAGGGGTCTGAGATAGAAATATTATTTTGGAGTCTTGACATTTAGATGTTACCAAAATTGAGAGATTAAATGAAATTGTCCAGTGGGAGAGAGAAGAGTGAGAATTGATGCTCAAACCAAGCAGCCACAACATTCAAATGTTGAGCATAGAAGGAACAACACTCAAAGAAGTCCAAGAAGGGGCAGACAGAGAAGAATGATGAAAAACAGGGGCTCTGCTGTAATGGAAATAATGAGAAGACAATGTTGAGGAAAGGAAGGCTTGGCCAAGGTCAGGTAGTATAAGAATTGAAGTTTCCACTAGGTTTAGTAATATGGAGGTCATTGTCAATCTTAGAAATAGTAGTTTTGGTAGTGCTGTGTGTGGGTGAAAGCTATACTCTGTTTCCTTGAGAAGTGAATGTGAGGTTGTTAAATGGTAACAGCAAGAGGAGACACCATTTTGAGGAAGTTTATCTGAAAAGGGTTGAAGAACCAGTACTAGGGAGGCATGTGGAATCCATGTTCCGCCATCTACTATTTGTTTGACCATTGGAAAATTATTTAATATCTCTGATTTTGTACCCCAATGGGGATGATACTAACAAGGGTGCCTACCTGAAAGCATTGGTTGAAGTGTGTTTATGACAATGCGTTGCTACTTAGTAAGCACTTACTAAATGTAAGCTATGATTATCCTTGATCTGGATATTATAATATCCATGATATTATAGGGCTCTTCTCAGCCACAAAACTAAACTTTATAATCTTCAAAAAAATTTTAGATGGAAACACCAAAGCCAGGCCAATCAGAGTATAATGACAGGAAAATTAAGGTCTGTTTATTGTAAGTAATCATTTTAATTTCTTATTATTATACTTGGTTTGAAAGTCTTTCCAGTTTCCCATTCTCTTATAACCAAATATTGTTTTACATGTTTCCTACTATCCTGCCATGTTTTATTGCAGAGATAAAATGCAGTGTTTTTGTTATAGACGTTGGCTTAAAATTATTTTGAATTTATAAGGATATTTTTTAAATTATTGTTTTTAATCAGAAAAGACATTTATTGGGGGAAATATTATTCTAGATAACTTATAGACCCTACATTACCTTCCTATTTCTACTCCATGTTGCATATTGTCTGTATACTTTTATGAAAATAAACTGTTTTGGCAGATACTAAATCACTAAATTAAAAAATAATTTAGACTACCTTGTATATTTAGTTACTTTTTATATTTCCTATTTATGTATATTTACCTTTTAAAAATACCAATTGAGCTTTTCAAATTGCCCTGTTTCAACTGGCTTTTTTTGAGCTGTAATCCATCTATTTTAAACACAGATATTTCTCACATTTCAATTTAAAATGTTCAGTTCATTACTATGGACCCACCTAGTGTCGACTTCTAAAATTCATTTCCTTACTGTGTATGCATGCTTATGCTATACATCATATAAATCGTATAATAAATGAAATGCTTAAATAATCTTAACATTTAAAAGCTCATTTCCAGAATCTTAATGTTTTTGTTTCCTTTCTTATGGTACGCATTGTGTGCAACATAAACAATCTGAAAATAATTGACTGTGGGTTAAACATACAGCTACTAGAAAACCATCTTATTGCTCTTTTCAGCATCATTCACTCAAGAGGAAAATGTAATCACTGGTATGAAGAGTAGTATTATTGAAAGAGATCATTTTACATAGGAATTTGTATGACTTATTTTGTGCACTGGAGTTACTTTTCTAAGTTTATAAACAATACCTCATTGGCTGAAATAACTGCTAACACTTATATTGCATTTCACAGTGTACAAAGCATTTTTTCATGTCTATTGTAATATTATTTAAAACATCTTTGCTAGATAGGTATTGTTATCGTCCCCAAGTTACAAGTGAGGCAACTGAGGATCAGAGAGCTAAGAGGGCAGAATTATGACTTGAACCTAGGTTCTCTGAATTCACATAATACATGTTTGTGTTTATTCACTATATTATATTGCTTCTGAGATTTTTGGGGGGGGTATATAACCCAATCAATACATTTCTGTTATAGATAACTATGTACTCAGTATGCATATTACATAAAAATTTGCCTGGCTATCATGTACATAAATTGTTTAGAAACTGGCCTATTTGCTAATTACAGTAATAAGATTTCATTAACTTTACTGGACAGTTCAATATATTCTTCTTCATTGCATTTCTGTAATCTTCTCGTCAAATAAAATATTTTGTTTACATCATGTTTATTTTCAATATATACAATATATTGAAATATAAAACATATTACTTAGCTATTTATGACAGACACTGCACAAAATTTCCTTTCAGTTTCTGCCAAAATAGAAACAAACTTGTTCCTTTCCCTTGTCTCGAAGGAAAAAAGTCCAGTACAGGCCGTTTACCCAAGCAAACCTCTTAATGTGTTCACTCGCTTTTTTGGGGGGCGGAAGAGGGGGGATATTGGGTTTCCTTGTGAATGGGGAGGAAGAAATGTAAGGGAGGAGAGGGAAAAAAAGTGTTGGATTCTCATCCCTTCTTACCCCACACTTAACCCGGAAGACTGAATATGCAAAAGGACATTTCTACTGCTTCTTTGAAATCTTGAAGAAATAATGAAATAATCTGCATCAAGTACTAGACAACACAAAACTTACAAGGCAGAATATTACTGTGGTCTGACAGTTGGTCTCCAGGTGCTACAAAGCCAATTGTAAGAATGCAAAAACAGGTTACTTAGGTATGCACGTCTGCCTAATGGTCATGGTTGTTAAACACTCAGAGAACCACAAGGGGATTGTAAGCCCCTATGCGGAGGGTCCGTCCACAGTTTGTCCAGGAAGTTGTCCAGTGCTGGGGCGCTTTACTTCTGGTCTTCGTGCCTGAGGTCCCCGCCACCACCTGGCCGCGGTGGCTAGTGTTTTTGAGGCAGGACCCGACAATGGTCCAACACGCTCTGGCTGCCAGTGCTAAACCCGTAAAACCAAATCGGGTAAATCGTCGGTAAAACCAAAGGACAAGTTGATAGGCGGTTAGGTCGTCCCCTCAAACATGGTAGTGCAGGCCACCTGAGACTGATGGGGCACTGCCCATGCCACTGACCACCTGTTCTAGACACTGGATATGGACAAGTTGCACCAGCCCCCACGAGAAGGCCAGTGAGCTGACTGCGCTGCCACGGAGACAATCCTGCCGCGGCAGAGGGTATCTGCGCAGGGCACGTTGCTGACGTCATCGTGCACGCCAGGCACGTTCCCTTCGTGCCGTGCCCACGCAGGGGCTGCCGGGAACCTGCCACCCCCCGACCCTTGCCTTGGTCCTGGCCTGCTGATTCAACAAGTTTAGTTCTTTGCAAGCGCTGCCTGCCAGCTTTCTGATATCACGGGTCACTGTCAAAGATTCGTTTATCAAGGTGGGCCAGAACTTACTGGAAACATGTAAATTTGATTTTGTAGATATACTGATGCCCGTGTATATGTATTTATATGACCAAGAATACATTTACATTTAAAATAGTCAAAGCCTTTATTGCCCTATTTGAGTTACTTGAAGTGTTTGAAAAACACTAAGGTAAATGGTTGTGTTGGGTTAGCTGGTATATTACATATATGTATGTAAGAATGTATTAAGTTTTACGTATATATGTGATAAACGTATATCAAGGAGTAATAAAGTATATGGCGAACACTTAGGGAATTACCCATTGTTATGCTGGACTTTACACATTCAAACAATGAACAGTCTTCCGTAGGAGTACATTATGTTAGCTTCCTTTTCAAGATTGGCCTAGAGGGAGATGTGAACATGTTGTATTCTTCAGGACATCCTATAATGGAACCCCTGTGCTAACAGGACAGCTATGTATCTTTCAAAGAAACATAAAATACTTAGTAACTTAGGTATATCTTTTCTGCCCCAGGATTGGTTGCAAAGTAAATAAAGGGGATATAGTGAAGGAGTGTTTCTGAGGAATACATGTGAATTGTGGAAAATATGACAGTTATAGTTGTGTAGTATTTGAGGATAGTGAAAAAATAAGATGGAGGGAAAAAGAGCAAACTTGTGATAAAATAACATAGGGTACGTGTTATAAAATGTTTATAAGTACCTAGTTTAAATCCTTTTAGTATTCTAATATTTATCTCCCTCCCCTAATATATCTTAATTTGCTTCTGCAGACATTTAGAATTATTTTTGATGGGATGCTTTTCTAACTTTTCTAAGGTTTAGTGGAATTCTCTTCCATCCCAACTCTGCTGCAGCCTCCGCCATACAAAATCACCCTTATTCTCTAATATTTCTATTCTCCCTAAGTTTTGGGGGTTTGGGGGGGGGTTGTTTTTGAGAAAGTGTTCCAAGTCTAAAAAGTTTGAAGATTACTGCTTTATATTTTAATTAATCAGTCATAACTAGTTTATTAGCAGCCTAGTTTTATTTACAGAATGCATATTTAAATATTATATACTTCAAATGCAGAAATTATGAATGGGATAAAATTTGTAGTCTTTCAACTTTTTGTACTTCACTCATTCATGCATGTGTGCATGCTGGACTTAGGATATAATCAGTTGTTTAATCCTGTTAAACATATCTCTGAAAGCTCTCTAAGGTCAGGCCATTAAATTAACCAGTCTGGGTTTCCCTGACACTGAATTTTGCTCTTCTATGGATATGTCAGATTCAGAAATCAAGGACAGTTCCTTGAATTCTGCATCTGCTTTTGTAATTTCTTAAACTATAGGTATGTAGACAGAATTGCATATATGTGACAGAAAAGCATGATCATATGTATTTGACAGAAATTATAGAAAAGTAGAAATGAGATAAATTTATTGTTTTGAACTAATAGAATGTGATTTCTCATTTGTGTTTTTCATAACTGGTCTTATGTTCAGGCAGCAGTTCCTACTTTCTCCTGTGCTTCCTCAGTATCTTAATTGGATAGCTTTCTATTTGTTTAATTGGCTTAAGAATTTGTTTAAGTATGTATTAATTTAGGAGGTTATTTGCCCCTTTTTTGCACTTAGATGCATCCATTTGAATGTTCTTTATGTAACAGGGCAGTTTCTTTAAAAGAATTCACTTGCTTTCCTTAAGCTAAAAAAGAGTGGACATCTTCAACATATGTGTTGGTATTTATCGTTCCCCTGCCATGTTTCCAGAATATCAGAATGATAGGGGAAATCATTAGATTCTCTCCATTTAATTTAACAGTTTTAGTTGGATGGGATCATTATTGCATTTTCTTTCAGTGAATTGTGTGTTGCTTTTTAGGTGAATCAAACTGTTCAGGTTGCTTATGATGTTCAGCCTTTGGCATAATGTCACTAATGATTTGTACAGGACCTTGAAATAAAGCAACAGGAAAATCTATCAACAAAGAGATATAAATGGAATATTTTTAGATCAAAAATAAGATTTAAATCTTTGTACTGGAAGAAAAGGACAACAGTGGGCAATTGCATACTTGATCATTTTAAATGCAATCAAAATGGCAGTGACTGCCTAATTGCCAAAATAGCATCTGGACTCCTGGAAAAATGTAATGGTAGTTGTATTTGACAGGGATTATTACCATTAAGAAATTAATAAAGAAGTCCATTATTTTTTCCTCAAAACTATAGACATTTAAATTTTTCTACATTTTCTTCTCTCCCTGGTATAGTTTTCCTAGAGTATGCCTTCAGTTGATGCTTTTCTGTTTCTAATGTAATTTTTAATATGGAGACCCTGTGTTGTTTGTAGAGTCTTTTTTATGGAAGGGAATAAAATAGTTGTGTGTGTGTGTGCATGTATGTGTGTCTGGGGTGTGTGTGTGTGTGTGTGTGTGTTTGCAGAGAGGTGGAGGAAGGCTATGGAATTTATGGTTTCATTTCATCAGAGATGAACTCTTTTCTTTTGGTATTTCAAGAGCATCTCTCAACAGTTACTGACTAAATTGCCAGAATCAATGGTTTTTAAAATAGGCCTCAAAAAAAAAAAAAATAGACCTCTTTTTTAAAAATTGTCATTATGTTTGTCCTTTCTTGAAACTTTATTTTTTCTAGTTTAGTACTTTACTCACCTTATTAAACGGGCTTTCATACTTATGAAATAAAATCTACTTTTACACACTTCAGTGTAATATTTCCTTCTCTAAGTTAGAAACCTTTACTCAGAAGTTCTGCCATTATGTCAAATTCAATGTAGCATCACTTTTCCCACAAAAAACCCCAACTTCCAAACTTCTGTTAATACCACCACAGTTGTCCATGGACTTTGACCTTCCACCCCATGTTGTTTCTTACACTTCAATCCTAGCCTAGGGAAGGCTTCTTTGAGGAGGTAATACTTAATCGTGCTGTAAAGGTGGTGATGGGGAGCGTGTCCTGGCCTTGGGAAACAGGTTGTGCAATGGCCTGATACCAGGACACACAGACGTAGGGTCCCGAAGTCTCCTGATCTTTTTCTTCAGATAGAGCATGCCATGGGTATTACAGAACATTGAAATAGTCTGGAAGATACAATAATGAATAAGACAGAGCATCCATCTTTTTAGAGCTTAGAGCTAAGTAGTGGGAACTTACGTTCTACCTGTTATGGGAGTCCCAAGAAGGATAACAGGTAAGGGATCAACATGGGATTCCAATGGAGTCTGCAGCTTCAACAAATCTTAAAGGGTGAGTAGCAATTAGCATGATAAAATGGGGTAAGGGAGTGTGGAAGATATTCCAGGAGGAATGCATATTTCACACAAAAGCATTGAAGGAAGAAGCAACAGGCTGTTCGCCAGCAACTTTACCAGCCTGGTACAGCAGGAGCATGAAGTTCCTGGCATGTAGGAGAGTTTGGTTGGGTAAGGAGACCATGACAGAGCATTAAAAGTCAAATATGACATGTTAAGGACTTTTATTTATAATTAGGCTATCATCTCTCAAACTCTTCAAACTATATACAAGCCTCTGTTAAAGAAAAATATTATATACCCCCAAGGATATATTCACTGGGGTCTTTGAATTTCAGTTAAGGAAACATTTATATCCGAAACTAAAATCATGTTCTATGAAAATATTAAATTGAGGACTATTTTTTATTTATTTATTTATTTACTTACTTACCTTTTGTCTGCGTTGGGTCTTCGTCACTGCGCACTGGCTTTCTTTAGTTGCGGCGAGCAGGGTCTACTCTTCGTTGCGGTGCGCGGGCTTCTCATTGCGGTGGCTTCTCTTGTTGCGGAGCATGGGCTCTAGGCACGTGGGCTTCAGTAGCTGTGGCACGTGGGCTCAGTAGTTGTAGCTCACGGGCTCTAGAGCGCAGGCTCAGTAGCTTGTGGCACACGGGCTTAGTTGCTCCGCGGCATGTGGGATCTTCCCAGACCAGGACTCGAACCTGTGTCCCCTGCATTGGCAGGCTGATTCTTTTTTTTTTTTTTTTTATATTATGACTTAGAGAAATCTACTTTTTTAAAAAAAAAATAATTAATTAATTTATTTTTGGCTGTGTTGGGTCTTCGTTTCTGTGCGAGGGCTTTCTCTAGTTGCGGCAAGCGGGAGCTGCTCTTCATCACGGTGCACGGGCCTCTCACTGTTGTGGCCTCTCTTGTTGTGGAGCACAGGCTCCAGACGCGCAGGCTCAGTAGTTGTGGCTCAGGGGCCCAGTTGCTCCGCGGCATGTGGGATCTTCCCAGACCAGGGCTCGAACCCGTGTCCCCTGCATTGGCAGGCAGATTCTCAACCACTGTGCCACCAGGGAAGCCCGGCAGGCTGATTCTTAACCACTGTGCCAGGAGGTAAGCCTGAGGATTATTTTTAAAAATGAGATTTTTAGTCTTTTTAGCAGTTAAAATGCTTTTTAATAACAAAAATTACATATTAATTACAAGCCTCTAAGAATAAGATGTGTGGGGTCTGCTGATACGAATTTGAGAAATCTTCTGTATCGTTGATGAGCAGCCATGGGAGAGTTTTTAGTTTAATTAGATGTGTATTTAACTAATTTAATTTATGTATATTTAACTTTTTTTGAAAACATAATGGATTCACACTCAAAATAAAGAAAAAATATAAAAAGCATACAGCAGAAAGGTTTTAATCTCATAACTATCTTCCATTTGTCCAGTTCTGACTTCCCCCTGTCCCCACAATTATAACCATTTTGTTTCATTTTGTTGTATATCCTTCCAAGGTTTTCTTATATACATATAAGCAAAAAGAAACTTGATGTCTTATTTTCACACATTTTGTAGCACATTGTACTCAGTTCTTAGATATGTACCTTGCTTTTTTAACTTTATATATATACATATATATATATCAGCAATTATTATATTGAAGATGTTTTTATATCAGTGCAGAGTTACATTCTTTTTTCTTTTATTAATAGCTTTATAGTATACTATTGCTTTGTTGTTTCCCTGATTAATGACCTTTGGATTGTTAACAATTCTGTGCTATTACATGCTGTTCCACAGTGACAAACTTTGAATACGTAACATTCTGCCCATCTGAAAGTATATCTAATAAATTCCCAGAAGTGGAATTGCATTTGTAATTTTTGTAGGTGTTTCCAAGTTGCTGTCCAGAAGGGTTATATTGACATACATTTCTACTAGTAATATACAAGAAAATGTGTTTCCATAAGTCATAAACGGACTATAAGTGCTAGTAAGCTTTTGCTGTGTTAACAAACAACCGTACTCTGTCCATGGATTACAGTTTAAAAAAAATTTTTTTTTTGCATGTGTAACATGAGGTCTCTGTGGGTCAGCTGCGTGTTGGCCTGATTGGACTGAGTTGGGGTCCATTAGACTCCATGTCTCTTCTCATTCTAAGACCCAGGCTGATGGACTGGCACCTATCTGAGATATGCTATTTTCATGGTGGAAGGTGGAAACAAGATAAGGTAGCTGAGCCAAATCAGACATTCACAGAGAAAGCTCCATATTCCATCGGCCAAAGCAAGTAACATGTCTAAGGCAAAGTAGTGGAGTAGGAAGTAAAATCCACTGTAGGGAAGTTTAGCAAGGGGGGCAAATTATTTATGAATGAATAATACAGCCTAACAAAATGTTAAAATTTTCATTTTTTGCCAAACTGATAGGTTAAAAAAAATAGTAGTCACCTTGTAGTTGTAAATTGCACTTAAGTTAAAGGATGTTAGCATCTTTCCTTTGTTTAAGAACCACTTCTATTTCCTTTTCTTTGAATAAGTTATATTATTTGTCTGTTTTGCTATTGGATTGTTAACCTTTTTCTCATTGATTTCAAAGAGCTCTTTACATATTATGGAGGCTATCGCATTCCTTTGATATGGGTTGCATATACTGTTTTTCCAAAACAGTAAGACTATCCCAAGATTATATTGCAGATTGCTCATATTCTTTTCTGGTGGATTTATGGTTTTATTCTTTACATCTAAACCTTTATCCATTTGGAATTTATATTCCTGTTTGCCTTTGTCATGAGGTAATTGTTGAGTATTTGTTGAAAGCCACCTATATCATTCACTAGATAGAATATACTGAATTTTTCTTCTGTGTTTGGGTATTTTCTGTACTTTCTTTTCTATTCCTTTGGCTTTTCAATCCATTCAATATACATTGTTTTAATCATTGAGACTCTATATTATATTTTAATATCTGGTTACCTGAGCCCTTATTCTTTTTCAGATTTTTTAAATGATTTTTCTTATTTATTTTTTCAGGCAAACTTTTGAATTAGTTTGTGTAGTGTTTTAAGCATATGCTGGTATTTTAATTTGAACTTATTAAATTTATACTGTCATTTAGAAAGAAATGATATTGATGCTACCTATCCAGGAACATGGTATATCTTTCCATATTGTGTTAAAGCTTTCTTCAAATAGGTCTTTATGTGAATGATCTTATTCTTAGATATTTTATCTTTTGTGTTACTAATGCTGATGGGGTCTTTTTTCCCACTATCTTTTGATAACTAAGCTTTTTTCAAATAGATCTTTATGTGAATGATTTTATTCTTAGATATTTTATCTTTCGTGTTAGTAATGCTGATGGGGTCTTTTTTCCCATTATCTTTTGATAACTGGGGGTCATCATATATACACAAAAGCTATTGATTTCTTTATACTGCTTTTGTTCCCCACTGTAATTCTGAATTCTCATAGTGCTTCTGGGGTTTTCAATTGATTCTCTAATCTATATTTTATTAACTCCAACAAACTAATACTAAAATTATTGAACTTCAGAAAACAGTGTCCCCTGCATTAGCAGGCAGATTCTCAACCACTGCGCCACCAGGGAAGCCCCAGAAAATAGTTATTTTAAAGTCACTTGTTACTTAAAATCCCCACATAATTTTGTTTCACTAAATAATACTTTTGTCATTTAATCTTATGTTGTGATAACTTTTGGAAGTAGCTCTCTTGTAGAGTGGAACAGGCACTAGATTGGTAATTGGAAGACTTGGGTTCAAACTGGGGTTCTGCCTATTACTAGTTGTGTAATCCGAAGCTAGATAATTTTTTTTCTTGTACTTCACTTACCTTTTCTGTGACATGGAACTAATATTTGTAACTGGTACATTCCAGATTTGTTTTGAAAATTAAATGAATTAACCTGTGTGAAAATCGTAGATTTCTAGTTAGTAAGAACTTGATAATATTTTTATTGGAACAGGATGTCCATATTTTGCCCTAGGTCATAATTCCTTGAAAAAAAAATGTTTATCTTTGCGTCCTCACCTTTTATGAGGATGCTCTGGCCAGAAAAGATGCTCATAAAAAATTATGTGTATTGATTCATTTTTTCCCCCTCAATATGTCTAGTAAAATTCAAGGAACACACTCAATACTAGAACAGTGCTTATTAAGTTGACTTGCTCTTTAAGATTAAGAATAATGGTCCACCTATAAAGGCTGAATAAATCTGAAGTTTGGTCCTCAAACCAGGAAGGGCATGCATTTTTATTTTTTTAAGATGTGCATATGATGCTGACATATCTTACAAATGCTTATAGTCTTTTAGTCTGTGCTTTGACTTTAAGCAAAACTTAAAAATAAATGTTTCAGATTACAGACCCATGATTTGTTTAGAGTTAATTAACATTTAAGTGTTTTTTTTTTTTTTTCATTTAAGTGTTTTTAAATACTAATGTACCATTTGATACCTAAACAGTTCTTCGACTTTAGGGAAATTTACAAATATCAATTTATCTTTTTTCCATTTATGAAAGTATACATTATAAACAATAAAATTTTACTATGTATAGATGGTTTACAATACAAGTGTAAATTAAACATTCTGTACATACTTACTGAGTAATTGAATGAATACAGTCTTTTGATAATGTCTGGGGTTTTTTTTTGCATTTTAATCCTGTGCATAGTCTGACTGAATTATTTTCTAAATTATGGCAGTAAGTCATTTTTGTTAACAATAGCATGAAAAATAAAGAAGCTGTGTATTTGGCAGGAGTTCTACACAGTGTCCACAAAATTCATTTTAAAAACTAGTTTTTCTTGAACATAATTTGCCTGTCAGGATTTCTCCCATTTCAGCTTTTTAGTTTGTCTCTGAGTTTCTCATTTGATGTCTTGAAATTTCAGATAAAGGCAGAATCCCTTGTATTTATTTCTCCCTACAGTGCCCGTCACTGCCATCACACACATATGATGTGTTGAATATAGTAATAAACTGCTGTTAATTCTCTCATTGAATTAGATAATGCCAATAAATGTGATTGTCCTTATCAGAAAAAATGAAAGTTGTGACTTGAAAATTCAAGCACAAAATTTTCAGAATCGTGAATAGGTGAATTTAGTCATAAAATTAGTTCTTTTGAAAGTGTGGTCATTTTTTGTGACCAGTTAAGTTCTCCTGGTCATTTTAATTTAATTGAATTTAGCCAAACTAACTTTAATTAATAAAAGATGCTTTTCTTCACAATCTTATATTGATGTGTGAATGTAGAGTTATCGCATTCTTTAAAGGGTTAAAATAAAGTACAAGGGCTGTTCTTAAAACAGTTTTAAAAGGGCATATAACTGGAACAAAACTGAGAAGGGTAAGAAATTTTACTTTGCAGATTATAAATTGATTTATCAAAGAAGAGATTAAAGAATAGGAACTTGAGAGTTGAGAGGGACCTTAAAAATTATCTTCCCTGAGATGTTAAAAGTTGTAGACAAGACCACACCACTAGTAAGGAAGGAATAGAGGCTTAGAGCTCAGGCCTCCTTTCAGCTTAGCTACGATTCTTTCCTCTGTGGTGTTCTAGATATAAATAGGCTGAACATTGTTAATAGATAATATTTTAATTTACCATGAATAAGATTTGTCATTTACTTAGTATGCAATCAAAGAAGAATATAGAGAATAGACAAGTGAAATCAACTTAAAAATGAAGCTAAGTGTTCAAATGTTTTCATATTTTACTCAGTTTTCACTCTTATTTCTGCTCTGGTTAGTTAACATCAAGAAATACATACCATGACTACAGTGGAAAAACTTCCCTGAAAGATGTACACTAAAATATTTTATAGAAATTATCTAATAAGTAAGAACTCAAGCCACATTGTAGCAATATTATGGTGCTACTTTTCACTTTGCTGCTGCCTCAATGTAGTGTGTTCCCTGAATTTCTTTCCAGGTTGAGAAATACATAACAGAAAGTTTGGTGGTCAAGAACACTTTTTTAAGGTATGGTCCCATTCGAATGGCTTCTCTTCTCGTGGGTTATATGGATTTTTTTACTCAGTAGGAGTCTTGACTATTACCACCAGAGTGATTGGTTCATGTCTTTTTTAACCTCATGAACTGACGACAGTTAGGCAACACCACTTATCACAAGGAGAGATAATTGTGTAACGAGTAAAAAAATTCAAGTGTAAATTAGGTTGATCTTCCTAATAGATATCATTTCCTGAAATGATCCTTTCTGTAAGACAGAAATTTCACTACTGCAGAGTAGTTACATGTCGACCAGAAGATAGGCCTCCTTTATATGCAGTTTCACTTTCTGTGGTTTCGGTTACCCATGGTAGTCAACCATGGTCTGAAAATATTAAATAGAAAATTCCAGAAATAAACAATTTGTAAGTTTTAAATTGTGCGACTACTCTGAGTAGCGTGATGAAATCTCACACCATCCGGCTTTGTTCTGCCTGTGATCCCCGTCTATTGACATCGTTATGACTGTATGACCCAGGATCACCAGAGCACATTGATCCTCCTCTTGACATATCATCAGAAGGTCAATAGTAGCTTAATGCTATGTCACAATGCCTACCTCATTCACCTCACATCATCTCATCACAGAGGCATTTTATCATCCCACATTATCACAAGAAGAAAGCTAAGTACAGTATAATAAGAAAAGTGAGGACTACTATATTTTCCCTTGGATACCCAAAATTGTAATCATATTAGAAAGAGAATGTTCAGAAATTATATTTAAAAAGAGAGCCAGACTTTATGATGAGTGTACTAATTCTGATCTTTATTATCACCATAAATGGCATGAGGGTACTATTTGTAACTGTTTTTAATTGTTGTATAAAGAAATCATCTTTTATATCAAGTTATTTGTGAGGATGGGGTAATCATCACTCAACCTAACTTTGAAGTTTAAACATTCTCTTAGCATTAAAACATTCTTATAAGCACTTTCCTGTACACTTGATATTTAATAGCTGTTAGGGTATATTTGAGATAAATTAACATTTGGTGCCTTTTGAGAACTTTGGAGGAAAGTTGTCATAACTTTGGTGTTGCCCATTTCTTCACTTGTTAGTTTTGGGACCTCGGACAAATAGTTCTCTTTGTAAGCCTTGGTTCCCTCATTTGTAGTTGGGATGATACAGCTACATATCTCATGTAGTTGTTTTGAATGTTAAATGAGATTATTTTATGTGCATCCCAGTGACTGGTACAAAGTTCTCAAACACTAAAAGCTATCTTTTTTAAATTACTTCACATTCTTCTGAAGGAGATAAATAATAAGATACCAAACAGTGGGAGCTATTACTGGGAATGGCATCATCTCTTTGAGACAAGTATGAGACGAGTTTCTAAGGTGAACACATTCTTAAAGAATGTGTTATTGAAGAGCACTGGTTGGTCAAAAATGTGATCTGAGGACAATTCATCTGTATATTCTAACTAACCAACTGACAATACAGAAGACTATGAGGGTGGGGTTATATGCCAATTCTCTTGCATAAGTGTATTATGGGGAATTGAATTTTAGGTCTTTAAAAGGAAGTGAGGCTGTTGAATTTCTTAGGTATGTTTCTAAAGAGGTCCAATGACTTAGTCTGCTCTAAGTCAAAGTTTTAAGCTGCACATGATAGGTCAGTGGTGAGCTCACCAGGCATTTGGTGAATGGCTCACAGACGTACATTGGTTGGAAGTTCTTTTTTTTTTGAGAGAGGGAGTGTTCTTTTTTTAACACTTTGTGATAAAGCAAATAACTGCAGGGGAAAAAAAAACCAATAGGTGAATATTTTCTTAACCCTTCTTGTGTCAGGTTAAAGCAACATAATATTGGTATTGTCTGACACTGGTATTAAATTCATTGTGGTTATAATACTAAAAGTTTCATTTCTCAAAAATAACCTTCCAAATTCCATAAACTATTGCTTGATGATAGGAACATGTATCAAATATTAAAGTGTTATCTGTACCTGTGACTACATATTTCAGTTTCAGTTATTAAAATAGAAGATATTTAACAATTCTATCTTAAAAATAGGGGAATAGATATTCTTCCTTTTATTGAGAAGAGAAATATTAGAAAAACTTGCTTGAAACAGTGTCTGAAAGAGGTTAAATTTGGAAATAACTTGTTTCCTGATATTCTCTTTGAGAATTCTTCAGCAGTGTTCACTAGCATATCTTATATTTTCTTAGTTTGTGTGAGTCTCATTTTTATATCTACAATGGAAACAACATGAGCTCAAAAGCACACTTTTTCAGGTTCATCCCATTTTCTGTAATACTGCTGTGGCAATGTCAAAGAGACTCATTAAATGTTTTATGGGGTTTCTGTTGTAGTTTGTGCTTTGGTTCTCTCTGAAGATATATTTATATTTGTACATCTGTGTTTGTAGATCATTTTGTATTTCCCACCAATTTAATTATTGTTCAGTAAGTTCTTGTCATTGCTTTTAGTGCATTTGCTTTTGGTTTTAGCTTTTCTTACCATATTTACCCTAGAGAACTTGCATATAAAACAATTAATTTGAAATTTGCTCATATATATTTTTAAAATTAGATTTATTGGAAATTTTTCTTGAATTTTACTTTTAAAGCCACAGTACTTAACATGTTAAGCATTTAATAAATATGTTCAGTGAATGATAAAGTGTATCTCAATCTACATACAATATGAAACTTTCTGGAGACCTACTTATAATAGTATAGCAAAATCACATTGGGATGTTAGTTCTGATGTAGACAATACCAGTTATGTAACCAATTGAATATCTTGAACTTTTCACGTAATTGATAAAGAATATAGATTTATTTAACACATATTATGTGCTAGTCATTAGCACATATTTAATATTTAAACATTTTAACATTTAATGTAAAATAAAAAGAAGACAATGGTAATTTACTATTAAGCATTGGGTTGCTTGGATCAATTCAATTATTTAATAAAATTATCAATGACAGGATTTGAGAGAATATTTTGGAGCTGCCTTCTCTTTTGCTGACTTCTAAAATCTTGCAAAAATGTTAATTTGCAATGTAGAATTCAAATGAAAGAAAACTTTTACAGCCTAGAAAGGTACATTTAAAACTATTTATTTCATTCAGCCATCAAATATAGTACTAACTTAGTGACAATGAGATTATATCAAATTTAAATTCATTAACAATTACTTGAAAGCCTTTTAAATCACTTAAAAAGTGAGTGCCATCTGGGGATTTTTGTTGAAGTATAAATTCTGGAGTGTTATTTTATTCTGTATTATGGTATCAGAAGTGAAATAAGATTTGGCTTCAAGTAACAAATGGGCCACTAACCAGTTGTATGACTTTAAATTCCTTTTGCCAAAGTTTAAACACTGGGAAACTTAGGGCTGTATATACCCACACACTTTCCTATGCTGCATATGATCCGTGAGCTAATCTATGTGAACAGAATTCTTTATGAGCTTGGAGTTCCATTAGTTCAAGTTATCATTATTAGGATGATCATTATTATATCTGGCAAATTTTCTGTCTAGTTCCTAGTCTATTTCAGTTTCTTCAAGGATAATTTTGCAAGAAATAATTTGTTTTGAATGGCTGCAGAAATGTTTATAGAAATATGTTAAGCTCTTAAACTGACTTCCACACCATTTAACATTTTCCTATACGTCCTTTGTGTTTGTTTGGCATGTGTGTACTTACACATGCACATAGTAAATGTCTATAAAAACAAAACCAAAGACAAGGATGAATGTGATATGAGCATCTTTGCTTTACACTGTAGTTGGCCTCAAACCCTCATACTCTCTTTCTTACCTGCTCTGGTGACCTTCTGGATTAGAGTTTCAGAGAAACAACCAGAGGTAGTAGCTGTAGCAAGATAGCAGCTGGGACCATACGGATCTCAGCATCCTGCCTTATGGCCATTATCTTTGTTTCTATCTTTATGCTGCCACTCTGTCTCCTTCTTGTGTTCTCCCTGCATCCTCTCCTCGCCGCGCCTCCTCCTCTTCCTGACTCCAGCTCCCGTTGCTCCTTGTAACTTACCCTTCCTCCTTCTTCATTTTTCTTTATTGATACAAGATGAAACAAGACTCCCTAATTAGGAAATTCTTTAAAAACTATTTTTTAAAGTGCATGTAACCAGGCAGCTACCATTCCCTAAATCCCATAACCACCATTAACAATGGAAAAAATTATTTTTGTATACTTTATCAATTAGAGTATATTAGATTGTAGCCCCCTTAAGCGCTGAAATAATAGATGTTTAAAATAATGCAGCAATTTTCTCACTTTCTATGTAGGAATGGGTTGTTGCTATAATAAAAAATAATTTGAGGCTAATGACAAGAAAGAATAGTGAGTAATATCCTTTCCCCTTCCCCAACTGCTGAAAATGAAAATCATGTCATCATCAAGTCATTTCTGCCACGTCCCTTGTTAACAGCTTTTTTCAGGGTGGGTCATAATTCTGTGTTCTGTTAGTGTCTTAACTCCATAGTGACATGCTTAAATCTTATTCCACATTGATTTTGTAGTGTATATACATGTATTTTTAGGATACCCCGTGAATGATGGATCTCATTATTAAGTTATTATCAACTTTGGCAAAAATGTTATAACCTTTGAATGAAGAATAAATTTATTAATATGATAAGGTTAATAATTGATTTTGCTGTTTGGAATTTGTATGTAGTGTCTCATTGTGTATGTCTAAAAAAGTAAACTTACTGTCTGCCTGTCGCCAGGAGAAAAAAGTGGGACCTAATCAAACTGCTGTGGGGTCAACCCTTGTGGTTTTAAAGGCCCTTAATGTTGTCCAGCTGCAAAATAAAAGGAATTGGGAGGGGAAGTTGGAAGGAGCGGAGGGGGCTGTGGGGGGGGACGTGTGGAAAAGAACAGGGAGTCTGGCTTTTATTTTTTTTTTTTTTAAGTGAGTTCAGTGCCAGCCTGGACATTGGCTGTGCAGACTATTGAGCCATTGTCTGCTCCATTTCCAGAATAGCCCCCAGTTAATCACTTCGGCTTTGAAGGGAATTTCCTCGTGGAATTCTCCACAGAAAATCTAATCAACTGACCTGCCCTCTCAACAATGGAAGGCTTTTTTTCTCTCTTTCCCTTATTGGGGCGGGCTCTGTAATGTAGCCTTTTGTGCAGAATGAACCCTCCCAGTAGGAGTGGAGAGCGTGTGTGAGCGACTGAGTGTGTGAGTGTGAGTGTGAGAGTGTGTGTGTGTGTGTGTGTGTGTGTGTGTGTGAAGAACGCACACTATCTCGTGTTGGTGAGTGTGTGCTTACTCCCTGACCAGATGCTGCGGTGCACGGGGCAGTCACCATCTCTGCGTGCGTGTCTGTGTAAGTGTCTCTCTCTGTGTTTGTGTATGTGCCTCTGTCATTTCATGTCAAAGGTACATTACCTGATTACCTTCCTCGCCTGCCAGATTTTTATCTAGATAATTGGAACTGCTATGGAGGCTGTGCCTTGCCAGCCAGCTCAGGAGCCGTAAAGCCCTAGTTTGTCCACCTAGTTATCTGTGGCTGCCTGGGCAGAGGAAATTAAAGAGATCCCCAGCCAGGGGAGCGCTTCCCGCCCTGACCTCCCCAGCAATCCCAAGCAGGACAGTTTGTTAGGACCATCTTTTTGTTTTCATTTGTTGGTTTGGTTTGGGGTTTTGTTCCCTGGAGTGTGCGTTATTTTGGTATGTGGATACCTATTCCCCTCCGCATCGCACATCGTGTTTTATGGAGTTTGGAGCTGAGGAAACTTTGGTTGGGTTGCCAGGACGTTCGCACCACTTTGTGGAAAGCGCGAGCTAACAGTGAGACCGACAGAGTGAGTGACAAGTTGTTTACAGGTTTCCTTGAAGGGGCCTCTGCTGTATTTCAATCTGTCAAAGTTGCTTTTCTTCCCTCAGAACAATGCCTGATTGTTGTGTGCGAGAGCGTGTGTGTGTGTGTGTGTGTGTGTGTGTGTTTCCGTGTGCGCACGGAGAGAGCCTAGAAAAGGGTGAGAAGGCGTAACAATTCTTTGTGTAAAAATGCTATTACTAACATTTAATCTTTTTGCTTAATGAGTTAATAAATGCAGTTTAATCGGGGTTCTGTTAGTGTACAGATTTCTCTTTTAATCAGTAGCAAATGCATTTTCAAAAATCATATTGTGTGTGTGTGCATGCGTGTGCGTGTGTGACTTTTATTATTTAGAGGAGAGAGTATGGGAGACGCGTGAAATGAGTTGACTTCTCACATTCGGTGATGTCTGGAAGGGAGAATTAAAAGGAAAGGACAGGCACCCTGAGGTTGTCTAGTGCCTTGCAGCCCGAGAGCGTGCGGCTGGAGGAAGGGGGAACAGCCCGACCCGCTGCTGGAAGTGCGCTACCCCTTTAAGAGACTGGTCAAGGAGTCCTAGGAGAGGGAGGGGGGAGAGAGGGGGAGAGAGAGAGAGAGAGAGAGGGAGAGAGAGAGAGAGAGAGAGAGAGAGAGATTGAGAGAGAGAGAGAGAGAGAGAGAGGGAGGGAGAAAATCAATTGGTTTAGAAGGTTTGGACTCACTTGACAGGTTCAGTTGGAGACGATCATAGGTGGCTGCTGTGACAAAGGGAAATTGTGCTTTTCCAGCATGCTTACTGACCCTGATTTACCTCAGGAGTTTGAAAGGTGAGTAGTTTTTCCCCCCTGATATATTGAAGTGCAACTCTCCCATTTTACAGTAGTCTCTGAATCCACTGGAAGATGCTCCCTTAAAACGTGTTTGTTAGAGAAGCTTTTAGCTAGTGCTTCTGCAATCTTGTTAGCTGATTTTTGTTGATTGCCCAGACCAAATGGAACTGATTTGCAAAGTCTCCGGGATTTCTGCTAATATTTTTAGGCTACGTCCTATAACAGGAAATTAAATGAACATTAAGCATCTCTCTCTCTCCCACTCGCTGCTTTTCTCTTTCTCATTCACTCTCTTACTTTCTTCCTTCATTGATATTTTTCTCCCCTTCTACACCTTTTTAAATGCTTTTGTGTGCAGAGTGTTACCATTTTCAACATCTCTGTCTCGTAATTTCTGGGGTGACAGAAGGTTTTAGTGGTGGTTAAAACGGAGGCTATAAGTTCCTATTTGATTCTTCTGTAAAACTTTGGAAGCTGCTCAGTAAAGCACATGACCTTTTGTTGATATAAGAGAGCAGATTTTTTTTTTTAAAGAAAATTTAACATCACAGGAATCTATTAGTACATTACTCTTGAAATGTCAAAAAAAAAAAAAAAGAAATGGGGATGATCCCTTTCTAAGTTTTTAGTGGCCACTTTTTGCACTGTCTTAAGCTGAATTTTGATTTATTCTGTTTTCCCTTTTGCTATGATGGGAATAAGTTTATTTGTAATCAAGTATTTCCTATTAGAGAAATATGTGTAATATCCTTCCATTGGATGTTTTTGCAAGTAAAGCAGGGCTCTGAAAGAATTTTAGCCCTCTTCGTGTTCCTATAAGTACACACTGCAGTTTTAAATTTGAGTTCTTATCCTAGCATAAGTTCATTTTTTGGAACTATAAATAGAATTTTGTTTGCCATTAAAAAGAATTCAAACTTTGTATTCTGTATGGTGAATTAGAAAAAAAAGCTAAAAAAAGCCAGGATGCATGATACCCAGGCTTTTTTTTTTCATTTTCATGAAAGCTACCTTCTGTATAAACATTTGTTGTATCTGACTATGCAATGCAAGCTAGGTGCTAGACCAGCTGGTTAAAAATATGCTAAGTCAAGCTGTTCATCGCTCAAAAGACTGAATTTGATATGAAAAGACGAAAAAAGAAAGGACAAAGATTAAAACATTCTAGAAGTGAAGCAATGGAAGAGAAGAGGGGTATTCAGAATAAAATAATGCTTGAATGTGGTCAGCTATTAGAGAAACCAATATCAGATCAGGGGAGAAAGTAAAATAGCCAGCGTATATACTTTAACACTGTCTTCTTTCTTTCATTTCCTCCTCCTCTTTTTTTTTTTTTTTTTAAAAACTTAAGGTGCATCTTCACCACATAATTCCAGTGAATGGTTGAGCTTTCTTAACAGTTTTGAATTATTTTTTTCAAAGTTCTATATATTAACTCTTTAAATAGTTAGCTTTTTTTTTTTTCTTTTTTTTTTTTGGTAAACATAGCCTATTTCGTATGTAGGTATTGAAGTTATTTATACTGGAACATACTACTGCTTAATACCATAGTGAGTTTTCTAGTATGTGCAGAGCGACACTTAAATGATAGTATTCTTCAACTCTATACTTATCGAAAATAAAACTCTGAGTCTGATTTGTAAGCCTGTTAAATGACTGTTCTTATAAAAAGGTAGTTACATATTAACAGGCTGTAGCCTATTCCTTTATATAGGCAAGCTTTCCTGCTGTGAACTTTATTTGTATTTTTTCAATTATCTCTTTTTAAACTAAACTTTTCCCTTTCCTATTCTGATGCTCAAATCTCTTAACATTTTGTTTTTCCTCCTGGTGAGAATTTCAGTTTTTTGTCACCCAGAGGCATGCTTTTCTAACTGCCTAATTAAATAAGCAAGTGATAATCAATAGAGTTGTCAGTAGAGACAGCATCTTTGGAAATACTAGTAGCTAAAATAATTTTGAAAAATGTCCTACAATATAAAATTTCCTAATAATTTCCCCTGTGGTTGTAATTGGTAATACATACAAAAATCTCAGTAAATCATTACTATTTGTTTACACTGAATTTGTATGGCTGAGTGTATCTGTAGTCACCCACATAGAGTATATATCATGCAGACTCAATATTGAATATTTATATTCTCCAAAGGAGGTATATATACTGTAATTACACTCTCATACATAGTCAGCTTTTTTTGCCTTTTCAACTATCTGCAACTTTCACTGAATATGTAGGTCATTTCTATCGAGTGTTAAGTTTTTATTCTGTTTGCTCACCTGATATAGATGAGTTGTTCACTCAAACTTAGTCAGAAATCTGAAAAGAAGACTTCTAAGTTTCTATATGAAATAGAGAAGATTGCTCTGGAGGACATTAATAAGTTGCTTGGGGCTTATGTATTTTGGAAGTTGTATGTGATTTTTTTTCTAGTTTCATCAGTAGTTTTGTCTATCTTCTATTATCCTTTCCAACCTGTAGACTATTTGAAACTTTAAGGAATATTCAAAACTTAAATGTCTGGATCAAAATTGGGATATAGATTTGTTATGTCTGTATTATCAGCCCTAGAAATGAACATGATCAATACTGTCAGACTAATAAACAGTTGTTAAATAATTCAGAAGTAGTAACAATTTCATTGTCTGCTAAAACATATTCAGGAGGTAAAGCAAATTGAACAATGATTCTAAAAAGTAAAGAAGTTGAAATATTTTATTTTTACTGTCAAGCATCCCTAACATAACTGATTATGATTAATGAAAAACACAATTCTCAGGTGGGAGGTGAATAGGCAAAGTATGCTCTAAGGAATTATTTGTAAGCAAAATCTTTTAGCTCATACTATTTAGAGGAAACATAACTGGCAACATGGTCTAAATGTTAGTAATAGTGTCTAGAATGAACGCTTGAACTCTCCGAAAAAATTTTAAATGAAGACAGTGAATTTATATATTTACCTGAAAATAAATAATAAAAATTGTAACTAAGGGTTTTTCCTTTCAGAATACCATTTATTTTTTCATATTCTTAGAATGAAAATATTTAAAATATTTGTCTTAAATATCAATATCAGTTTGTTTCTGATGAATGAAAAAAGCATTTTTTGTTACTATCAATAATATTGTATTCTATTTTTCCTTATGTTTATATTTATCCTATTTGACTGTAATGTAATTGTTTTATGACCAAGCTACTTGTTACACTTTCTGATTGTTTTATGTTAAGAGACTTAATTAAAAAGCAAGTATAAGATGATTGCTTAAGAAGACAGTCTATAAATGTCTAGAAAGAAAAAAAAAGTTGGGCTTGAAGGTAGTGGGATGAAGCAAATTAAGCTTATAATAGCACCTATTTGATGGCTTCTCTCAAAACGGGTACAGACAACACACTGCCAGTTTTCTACATGTTGAAGGGAACACTACAAGAGTAAAACCTTCTGCAACAAAAACTTACTATTTACTTTATATTCCCATCTAATTTATTTATGGCCATATAGACTAAAGAAATAATTTTTCACATTAAGAGACTTTTAAGTGTTTTTCTGAAGAAAGAAATATACATCAGGTACTGTGAAAAATTAATTTTTAAAATTACCATGAAAAATCACTGTTAATGGGCTGCAAAAATATTTCTGACATTAGCAGTACTTTAATTACCTAGAGTTTGGCCTTAGTAATAATATATTTATCACCTGGACAGATTCATTCAGCCTGATTAAAAACTTTTTTTTAAACCATTGTGCTCATGAGTGATAAATACATTCAAGTTAGCAGGTAACCCCTAGGTGTGAATCAAAGGAAAGTTGTCTGCTCACATTGTCACCTAATGGCACCTGTAAACCTGTAAGTTTGATATTATGTTTTCAGGATGTTCTGATATCTGCCTTTGTTCATTTTATTTATTTATTTATTTATTTATTTATTTATTTTCTATTACCTTGTAGAGGAAAAGGTACCTACAACTGATTATAGATTTTAATTACCATCCCAATAATTTGCAAGCTAACTGAGCTAAGATATTAGTTTGGAAGGCAGCTTGCATGAAGTAGTGGACAAACCATACTTCTATCACACTCACACTGGAGGACTGTCCTGAAGACTTAGCAGGCGATGCGATCTGACTGATTACCAAGAACAATTAAGGGTTAAATGTCAGGTAGTTCAGTGTTTAGCAGGTTGATAGATATAGAAATGTGTTGATGTTATGATTACTTCACACGTTGATATGTTCTTATGTTTCTCAAGTATAATCAGCATACAATAATGTATTTATCTGTGCTTAGGGAGCTTTTAACTAAAGTCTGTATATGCACCATACCTGAGAGGCAAATAATAAGGCCTGTTCTAATACTTGAGCACATTACTCCTCCATAGAGCTGGAAGCTATTTCAAAGGTATTACATTCATAATGCATTTAAAAAGCCAAATTACATTCATGGTTAAAGTCTGATTTTTATTGTCTGTTCTCTCCACAATCAATTCTCCAGCCACCTAATGAGTATGTGTATAATGCAGATGTGTATTATGTATGTTGAATACCTCCCTTTCTATAGACGAGTTAAATAAATATAACTGATAGATTTTGGTTTTCTTCCATAGTTTGTTACTCATTTATAATTTCAATGAGTTTTAACAGCATGGGAAATAAAATAATCTGGACGTTTCTCTTGTTCTAACTTATATATGGTTTAATATGTCAGGTTTCTGACTCAGATGATGGCAACTCAGATAGAAATATGTGCAAAGATTTAACCAAAACATGAAATATCTTCCTTTTAAAGGAAACATTTTGTTGAACAAGAAATGGACTGAAACATAGCAAGTTCTTTCTTGCTTCATTCATTCTGTCCTTTTTTTCTTGTCACTGATTGAGAGCATTGTCATTTACATTAAATATAAAATTTGAATGTTATATAGATGAACATGATCGAGTGATATTGCTGGAGAAGAAAAAATTTAAAGACATACTATTTTGCTTCAGCGAACAGCGTTTATTTGGACATTCCTTAAGAGAATGCCTCATATTTCTCCACTTTAATCAGGAACTAATAATGGTTCAGGAGGTGACCTTTTCATCCTTTCTGACTTCTGTGTTTTCTCCTGCAGTTTGGAAACTGCACTCCCTTCTCTTTAGCATTATCTATTCTTCTCTTCACTTACTAGTTGAGAGTTCATACATCTCTGGAGATACTGTGGCGTGTGGTTCTGCTTGTCCAATAGGGGGGTGTTGCATTTCTCCACATTCAGTATCCTTTTCCCTCAGAGCCTGAGTGTAAAACCTCAGCAGTACTCCCTGCCTTTGCCAGCCTGAGGAGTCAGAGACTCAAAGTTGTTCCCAGCTCTTGCGCCTTCATTGTAGAGCTGCATTCTGCTCAGTGGGCTGCCGAGAAGGACCAGACCGAAACAAGATTTAGAAGAATTCTGGTGAGAACTGTTTATAGGGATATGGTATTTTAAAAGAATGTAGTAAACAAACAGAATTGTGGCATAAACAAAGATAATTAGCATAAACAATGTCGTTTTAGGACAGGTGGTTTTAAAAAACAAACAACAAAAAACCCAAATATGAACCCAACTTGAATGCTGCCAGTTTGGAACCACTGAACCTTAATCTGTACTTCATGAGAATTACCCAGGTTTGTTGATAAACTTATTAACATGCTTTTTCTGTTTCTTTTGTATCATTTTCCGGTCATTATGCCCTTTTGTCACCCAGCTTGAAAGTAATCTATTACAAGGTAGTTTAAGGACTTTTTACCCATAAAACATGACAGAAGGAAAATTAAAAACAAAAGCTTGTGGTTGTTCATAGACATGTGAAATCAGTATCGAAGCTTAAATCAATTCAAAACTGAACTCAGCTCATTGTATTTTAAATCTCTCTTGTTATCTAAGTGACATTTCAGTCACTTGGCTGTTTAGTATTAATACATTTACTTTTGTCTTGCCTCAGAATTCAGAGATTTCTTGCTATGGCTGAATCATCACTTGTGTTATATGTGTATTTCCGAGGGTTGCTTATGTCTGCTTCCTATTTTCTCTGTAACTTAGTGAAGGTGGTACAGCAGTGTATAACTGTAGTTGGTGATCACGCAATAAGAGGATGCTGATTATTGTGAACCACGTTCTCTAAACCTACTGTGCTGTCGTGATGAATTTTCGTCTGGAGACATTTAGGTTTATTACTAAATGACATTTTTTCTTAATGCCTTCTACTGAAATATTTTGACTTAGATGAAATGTGGAGTATGGTGAACAGAAAGCTGTTTATTTTTCTTGCATTCAGGACCAAAGTTCTTTATGGAAATTTAAAAGATTTTTTTCTATTTGTCTTCTCATGGAGAATGGGGACCAGGAATTCAAAGTAGGTAGTTCTAGTATTCTGTAGCCCTTCTCTTAGCTGAAATGAAAGCATTTGTGAATGAGTTTTGGTTTCTTGGAGTTATAAAGATGTGTGTAAACTAGTAAACCATGTCTCATTCATGTGCTATGGAGATTTCTCGTACTTCAGGGACAAAAATAATTTGGCTACTAACGAATTAGGGCTACCTGCCAGTGCCAACACATACTGTAGGTAAGAGGAACACTATAAAGAAAAGCTGCTGGCAGCAAATCCCTTGAAACTTTCATATGTAACAGTGTTTCTATTTCTGCTCTTCACATCTTTGAAAGAATGTGTTTTTTAGAAGAGAAAATGTTAAAAAACAGAAGATATGATGTTTCTTAAAAATGTATTAGTAGCTTCATTTTTAATATTTCTCATTGTAGAGATGCATAGGATTTTATTATGTTCTGTGCACATGTACCTCCCCTCTCCATCCCAGTCATTTCTGTGACATTGAAACCTAAGAATCAGATGCATTGAGAGTAGGTGTAATATGAGGAAATGGAATTTGCCGTATAGGGCCAAAAAAAAGGCACCCTTAAAACCTTATAAGATTTTTATATTGGCGCTTTAAGAGAGTTAGATCAGTTGGGACACAGCAGCAATTTCATAAAGGATGTGTCCTCTCCTTTAGGGCTTCAGGAACATTATTGAGAAGAGAAAGGAAAGAGTTAACCTGCTTTGCTTGTTGATAAATTTTTTAATCTAGTAGTAAAATAGGACACAGGTCCAAATCCTGTTTTCTTGGTATATTTTTAATCAAAATTTATTTTAAATGTGGTAAATTATTTACTTTAGTACTGATTTTGGTTTTGTTTTCTGTTTTTATGTGAATTAGGATGATGGTACCAAGGGGGTAGGTTGTTAGAGAGTTGGTTGTGAAACTTTCAAATATGATCTGTTGATTTGTCATTTTAAACAATTTTTATCTAATAAAAGAGCATCCTAATGAAAAAGAAACACAGTGAAAATGAAAAATATGTCTTCACATAAGAGAACACAAAATGAAAAAGTAAGGTTTTATTTATGCTATTAATTTTTCATCCACAGTTAATATAGGTTGCTTGATGAAGATCTAAAACATTTTTATTCTAATTCTGGAGTCAAGGTATTACTTGTTTGCTTACAATTCTTCCTTTGGGTTATTTACCCTGAGCCAGAGTTTGTTGGGCAATAATGTACAAAGTCCAAAGACTTTTTTAAAACTCGTTTCTCGATGTCCTTTTGTTTCAACCCCCATTTAAAAAATTTGCTGTCGAGTTTCGTAATATGTTTGAGAAGCGTTTGCAGGAAGATGTCATAAAATTAATGCCAGTATTTCTTCTTTTTTATCAGCACTACAAGGGATCTGTGTTGAAGATTTGTTAGGATAATGTGTAGTGAAAGGAGTGAACTGGTAATCAAACTTCAATTTCTGATTCATTCACTAATTCACTAACTTTGACCTTGAATGAGTGATAACTGAATATACAATATCAGATTCAGATTGTCATCTCCCCCATAGTATTATCAGGATGTGAAGAAAACTTTTATGTAATATGCGAAGTCCCATTAATCAAACAGAACACCTTGGAATGGAAAAACAATGATAACAACGAATGCTATTTCTGAGACAAGAACTTCTGTTTCTCTCCAGTCCTAAGCATAATTAGAATTTGGGAAACAGAGGAAAATGTATTGTTTTTAGAGCCCTAAGGACTGTGGGATGTAAATGTGGTAGTGTAATCGTTTCTAAGAATTTTAGCATTACTGGAAGAATAAAACGGATCTAATTTGACCTATAAACAGTTTAGGAATATTTAATGCTTTAAAAGCATTCTTCTAGAGAAAGAAAAGCATCCAGAAGCTCCTGATAATCAATTTAAGGAGCAAAGTAAAGGAGCAGACTATATAGACTTTCAAAAGTAAATTAAAAGATAATTGGGTGTCACTAAGAGTTATGTGAAGAATTTATTTTGAGGAATGTAATAGTTATACACATATACACATACAAAAGTTTGGAATTTAGGAGAAACTTTTTCGCCTATAGGGTAATGAAATTTTGAATAAGTTGATTTTGAATAAATCATAACAAATCCTGATGAAGCTGCAGTGTTGGGGAGAAAATCTTGAAAGGAAGAAATATTTCGTAGAAATACAAACAAAGTCCATTCCCACTTTCTCATTTGCAGCACAGAATCTTATGACATGAGCTATAGGGACATATAATAATATTCAGCTTTAAAAATCTGAAGGTGGTATTGTAGTTCATATTTAATGGAAAATTTGCATTCAAGAAGGCTAAATCAAGGTACGCTTGAGTAACATTTGGGGATATTTGAGATTTTGGGTGGAGATTAGAAATTTAAGTGTTAGAATATTAAGGCATCCATATAAAATGGCAGTGTTTTGGTGGATTTTTAGTATTTCTCCTAAAGCATAGGATAATTTCCTCTTTTTTGGTAAAAATTTACATTTGTCAATATCTTCATTTATTTGTTTTTGGAAGTATAACCTAATAGAAAGTGTTACTAGCTGGGTGTAGGATCTCAAGATCCAGTTCTTCCCTGCATACTGAGAAGAGATTTGGGGTCTTAGTGTATGCATCTGTAAAATTCAAAGGTGGGCTAGATAATCTCTAAAATCTCTCAAGTCTAAAATTTCATCACTTTGAAATACATTTGAAAGATTCCTACCTCCTCACTCTAGTGGTCAGGATTCTTGCATTTAATGCATCTATTTGGAGACAGAATATATTATACAACCAGCCTTTAACATGTGGAATCACTTCTCAGTTTCCCTCTCAGTGGAGTGGTGTTGGGCAGGAACATGTAACCATAGTATATTTTAGGAGTTTTAAATCTAAGTACTATGTATAATTCTGACTCAGGATTAAGTGCTCAAATTGCTATGAACTGTTTTGAATTTAAGTGTTTTGAAAGATAAGATTCACATTCTATGTGTTTGAAACTCTCAGGTGCATCAGATCCCTATCCTCAACTATTACAAATATTGTGAAAAATACATTATATATGGATTGCTAAACAAGGCACTGTGGGGGAATATGAAAAGCAAGAGAGTGGCATTTTAGGTCAAAGAGCTGAAAGTCTATTTATAAAGATAAGATAGAATTAAAAAAAAAAAAACTAGACAGTAGAGCATTAGGACAACAGGGGGGGCTCTGGACATTGTATGTCTTTATATGAATAAATAAAACATTGGCCCGGAAAGTGGCAAGATCAACTAAGATTACAAACAGGTAGTCCAAAGAAAAATTTTAAGTGGTTCTCAACATAAATTAGGTAACTATTAGCATTAGCATCAGGCCAGCCAATCTAATATGCACTAATAGTTGGCAATCTCAAGAAAAATGTTAAACCCTATGAAGCAAGAAGTAGAGGGACAACCAATGAAAGATGCATTAAAAAGCTATATAATCTGAGAGGGCAGGCTTCACATACTGCTAATATCTTACGTTCGGCAGATTGTGTGCTTTATTTAAAACCAGTGTTTGATAAAAAGTGTAGTTATACCATCAGTAACATAATCTTTGACTGCATATCCAGTGACCTTCCGTATTATCTGTACTTTGAAAATATGACTGTGGTATCAGGAAGTCCCTGTACACATTAGCTGTAAGTTTTAAGTATAGATTCGTATATTTGAGATAACATAGGAATGGACTAGATGTTAAAATTAATTCTTTGCTTAATAATTATGATGTTGAATTTTTTATTCTATTCTTTTTCTATGGTATTTTTCAAAATTTATTGCAGATTTATTTTTTGTAAGTACACACAAATTGAGTTAGATGATAATATATTTCTCTTCTGAGCATAATCCTTGTTTTACATTTTATAACAATAAATATGAAACATTGCTAAAGAGAAGTATTTATCAAACTGTGCTACACAGAATACTATTTTTTAAATTAAAAAAAATTTATTAATTTTTTTATTTGGGTAAAATTGCTTTATGTCGTGTTACTTTCTGCTGTACAACGAAGTGAATTAGCTCTATGTATACGTATATCCCCTCCCTCTTGAACCTCCCTCCATCTTTTTAATTTAGGAATAAGGAATGGGTGTTATTCTCTTATCCTCATGGTACAGGTATAAAGATTGTTTAAAAAAAAAAAGTAGAAGAGAGCCTTATTGAACCAGAACTACATTTAGAGGGAGGAAAATGTGCAAATTTCCTACTGTTAAACAAGAAAGAAAATCTGGAAGTCATCCCAGTTGGGCAACTTACTGCTAATATATTTTATAATCCAGAATTTAGTGATATACAAAGTTGGCATATGTTCCTACAGTTTCTAAATCAAGAATTAAAACTTTGTGATGTACAAGTCATTTAAATTTGGGGGGTTTCAGTCATGCGTCTATAAAATGGGCTTTAAAATGACTATCAAATTATTTATCCTCTGATGCTAATGAGGCATCTTAAATTTATTAAAATTTATAAAAATATTTGGGTATCTCTGAATGCAAGCCACTGAATTCAAACTTTGAAAACTAGGTTTAATTTTTGACGAATATAAAATGGTCAGAACTTCAATGAAAATTATATATTTTTGTGTGATATTTGAAAATTATTTTGGCATATAAAAAAACCTGTAAGAAGCTTATTGACTTACTTTTTAAAAATTTGTAGTTAATACAACTATAATTGTTTTAAATGCACTTATGATTATTGATCCCAGGTAACTTGTACCTAAATAGCAGCAATATAGCTATAGTTTCCTCTGACTGCTTACTGCTAATTATGAAATATCCTAAAAGCACATCTCTTCCCATTTTATATGTAGGAAATCTGATACACCAAAAGTTGTTTTTGCATGAATTCATATATCAAGTATTTAAGTAACAAATTTGCTGCTTTAACATATTCCTATGCTTTAACCTATGCAAATTAAAATTCATTTATTTGTGTATAATCATAAAAATGAATCATTGTATAGAACAAATTATTGGGCAACAAAAAAGTGATTTTCTGTTAAAAAAAGGTCACACACTGTTGATTTTTTAAGTAATATTTGTACAAATATTTTGAAAATTAGAAAATATTAAATAACGAAGAAACTTATCTATGCAAATCATAGATTTTCATAGTAAATGTAACATGACTCATTTTGTATTAGCTACCTATTCCTTTAGACAGGAGGTGAAGCTTGGGGAAATTTATAGATTTCTTTTTATGGGCAGCTGTATAACAAGCAAACAAAAACACCCCAGAAACAGAACCCTTATTTTTGATATAAAATTGTTTTCCACTGATAGTATCTGTTGGAAGCCAGAAGCCATCCAAAGTGCTGATACCAATTTAAGAAGATGATCTTTTGCCTTAATTATACATCTGGGAAATATTAGCTGAACATTTTGTGGAGAACAGTGAATACCTTATTTGCCAGTTGTCTAAAATGCTGCTAATGATCGACATAGTGCCAGTGTTTTGATGGCTCAAACCTAGGCTGAATATGAATACAAAGAACACAGTTGGGGGAAAAAAGCGCACATTTTATACGAAACAGATTTCAACCATCTGCTTGGCACTTAAGTTTGCGACTATAGGCGATATATGAAAGAGACCACTGTCCACGTTATGAATGGTATCACTTTTATTGGTACCTTAGAAAAACCATAGGATTTTGAAAGCGTATATAACCAATGATTTTCCTCAGCTAAATAATGAAAGCAAGGGCCTCAGCCAAAATTTTGTTCTCTCCATAATCTCTTCTATGTCAGTCGTCTTTTCCTAGCAAAATGGGTTTCGCTAAAGTAGGTCTTAGGATATTAAAATATACCAGGCAGCACTATGCAAGTGGCCCTTCCGAGGAGCGCCCCAGATGGTTATGAGATAAAATACTGTTTGCTTTAGGAATAGGTTATATTCCTGAGTCTGTTGCCTGAGTACTGTGGCGCATGTCAAATCAGCATGGAAGTTAATGGTCCAGAAGCACTTCTGATTTTAATGCTTTCCCATTTGTTCTGAATTTACAGTATTAAATCAGACCTGTACTGTTTCATCACTGGTTCAGTAAGGGAAAATCATGCTATAGACAGTAAACTATAAGCGAAATCTGATTATTTGACCCATTTCATTTACTTTAAAGGTATGGGAGAAATTCTCAATAAAAGAATATTGGCAAATATTATACACTAGAAGTCTGTAAATTTATAGAGTAGGTGGCAAGAGCTATTATAGTCTGGTACTTAGGACACTGTAAGCAAAAAATGAATTTTGGACTAAGTAATTTGACGTATTTTCATTATCTGAAGTATATTTTGTATTTTAAATATTAGGAAAATTGAGCTATTAGAACGTGTTAGCTTATTGATTTGTCCACACTGTATGAATTACCATAGATATATTGAGACCTTTTTACCTTTGGAGGAAGAAGTACATGATTTAGTGAAAAGTATAAAGAAATGTTCTCAGAATCCCCATGTATCTGTGCTTTCCAATATGGTAGCCACTAGCCACATGCCACTATTGAGCACTTGATATGAGGCTGATCTGAATTGAGATTTGCTGTAAGTACAAGATACACACTGGATTTTTGAAGACTTAGTTTGAAAGAAAGGATGTAAAATACCTTACTGAGATTTCTTAAATATTGATTATGTGTTAAAATGATAATATTTGGATATATTGGCTTAAATAAAATATGATTAAAGTTACTTTCACCTGTTTCTTTTTACTTTTTTAGTCTGGCAACTTGAAAATTTCAAATTACATATGTGGCTCATATTTGTGGCTCACATTATATTTCTATTGGATGGCGCTCTTTTATCCTTTTCTGTGAAGGGAGGGAAATTAAAACTTCTGTGTCTAGATTCTAGTAGTTCACAGCTCAGTAGGGTAGCAATGTGTCACAAAGACTTAAGTTTTTATTAACTGTCTTCCTTCTTAGCTTTCTTCTACAAGAAGGTGAAATTTTATCACTTTTAGAAAAGCCCTCATAGTGACACTGACTTGCACAGATGCTTGTATCATTTACCCAATGAATATTGTCAGTTTCTCCCAACTTCTGTGGAGTTACGGTGGAAAAGAAGATGTTTGCTTAGGGATTGTTTAGATTATTTTAGAGATTATATGTTTGAAAGGTACAATTGTATTTATTTTTATGAAGTGCAGTATATCTGTAGTTTCTTCACTGGGTTTAAAGAAGTTTGTGGTTGAGTAGAAAACCTTCTCCTTTTGCATCCCAGCTGATACTACTCGCAGTTTCTAAACCTGACCCACAACATGTGATCCAAGCTCTTTCTCTATAGGTATAAAGATAGCAGTTACATTCAGTGTGTATCTATTATGCGCCAGACAGCCTCACAGAAATCTTATCTCCATTTTATGAATGAAGAAGATGAAACAGAGAAAGTTGCCTAATTTCTCACAGATAATAAGTGGCAGAACTGGGGTACCAATCCAAACAGTCCAGCTCCAAAGACCTCGCTCTTAACCACCAAATTGTACTAGTGATCTCGATAATAAAGTGCTTTCATAACTTTATAATTATTATTTATTTTAGTGTCAGAAATGTCTTCATTCATTCAACAAATGTATTTCATATACCTACTATACCAGGAATCATTTTAGTTGCTGAATAACTCATAAAATTATAGACACTATAAATAAATAACATACAATGATTGTGATATAAACTCCTAATTTCTCCTCTCTGAATGAATTCATTCATTCATGGCACAAAGTGATGTGTGCTAGGTGGTGGATATCCAGACATCTGGGCAATTAAATAAAGGGTTTCTTGGTAAAGTCAACCTGGAACTGTTTTTGATAGATACTAATTTTCAGTGCACATTATAGATGGAATTCCTTACTGTGAGAAGTGTAACTATATAAAATTTCTCATATATCTCTTTCTCAGGTCCTTTACTGTGCGCTATATATTGAAATAATTTCTTTATGGGACAGTCAGTGCCTTCACTCAGAAAGTTTATCTGATTAGTTTTTGCTGTCTTAATTGGACAGGAAGCTTCTTTACCGTAATTTTTAAGTATGTCAGTGTTCACATCTTATATGGTGATTTTATACGGAAAAGTTTGTGATGAATTGGGAAATAATGATATAATTAATGTGATATTAATCCTTTGATCTAACTTATAGCCATGACATACTGATTTTATTGGGTAGCAGGCAGGAGTGTTGGTGATTTTGAGTAGAAAACTCAGTCAGGTATGTGACAGGTAAAAAAACCTGCAGATTCCTGGGAACAACAAGGCATCTGGGAATAGAGATGAACCTTGTGGTTTTACTACAGAGATTTTTCAGTTTTACCATTAAACTTATATATGTTAATATAGATTTGAGTTGTTCCATGGATCTCTGTTTTAAGTCTTGGATCTTTTAAGTGTTTTTTCCATATGTAGATAATGGCTGCGGTTTCTGGTTCTTTCTTTGATTTCTTGTTACCTTACTAGCTGTAGTTACTGGTGGGCCTTGGAATTAGACTGCTAAAATTTATTCTACAACTTCACCACTTATTAGCTATGTGAGTTTTGCAAATTACATAAACTCCCCATGCCTTAATTTCTGTACCTGTGAAATGGGGATTATAATAATTCCCGCCATTTAGGCCATTTAGCTGCTTAAATAAGAAAACATATGTAATTTAGTATGCTCAAGAAGTGGACATTATTTCTTCAAACAAGTTTTAATCATGCAGAAGGAGTTCCAAAAATATTTCACATAATATGGCAAATGACATTGGACTGCATACTAATACATAAATATTAAGTACTTAGTAAATAATGTTGAAGCCAGTGGTTTGTACACAATTTATTAGAACTTCAAGTACATCCTAAAAGGATTGAAATATAAAAAATAAAATATTCATGTCATAGAATCACTTATATTTTACATATTATACAAATATATTAAATATATTTTATATAGAATGTATTATAATATATACATATTTTATGCAGTTATATATTATGCATATATTATGCACACCATATATATGGTTATGGAAGTGTGTGTATAGATGTATAGACAGATAAAATAAGGGAAGAGAATTATTTCTAAAACCTTGGCGAAGAATAATTCTGTTACCTGACAGTTACAATGAGGTTCATGTTTATCATGTTCTGATAAAAAAAAAACTTACCATTTTATCAGTAATCGCAATTGTTTTATGGGGCCCTGATGTCTAAGCGAGTGATTTATTTTATGACTCCTTAAATTGTCTTCAGTAGAAGTGCTGCAGAAGATTCATAAGGCATTCTTCACATTGCCATTTTTAGTAGAGACTAGATAAGAGAAAGAATGTTCAATGATAACTAACTTAGTGAAGGAAAGCATTTCTATAAGTAGCTAAACTAATGTTTGCCAGGTATGTAGATTTCCTGGTGAAAGGATACTGGCAGAGATCTAAGAAAAGGCTAACATGTCCCTTAAACTATCTCCTTTAAATAACAGTTGTTACATTCAGGCTGTTGCTAAGAGATGAGGAACAATCACTTCTTGACTGAGTTGTATTCTTGCCTAGATTGAGGGCACTCCCACCTCTGTCCTTAAATTGACTCTAGATTTAGGACTACTTAGAGACAAAGCAGAAGTTTCCTCAGGAAACACTTTTGGATCTGCTCAAGGACCTGAAGAGCATCGCACTGAGACCGTAGAGTTTGGTATAGTACAACCTTAGGGGCTATCTTCATTTGAAGCATGTTAAGACTGTCTGTTATTTATTGTCCACTCTGATGACTGTTTTGTTTGCATATTTTGAACAATCCAGCACTTCATCGGGCCCTCTGGGTTGATTACACTTTAAAAATCATCCCAAATTAACTGAATGGGAAATTAACAGGTAATTCTATATGCTTTCAGATGATTTAGTAGTACATCTATATTTAGAGTGATGTAGACACAGGAACATTCCCATCTTGATTTATTCATTTAAAAATATTTGGTGAATACTTACTATGTGAATAATTTGGCAACATGAAAGTACACATCAATGTGAATAAAGGAATTGGAGGGAGTGGCAAAAGGGGGAAAGAGTGCAGGATAAAAAAGATACCTACAATTTATCACTTTATCGATACAAGAGTATCATTTAAAAGCACTGCTTTTTTTTGGGCAACTAAAGCATTGCCCAAACTGATGGTTTTGGTTTAGGCATACCTGTTTTAGAACTGCTCTTTATGACAACATTTAGGCACTTACAGATCATGATGGCAAATCTAACTCATAAGCCTGGAAGATTTTTGACGTTACTTTGTTACAACTGAAAATATCCTGATCATCTAAAAAAATGCCACAATTATTCAGAGATATAAAATTCTTCTTAATGTTTGCTTTTATTTCAAAAAATACCAAATCTACAAAAACGTTGAATGTGTAGCACAATGAACATTCATATACCTTTCACCTAATTATTAACTTCTGGCCCCTTTGCTTTTCTTTCTTTCTTTTTTTATTTTGAAAAGAAAGTAAGTTGCAGGCTAATAGTGTTAAGAACTAGGACATTCTCCTACATAACTGCAATAACATCAGCACATCCAAGAGAGTAACATTAATATAGTAATATTATTTGATATAGTCCATCCACATTTTCTAATTGTCCCAATAATGCTGTTTTAAGCCCTTTTTTTTCCTCTTTAAATCCAGGATCAAGTCAAGCATCAGTTACTGCATTTACTTGTCATATCTCTCTAGGTGTCCTTTATTTTTTTTAATTTTTATTTATTTATTTTTAACATCTTTATTGGAGTATAATTGCATTACAATGGTGTGTTAGTTTCTGCTTTATAATAAAGTGAATCAGCTATACATATACATATGTCCCCAGATCTCTTCCCTCTGGCGTCTCCCTCCCTCCCACCCCTCTAGGTGGTCACAAAGCATCTGGGTGTCCTTTCATTGTAAATAATATCCTGCCATTTTTTGTCTTGACATTATTTTAATCTCATATAGTTATCTCGCAGTCTGAATTTGTCTGGTTGTGCCCCTGATTAGATTCAGATTAGATACAGATTTTAAAGACAGGTATTATACCATTGTCCTTTTTTTAAAATCAGTTAAGATTATAATTAGATCTGTCAGAAGTGGCTGCCTTCAAGTTCAAATTTTGTGTACCAAATTCACGGGGACATTTATTTTTCCTTGGCTTAGATTTTAAGAGATATAATCTGTCGTCAGAAAACTATCCAAACCACGGTGATTTGTCTTATAGAGAGCTTGGTACTTGTTGATACTAGTTGAGAAAATAGGACTTCTTTAATCCAAGAAACCATCACAGTTTATCTACAAAGTCTACTCTGAAGATGGCCACAAATACTAAATTTTTTTCAGGTAATAATCTAAAAATATTGATTACAAAGTCTGTGTAATAGCACTATAAAAGTATGTTTCGTTAGATTGGAATTCATACTTATAACTACAGTGTTCTCTCTTTATGAAAAAAATGCTAGAAGTCAACTACCTCAGTAAAACCAAATTCAGCTCTTTTCCTTATTCTTCATTCACCATTCCCACATTTTGAAAATCAGAAATACTCTTTTTAAAGTTTCTAAAATATTTTTTTAAATTTTGGAAAGAACTTAGAGGCAAGTATGAGCTTTTCTTTTCTGTTTTAACTCTACTACTTAATAAATATGTTAAGATTATGAAATAGAGATCTTTTTGTTAGCAGTATTTTCTAATTCTCCAACTGCTTTCTGACATAAAGCAGTTATTCAAACAGAGGATTTAAAAATTTGAAAATTGCCCATATTTAGAAGTAGAGTAACAGGCACAGGCTCTAGAGTCAGATGCCTGTGTTCAGATCCTGGCTGTTTATTTCACTATGTGATATGTGGCTGGTTACTTAACCTCTCCAAATTTCATTTTCCTCTTATGTAAAAAAAATTTTTATGTCTATTAAGTAATTGAATATAAAGTGCTTAGATTGGACCTAGGATAGTAAGCACTGAATACATATTAACTGTTATTATTGATGGTGAATTGTCAATATTTGATTTCTGAATGGCACTTGAGAGAACAGATTTTTAAAGCAACAGTAAAATGTGCATTCCTTCATGAAATATTTACTGAATACTTTGTATATACTAGACAGTTCTAGCTTCTGGAGATTTAATAATGAACTAGACACATATGGCTCTTGTCCTCATCAAGCCTATAGTCTGATAGGGAGACAGACATTAAGCAAGCAGTTGCAATAAATAGAAGCAAATATTGTGAGTGGAGAAGTAAGTATGTGGTGTTATGAAGACTAATCCTGGTCTGTGTGTTAGAGCCTTTTTGAGGAAGGGTGAGACTTAAAGTTGCAGAATGGTAGAATTTTCCATACCTGTGCAGTCATATAGGTCATTAGTGTGGCTCTAGAGTAAGATAGCCTAGTTTACAAGTTTGGTTCAGTCCTCTGCAAAATAGATTCCCTTGGGTGAGTTGTTTAGCCTGTCTGTGCCTGCCTCAGTTTCTTCATTTGTAAAGTGGAGATAGAAATAGTACCTACCTCATACGGGTGAAGATTAAAAGAGATGATTCATGGACAACTCAGAACTGTCCTTTTGACATTGTAAGTACCCAATAAATGTTGGCTTATATTAATTATCAGAGGATTCAGTTTGTATTATACAGAGTCCTGATAACACCAGTATAATCAACTGAAGGACCTAAAGTGCCTTAAGTTATTCCTTGTGAGTGACTGTGCCACTTGTGTGTTGATTTCCTTCAGCTTTCATTCTCCTTCCCCTGTAAATGGTTACAGAGCTGTCTTTTGTAGGTTTATAGTAGTCCGATCTTCAAAACATAAGTCAGAATATCAAGCTGAACATATTTATATTTGTCCGTGGTGTGTTAATAAAAAATGGCATTTTGTGAGAGCAAAAAATAACCTAGTCAAATTACTGCAGTCAGGTAAACTTTAAAAGGGTTTGAATGAATTAAAAATGAAGCATTCTACCAGTGTTCTTGGAAAGTTTATGAAACAAAGTCAGCTTTACCAATGTGAACAACTTAGCCATTTTCTCTGCACGTTGCACGTTGCCCTCCTCCCCACATGACTCAGTAACATAGTTACATTTATTGGTTGTTTACTTACTTTTAATGCCCTTCATTCCACTAAGGTTTGTGAGGGGTGAGAAAGGGAGTTCCAGAATGGATGGTTTGAATTGAAAAGAGACGTTGTGTGGTTGGAATGAGGATGAGTGCAGAAATTGTAGGGAAGATTTGGTTTCGAACAAACTGTTGATTGTCACTTTTTATTAAATGGAAATGCTAAAGAGTAATTTAATTTGATGAAACTGTTAAGTTGTTATTATCCTGCTAATTGATGGAATCTGATAAACTTCAATGCTTTTTTTTAACTGTAGAATTTCCAAATATGACATTTTCAGTTGCTTCAATACAAGTTGTCATATTATATTAGGGTTCAAAAAATAGTCTTTCTAAAAATTGTTTTCAAAGGTATTAGATATTCTCAGGTGAAAACATGTATGTTCATAAAAATTAAAAATTGTTATACAAGTATACGTATCATGACATGTGCTATTTAATTATATTCTCTGTTGTGACCTTACTATGACCAGTTGGATTTTGTGTTCTTGGAAAGGTTAGGTTTTTTTTTTTCTTTCACACTGTTCTTTAATTTCACTTCTTCTGTATTGGATATTCGTTGTCAAATGCTCAGATAAAGGCCACACCCATGGCTTGTGAACTTTGACTCATACTTTGAAGACACCTTAATTATTTAATAGGCTACTTAGTATTATTCAGCTCACGATAAAGAATTTAAACTTTTGTTTTAAATTAAGGAGAGAACATTAAGGGTAGGAGATAAAGGAGCAACATTTATTACCTTTTTAACAGTTTCTCAACTGATACTTTTGCTTTTGATTTTTTTCCTCTTTCATTTATATCATGGTCTAATATATAACTTTGCTTGTAACATAATTTTATATGATTTTTGTAAGATTTTTGTATTAGTTTGTTGATTTTACAAATTTTAAGGTGAGAGTAATCCATATTTTGAGGAAAATGAGCCACTTTAAGAGCTGTACTCTGTAGGGTGATATCAAATTCTCTGTTGATTGTCTCACTTTGAATTTCTACAGTACATCTCTCTGAAATACATTTTTAATGTTAAGCTTTTCTATATTTATTTTATTTTTTAGAGGGCATATTTAAAAAAATATTATCAGAAAACCCAATCAATTTATTATAATTTATATTGGATATTATTTTAATAATTACATTTAGTTACATAAATTAGTAACACAACTAATGATTATGAATAGGCCATTTAACATAATAGTGGGTGTTAGAAATTAAGACATTTATATGATAGACAGTTTTCTTTGGGGTTTCTGACTTTTAAGTGTCAAAATTTTTACTTGTTAGCTCTTGCTTGCTACTTTTATTAGGTATAAGAACTAGGACGCTTAAAGATCATTGTCAGAAGGACAGCTACATTTTTCTTCATTGAAATTCAGGCAAATGAAAAGGCTGTCTTACTGTATCCATGAGCAGCCAACATTAATTTCCTTATTTATAAATGTTTTGCATATGGAGTGAATATTGAAAAATCAAAAGAACAGCATTTATTTTGCTTTATAATAAATTTATATTTTTCTATACTTTACCTATGTTGACTTAGAGATTAATAAAAATGCATAAAAATATTTTTTAAAGGTTTATAAATTCAGATGTCTAATAAGTATATTAAAGGGGAAAATTTTTATGCATCTTCCCAATGTCAGTTGGAGAGCTTTAATATTAAAAAGTTCTATTTCAGTTAAATGTGGCTTTTCGATTCCCATAAAATTCCTTGGCCACACACAAGTACTGAGCTCCATTAAGGACAGAAAAGAAAATCCACATATCTGCTTCAAAAGATCCTTCTGCTAATAGATATTGAATCTCTGAGAGCTCAATTTCCTTGGCTGCTAGGACTCACTGCAGGTCGATCGTGTGTTTTTCCTGGTACCCGGCCCTACTCAGACTTCTTGGCTTTTACTCAGTATTTTCTTGGGCTGATCTGGCTTCTCTTCAGGTTTTTCTTTTCCCCTGGGAGTCATGCTACAGCCCAGTGTCCTTCCTCATTTGCCCAACGGATTTTTACTGGGGAGCTCAGCTCCATGACTGTTAGATGCCCTGGTTCCATCCTCTCCAGCTGTTCCTTGATGCTCTGGTTACTTTGGAGTGCATTCCACAGCCATCTAATGGACACTAAATCTTTGGGGTTCTGGAAAATGTAACACCCTTTTGGAGACAAATGAATTTCAAGGTGAGCTTCTTTGTGAAATCAAGTGAAATCAAACAGAAGCACTATTTTGCTGATTTGTCAAAGATGGATTTTTACATGATAGTTTTTTTTTTTTCTTTGCAACAAAATATGGATGATATAACTTGTCATTAAACAGTGATGGAGAGTGATTTGTAGGTATTATATAGCCTGTGAGGTAAAACGGGAAAATTAAAATTACTATTTGTAGTGATTATCATCATTTTAATAAGGTGAAGTATTTTCCACTAATTATGGAAAGTGTACTGCTCAGATCTTAAGTCTTTTAGCCCTACTGGTATACATGTGTGTATGTATGTATACATGCATATAAAGTAAGAAAGCGAGATCAAGAGTTAGCAGGAGAAGAGAGAGAGGTGGTGACTTGGAGACAAATACAGAAAGCAATGAAAAATGAGAGGGAGTGCCTTTAGTAAAATACCATGAATTCTTCACTGAAGTGATCTACTTTCAGTGAAAAGGATAACCCTACTTTCTCTCACACGTAGAAGTTATCAGTGAACCAAGAACCTCCCCAAAGAGGTTATGCAGCTTATTTTAGGTGAATTTGAATACTTGCTGTAATGGTTAGGGACAATGAAAAAAGACTTTGCTAATTTATAAGAATTTTTGATAAAGTTGATACACGTAATCCAGACTACTATCCTTTTGGAAAAAAACAAAGCAAGGAATGTCCAGTTTTAAAAATCAAGTTCTCAAATTAATTGGGATTATTCTAATTATTATTTGTATAAGCTAGATCCTTTGTTTCTTCTTCACTTTTTTGTACTGTAGATAATAGAGAAGAATCATGGGGTCCTCCATGGCATGCAACAAAAAGGTCTTTATCCTTTTGACTAATTCACTAAGTCCTCTTTGAAATAGGCTTCTTGACATCTCCCTCTCTTCTGAACTTGGTGAATCTTCCAATCTACGTTTTTGAGAATTGTAAGCAGATCTCATGGGCAGCCTTACCCATCCTCTTTGACACTATTTTTTTTTTTTTAAATCACTCAAGCCTATCATCAAAATAACGCTTCTTTTGGTAGGCCAAAAATGGATGTGGTAATGCTTTGAAACAAAGAAACAAAGTGCTATAGAAAAAAAGCATAGGGACTTCCCTGGTGGTCCAGTGGCTAAGACTCCGTGCTCCCAATGCGGGGGGCCCGGGTTCGACCCCTGGTCAGGGAGCTGGATCCCGTATGCCTGCTGCAACTAAGACTTCACATGCCACAACTAAAGGATCCCACATGCCACAGTGAAGATCCTGCATGCCACAACTGAGACCCCCTGTGCAGCCTAAATAAATAAATAAATATATATATATATATATTTTTTTTTTAAAAGCATAGAACTTTAAAAAAAAATTAATTTATTTATTTACTTTTGGCTGCTTTTTGGTTCTTCGTTGCTGTGCGTGGCTTTCTCTACTTGTGGTGAGCGGGGGCTATTCTTCGTTATGGTGCGTGGGCTTCTCATTGCGGTGGCTTCTCTTGTTGCAGAGCACGGGCTCTAGGCACGTGGGCTTCAGTAGTTGTGGCTCGCGGGCTCTAGAGTGCAGGCTCAGTAGTTGTCGCACACGGGCTTAGTTGCTCTGTGGCATGTGGGATCTTCCCGACCAGGGCTCGAACCCATGTCCCCTGCATTGGCAGGTGGATTCTTAACCACTGTGCCACCAGGGAAGCCCTAGAATTTTGAATATACTAAACATAATCCATAAACTCAGTTGACCACACTGAGATACTGATCAAAAGTAGATTAGACCTATGAATTGAGAATATTTTATATCTTTGTAATATTTACTTTTCCCGTGTAGATGATTCCTTGCCTGAAAAACATAGATTATTTTTATTCTCTCCTTCCACTGTGTATATTACAGGTTCAGGTCCTACAGTAAAGAAAAAGAAAGAGACCTTGTTTATTGTACCTTTCTTCTAATTATTTGATGAGAGAAACTTTCTTCTTACAACACCTGTTTACTTCTTGGAAGATATACCACTGAATGCAATACTGAAAATGCCTCTGTAAAAAGAATCTGTAAATGTGAGGGTGAGGAATACAACTCCCGATTCAACCAACTCCAGTAAAATAAAAGTAGCATAGTAAATAAATGTGAATTAGCTATTAATTAAGATGTCAAGCCATCCTCGTGTTATGGAAATATCACATTGATTATGGATATGGAATACTTTGGCAAGTTACTTATCCTTACTGAGTCTGTATCCTCCTCCAGTACCTTGCAGGGCTGATATGCAGCAGCTATATACCAGCATGGCTATAGTGGTTATTGCTAACAGTATCCATGCTGCTGGGTTGGTGCCATGCTGTACTCCCTAGTGAGATACTTTAATTATCATCTTTAACCACAGGTTGTTACGAGGATTAAATGAAATAAAATATCATACATAATATTGTCAGAGCAGCATACACAAGTATAACATTTGCCAGGTTGTTTCCAAAATGCATTTATTTATAAGAAAATTGGGATAAGCAAATCGTTTTTGTATCACTTCTTAAAAAATGTTATTGGATTTAAAACAGATTTATTTGGGTAAGATGGTTTATGGCATTGAATATTCACCTTGAAACAATGTAATGTGGTTCTAAACCTCTCAAAATTTAAAAACAGCACTGTAATTACTTGCCTAGGTACAAATTACTATTCACCATTTACATTTACTATTCATCTTCATAGTTAACTGGACCTTGAGTGGAGTTTTCAAAGGAAAATATTCATGGCGCCTATCAGTAAATTGCCAATTATGAGATTGCACGTGAAGTTTTTCTTGTTATATAAGAGAGGAGTATTAGAGAAGATTATGTCAGGGACCAACTATGAACCCCTCTACTATAATTTGAATATTAAGGAGATGCTAAAAATCACTCCAATGTAGCATTTTCTTTCCACTAATGTTAAATCTACTCAGTAAATTAATTCAGATATTACACATAGAATTATCAGAGCATTGTATGCATTCTTGGTGTGTGAGAGAGATTCCATTGAATTTTACCTTTAATAGAGAGCCAAAGTATTGTGCTGACGTGTGAGGTTGTAATTGTGGTTTGTGGCTATATTATGAAAACAGTATATAGCTATGATAATTGTATAAATTCAAATCCATGGTAACATATTTGTGAGAATTTACTGGCACGATAAATGGAAAATAGACCATGGCTTGAGTTTTCTGTTAATTTATTTCATGAGACAAGAATTTTAAATTTTTATTTATTATTTTTTTTAATTTTTATTTTTTAAAATTTATCTGGCTGCACGGGGTCTTAGTTGCAGCAGGCGGGATCTAGTTCCCTGACCAGGGATCAAACCTGGACCCCACGCATTGGGAGCGCGGAGTGTTAGCCACTGGACCACCAGGGAAGTCCCAAGAATTTTTTTTTTTTTTTAATTTTTATTTATTTATTTATTTATTTATTTATGGCTGTGTTGGGTCTTCGTTTCTGTGTGAGGGTTTTCTCCAGTTGCGGCAAGCGGGGGCCACTCTTCATCGCGGTGCGCGGGCCTCTCACTGTCGCGGCCTATCTTGTTGCGGAGCACAGGCTCCAGACGCGCAGGCTCAGTAATTGTGGCTCACGGGCTTAGTTGCTCCGCGGCATGTGGGATCTTCCCAGACCAGGGCTCGAACCCGTGTCCCCTGCATTGGCAGGCAGTTTCTCAACCACTGCGCCACCAGGGAAGCCCCCAAGAATTTAAAAAATTTAAAATTAAAACTATATGAATTTAACTATGTGAGTTTAGCCAAGCTTTTGTTAGGTTGAAAGTGCTGACCATGTTGAAGTATCAATTGTTAGATGTCCTGAAGTCAATAGTAATAATTTAAATATCTTTAAAAAAATCTCCCTGATATTTTCCTTTTGTGAATTCCTTGATACATTTTTTTTCAAAATTTTGCCCTTATTTAACATTTAACAAATATTCATTTATCCTTTAAGATTGTATCAAGTGTTAGGATATTAATAACCTGTTGATTGTAGACCTTACAAATGTTGTAATATTTCTCCATTGCACCCGATTTAAACACGTATCGTTTTTACTCGTAATGGAGGAACGTCTGATAGAGAAGAAAGCATTACCTCAGTATTTTTGGTGTTTTCAATAAAATTTCACCTTAATTTGTCAAATTATATAAGATTTGTAAATTTAGATTCAAATGTTTTATTCTACATGTTGCCTTGTGTAATTTTTTTATGTTAAAATCTGACTCTGGGTAAAAAAATTCAGGAAGGCTTAGCACAAGAGTTACACAGGCTAAGAAGTAGTGACTTCATAGTATGTCTAAGAAGAAAGAAGAAGTGATAATGACATGCTTTATGTGGTTTCATCTCTGATGTTAAATTAATATCAGATGTTTGATATTTCTGCTACCTTTATAAATTTTTAAGATCACTTAAAAAATTACAAACGTACCTAAATATTTTGTCTGGGTACAATTCAATAAATATTCGTTGAACTATATACTAAATCCAAAATCTTTTTAGTCAACATTTGGAGGAAGAAATCTCCCTCAACAGCCTTCATTTGGATGGTAGAAAAGTTCACGTAAACATCACAAAGCTAAATTATATGACAGCTACAATAGAAACTCACAGAATACCTTGGAGCTCAAAGTAGGGAAAAATAAATGCAAACCATGAAAACAAAAGAAAGTTTTATAAAGGTGCTGACTTTTGAACTGGGTCCTGGAGGTTGTACAGGCTCTTAGAGCACCTGGCCTAGGGTTGAAAGGCTGAGCACTCGCGTGAACCAAATCGTATAATCATGCTCAGCTATGGGCTTGACAAGAATCTTGTGTGACTAAAATACAGGGTATAAAACACATAAGCTGGGGACAGCCTGTGGAGCGCCCCAAACAACAGGATTGGCTGTTGTGTAGGCAATGGAAAAGTTGATTTTTGAGCTTGGGGCAGGGATTGCATGATGGGCTTTATGTTAACATATCTTTTGGGCATGGCACTTCTTAATTTAATAACTTCTGATAACTCTGCAGCATACTCATACTCAAGTACTCAGGTACTTTATTGGTATTCAGGGGATGTTCATTAAATAATCCAACCTTAATCTGACCTCCTGGCTATTTACTCCACCATTTATCTAGCTATTTAGCTATCGATATCCATCTGTACCTTAGTCTCTAGCCCACTCTATATCACTCTATACTTCTTTCAATTCTGTGCTTTTTGTGAGTGAGTGTGTGTGTATGTGTGTGTGTGTGTGTGTGTGGTATCACCTCATTCTTTAAGTATCCCTTTGGATGTTATCTGCTTTCTGAAGCCTCTTTTGAGTGAATGAGGAATTCATGTATTCCCTCCATGACTTTCATAGGCTCTTCTTTCTACTTCTGTTTACAGTGTTTCTCACAGTTGTGTCTCCTTACCAGATTGTGATGTCACTGGATTGTGAGTGCATCAGCTACGAGTTATTCATCTTTATTTCCTCACAGCAAGCACAATATCAACACTGAAGAAATGCTTGTTGAATTGGATTGAATATTCAAACAATGTAGATTTAATGGCAGTTGAATTTGTATATTTTTATTGTGGGGTATATCTGACGCAGTTACATATGAATATTGTGGAAACCATCATTTGTCTATAGCATCTGACTTTCTCTGAAATATTATCATCTAAAGACTGGTTTGAACTTCAACTACACATATGAAGCTAAATGTAGTAAATCAGAGGGAGAAAAATATTTGTAAGGCACAAGTGATCATGAATGCAGCTGAATTTCCTGTTCTCTTTGTACTCATACAGAATAAAGATTTTTTTTTTGACACAAAACCCTGGGTTTATTTTGTGGGTCATTAATTCTAAATTTAAAGGGGAAATATATAAACACTATGTGGGTAGAGTTTCAAAACTGTTATCTTTTGAAGAATCTTGGTAATATTCTTGTATTCTAAATGATATATTGATAATCCATGGCAGCATGGCATTAGACATTTTGTCTTATTATTTCTTTTTTTTCTTCTTTTTTTTTTAATCAAAACTGAACAGGAAACTGTTGGCAACCATCACATTGGGTGGGATTCAGGAGGAGGTATGCTAGAAAGGAGTGAAAACAAAGATTGCTTTGGTCTTTTTTAAGGAGGGACACAGTAGCTGGTTTGTAGTATTATTCCTCTCTGAAAAATGTGGGAGCCCAAAGGGAAGTCTACTAGTCCATTTTTTAGCCCTGCAGACTGTAATCATTTCTGTATTCTTTGCCCGTAATGAAATAATTGTTATATGCTGGAAGTTAGTGATTGCTGTTTTGGATAGAATAAAGGAGTTTTACTTTGAAAAAAATAAATTAGTAATGGAGTGGCGGGGAAGAAAAGACAGAACAGCTTTTCTGTTTTCCGGTTTGGATTCTGCTAGTGGCTTTGCTGCCTTGCCTGCAGTGATGGGTATTGCCAGAACTTAGGGAAAAACAAAGCTAAAATGGCAACATCTCTTAGGAAAATCTGTAAGATTGTAAGAAGGCTGGGTGGTTGTGGGGAGTGTGAGTTGGAGAGCAGATGCCTTTGGTCTGAGTTTCAGTCCTCACAGTCTGTTTGCTTTCTTGCTTTGAAATATTTTTTGTTTCTACCTCCTTGGTTTACAGGGAGCTGGGGAGGCTCGTTTTTGTTGTTGTTTTGAAATGTAAGTTTGCCAACAAGTGAAACAGAAAATAACTGCTGTGACAGACATGTCCCCTAAGACCTTTGCTTCTAAGGGAAACACCTCTGCTTCATGTTTAAAAACAGGCCCCAGCATTGGAATACCAGATTCTTTTTGTCTGCAGTGCAATATGAAAATGTAAAATTGTCCCTTCGGAATTTTTTTTTGTTTGTTTTAAAGGTCACATCAACTTTGAGGTCTTGGAGCCGTAGTTTCACTGCTGCCATGGTTTGCTTTTTTTTTTTTTCTTTTTTAATTCTTAGGGCAGACATTGTGCTAGTGGTGTGCTAGTTGTGAACAGCTGCTTTAAATTCTACTTATGAACGGAAATTTGAGGTTTTTTTAAATGCTCTTATTTAATCATGATCAGACCTCCTCTGATTGATGCACTGCTCCTGTTGATTATTTTTGTACTTCTTTATTAGGCTTCCTTGGCAGTAAAGAGCCAATTTTAAGTTAGTTCCCTTTGAAAGGGTGTATTAGGTGGATTGTGTACCCGTAATTGTTTAAACAATGTAGAAGGAAGAATTATGTTATGTATTTGGACAGTCAAAAAATATTTTATGTGTCAGATACTGTATTAGCCCGAGGTACACAGAAATGAAGCAAATATTCGTGGTCTCTCTCCTCATAAAATTGCCAGTCTAAATAGTAGTTCCTACCTAGTTATCTATTCAGTCTTTTGAATATGTTATTTTCACAACACATGTTTTTAGCCTTTATCAGCATTGTTTATAGACCCCATCTTAATGAACAAGATACTTTTGCTTTGAATCATGCTGCAATACATATCTTTTACAAATTGCTTATTTTGAGGCTCTCAAAGTTACTATGGAAATTTAAGTCTAGGTAAGATTTTTCTCAGATTTGTCCACTAATATACTTCTTTTCTCCCACTTACAGACAGTTTTTGGCAGGCGTTATCTCATAAGGGATAGGATTGAACCAGTGCCATTCTTGTTTTCTTTTTGCTCTTCATGAGAAGATTTCATGGAAACAATGTCAAGAAGCTTCTACTTCCAATTCATGTATAATCTCTGTGAAAGTTGTGATTCCTGTAGTCAATAAGACATAAATCAAAGTGGGAAGTGGGATGCTGGAAGCAGAAATGTTATTGATCCATGCTGGGGATTTTGTCTGAGAACTAGTTTATTACTAATACAGAGAATTACCTGCCTAGGCTACCTGAGTCCCTTAAAGACCAGACTAGGCAGTCTTAAAGTTTGTCTTTTACTTGGAATATACACTGAGGGTCACGTTCAAGTGAAATACAGACAACATCTGGGAATTAGGGAATTGTATTTCAGGTAAATTAAAATTAATTGGCGAATTATTGGAAATAAGGCTTCTTTTCTATTGCTTTTGTAGAATAATTTTTATTAGAATATTTCTATTTGGAAATTTATTACAATGCGTGTTTTTAAACCTTTTTTTTTTTTCTTTTTGCAACAGAGATAAGAAAAACTATTTCAGAAAAGAGAATATGCCATAAGTGAATAGACTTTTAGGCAAAAGGAGTGCTGATTAAATAAATGCTGATATTTGGCAACAGGGCAACAGACAATAGATTTATAATAGAGTCTACTAATCATGTGGACGGGATTTTCTGGGACAATTTTAATGTCCAATATTATAATAAACCATCCAAATTATCCAAGGGTTTCAGCATTTTGGAATCTAAATTATATTTTCCAGACTGTCTCACTCATTCATAAGTGGTACAAGTATATTTGCCAGAAGATATGTCATTTTTGGGGTAGGTTTGTGTTTTGTAAAAGTTTGTGTATTTAATACATGTCATAGAAATCTGCAGTAGAAATAGTGTAGTGTTTAAAAGCATGGGCTCTGGGACCAAAGGCTCAGAATTGAATTCTGTCCTGCTGCCTACTAACTGTGCAACTTTGGACAAGTCACTTCCCCTCTGTCCCTTGGCTTCCTTAGCCATATATAGGGAGAGGATTAGTGACTACTTGTAGGGTGGAAAAGATTAGATAGTCAGGTACGTCGGTAGATAGGTAGGTAGGTAGGTAACAGAGAGATATTTCACTTAGTGTTATATGTTAGGTGCTGTGTGAGTATTAGCTCCATTTTGTTACTACCACATTTAAGTGAAAGAACTATAGCTGAAGTGGCAGCAAATACTGATACATTCTGGCATAGTTCTAATATCAGATATTATGCTCACTGTTAGATTTGCATTAAACCAAAGGTCACAAACTGATGGACTGGCTGTAGGTGTTTGTTGTTTTTCTTTGATTTTACTAGATTTTTAGTAACATTAAAATTTTGGAGATTTCTTATAAAATTCCAGATTTGGAGGTTTTCCTCATTATTAGATGTTTTGACAACGCTGAGCCAACAATCTCCCCTGAAAACTGTGAGCCTGAGCAAGGTCACAGCAGCCACTCTAGTCTGGGCATATGCTCTGCAGATGGCTGCCATCTACCTGTGGCCAGCACCCCGACATAGTGCAGGCCTTTGCGCAGTCCTACTCTTCACTCACTGACATTACCTGTCCCAGGCCTGCAAGTCTCCGGATTTTTGTGACTTCCTGCCTTGCATCCTGATTTTTAATGGAATTTTTAAAATACTGTTGACTATTTTAGGCAAAATGTTAAATGGATGATTTAGGGAGCATTAAGGAGATAAAACATTTGAAAGCTGTGATCAAATAGAGCAGAACTTTAGTATGTACCAAATGCTGACACCTAGGAATATGGTCAGACAAAAAGAACCAGATTCATTACCTGAAATGAGTTATAAGGTACAATTTTTGTTCTGAGTTTTTGGTTGATCCTAAGATGTTGATGATTACTAGCTTCAGGTATTTTAACTGGTAATTTAAGACAGTATCAGTTCTTTCTTTGTAGTAGATTGTACAGTGACACTTAGAGGGAGGAAAAGAGGATGTTAAAATTGCATGTCCATGCTACCTCAAATTAAACATCTCTTGGAACCATACGCTTTGAAATACTTTGAGTGAAAACAAACATTCTAGATAAAAGACACTGAACATTCGTTAGGAAATGGAAAAACAGAAAGTCGAGAAAAATACTAGAGTTGTATTGTTAGTAAGCATGAAACATAAGTATACTCATATATCTGTTTATATTTATATTAAACATAAATGCATGGTAATGACTAGAAAGAAGAATGAGGAAAGATTAATCATTTCAAATCTCTCAGTCTTACAATTTAACTTACATAACTTATTACCAGTTTTTGTACTATTATCTTTAAAAAATAATTTTCAAATATTTTCAAATATCTAAAAATTTTAATATTTTAAATATTAATAAAATATTTATGTAATTTGTATATTTTATAAAGTATTCACATTATCAGTTACTGTGTAATGAAGAATTATCCATAATTACATAGTAGATGTCCAGTTGATTGGTTCTCATGAAACTTCTTATTTAGACTATTATAATTTCCATTTTCCAACATTTTATACTTTCACCTTAGACCCATTAAATTCTGTTGCTCACCATAATATATACCATGATATAAATATTAGCAAATCATGCCCATTCTTTTTAAAAAGAATAAAATCTCAGCTTTCAAAGGAACTATAAAGGTCAACTAGTCCAGCCTTTAGAGGTATGTGCGAATCCTCTCAATAGCATTGCTGATATACGATCTGTCTTCTGTTTGGATACTTAAAGTGTTGCAATGTTCAGTATCTCATGAGACAAGCATTTGTGGTTGACTCTGACAGTTGGAAGGTTTTTTTTAACACTGAGCCTAAATGTACCTTCTCTTAACTTCTGCTTTTAACTCTTCTTTTATTCTCTTATCACTGTTTGTAAGTCTTTTGTATATTATATAACGTTGTAATTATCTGTGTGTATGCTAGCTTCCACAAGATACAGCACCCTAGCACACAGTAGACACTCAGTAAATATTAAACGAATGAGTGAATAGTTCTGGCTCTGTCCTCTAAAACCACGCAAAATAAATCCAAAAAATATTTCTGCCACAGCAGAAGGTTACCTTTCAACAATTTTCTTTGATCTATATAGTGAGCTATGTGTGCCCATAAATAGCACAAAAAAATCCACGTATAAAATTTTAGAAGTTAATACTTCTTTAGATATTCAAAAATCCCTGATAGAAATTCCCATTGGCAGGAATTGCCACACAAGTTGATAAAAATGTTTAAAACCTGAACTTTAGTAATGGCTCCAGGAATGATGCCCATGTTAATACAGAAGTGGGAATTCTAATGATACATTCCTTGATAATGCTCTGTGGGATTCCAAGAATCAGGAAGGCTACATAGATTATTTATCATAAAACATATTTTCTCAGTGTTTGTAATTAAAACAACATTGCTAACATTGATGTTCAACAAATGATATAATTTAAATGTACTAATTTTCCTTAGATTATAATTCTTTATTGTAATTCTTTATTGTTTCTTATATTTGCCCACAGTACCCCCAAATATGAAGGAGGGTTTACATTTCTTGACAGTACTGTGACAGCAGTGCTTATTAATTCTGAATAGTTTCTAAATACTCCATGAGCTGAGGGGATATAGTCCATATGGCAAGTAATTGGTGGTGTTTAAACTATCTTGACATCACTCCATTTTGAAGTAGCTATTATTTCAGTCTACTTTTTGGTGATAGCCAGCAGAAATCTATCTAGAACTGCACATTTTCTCTTGGTTTTCTGTTGCGAAATGATTGATGGAGTATTCTAACTCAGTTGTTTTCTCTTGGAGTTTTTGTGGTTACATTCATGTATTTTAAAACATTTATTAGCAAAACATTTTTAGGTGAACCACATAGTCATTTTGGGAATGGGTATGGCTAAAATTATTGATGATAATTTATAGGGAAAGAACAGTGTTAATCAACTCTTTCAGCAGCTAAATAGTTGCAGAAATTGAAAAGGGAAGTCTTACTAGTTTTTTTTTGTTTTCTTTCACTCTTTTGTGATAGCTCGATTTTTCGGGTTAAAAATCATCCTTTTTGGGTTTAACCTTGTGGTCCTCAGATGGTCGTGCAGAATTCTAGGTATCAATCGAAGCTAAACTCTTGAGTTTCCTACAGTGCTAGTGCAGCAAGTCCAGTGATACAATATGCTTCTGTTCCACATTTATTCTTTACAATAGAAACCCATTTTTTTTTTGGTCTGGAAATCTTAGGTCCTACACACAAAATGGGGAAATTGTTTATGTGAATAGCAATTTCTAATGAAACTTTTACAATGACTGAATCTTTTAATAACGTGTCCTACTCTCCTTTATCCTAAGAGGATTCAGCTTACCCTCAGGAAGGCATGGAGGGAACCTATTTTATATAAGTTGTTTGGAAATAAATGTCATGCAGCAAAAACCATATTCTGAATACCTAGCAAGGAGGTGAGGTTTTGGTACATTGGTAGTAGGAAGACCGCTAGCCTAGCTCTCGGTGTCACTCATGAGTGATCTCTTTTAACTTAGTTTGAAGCTAAAATTATTTGAAAGTGCAAAATGCTGCAGTGACAATAGTAGAACTTGATTACTCACTTTTCCTGCAAGATTCAGAAATCTTAGCCTTGCGCAGTGAGTTCTAAATCTCTTTTTTTTAAATTCAAAAATAAAAAATTTGGCTGTATAGATATATTAAAATAACTTTTGGCTCCTTAGCATAGGTCCAAATGTATTAAACACAGATGGTTTCTCATAGCTAATTAGATTGTGTCTTACCCTAACCTTAACTGTGCTTTACAACTGAGTGGTTTAAATTAGATTCAGTTCAAGTCAACTCAATTCCAAATAACAACAATAATAATAAATAACATTTATTCAGTACATGTAATGTGTTTGGTACCACGCTCCATGCTTTTATATGTACTCATTTACTTCCCTCAAAATGTGTAACCAAAACTTCCTATAGTGAGAAAATGGAGACTTAGAGAGGGTAAGTGCCATGGTCAGGGTCACAGAGCTAGGAAATAGCATAACTAAGACTCAGCCCAGGTTTTACCTAATCAAAGCTCATGCTCTTAAATATTACCCTCATGCCGCCACTCTGGTTTATTTCACCGTATGCTAGATCTTGCATTAGATTGAAAAATGAGTGATAGTGTTTGTGACTCAAAGAGTTTACAATTCTAAGTGAGGAACTCACAAAATAACTCATGAAGTTGAAAATCCAAAGTGAGTAAACTCACTTTGATTTTGGTTAAAAAGTTTCTTCTGGATGAAAAAAGTCTATTAGGTGGGTTTCAGTATTGGAGATCAAGACTGGAATGTGAGGTTTTAGTATTTAAATCTAGAATTTTCAAGTGGATCACTTAGTGTAGTAAAAAGTTGTGCTAAATTTGAACAAAGATAAAAATGAGTAAATGTGAACTACAAGCACAGAGTTTAAAGACAATTCTTTAATTATTAATGATAATAGTAATTGACTATTTAAATGTCTGGATCCTTGGGAATCAATAATTTCCTGTGCTTTACTGCTTTTATTACATATTTTATAGTTATTGTTGTTATTACCTCAATGTCTGGGCCTCTTTCCTCTAATTCATTTTATTGTTCTCCACCATGATAGAGTCTAAATTATTTTAAATAAATAAAAATGGAAATACCTGCTCCTAGATATACCTCAAGGAAATTCTGAGTCCTAAATTGGTTTAAAGTTACTTGTTGGGCAAATCAGTGTCTATTTAACTAAACCTATGCTGAATTGCCCTAAATTACTTCCAACTAATAAAGCATCTTGAAGATATCATGCAATATTAATAATTGAGGATCATCTAATACTTTCATAATGGTGGGAACAAACTACTAAGAAAAGAAAATTTTAACATAGCTTATCCAGTCTGCTTCCCCTCTATAATTTTTTAAAAGACTTTATTATATAGCTAGCAACAACAATAGTTGATTTCATAGGAAATGAATTAATCTTGAGCTTGAGGATGGAAGAAACACATATTAACAGTTAATGATAATTATTTTGGAGATTGTTCCACAAATTATTTACAAAGGTTGTGATTCCTTTAGAAGTTTCCTCAGATAAATTGAAGGTTAAGTTGCCTTAACAAAGCTTTACCTGTATTAACAAGATTGAAATTCTGGATCAGACTGCTCCAGACTGAATTGTTTTGGCAGTATGATAACACATATTATCTTTTCTAAGCATTTAAATGGAGAAATTAGTATGAACCAAAGTAAAAATTGATAACCTACCACTGGGAACATGTCCTGGGAGAACAAGATATCATCTGCCCTATGTGTACATTAGGAATGAGTTGTGATTCTGTACAGAGTTTTCTTTTAGAATAATTGTTAAATATTTGTTTATCATGGTTCCAAGAAGATGGCATTGCAAAGAGGGTGCTAAAAAAAGAACCTAATGAAAAAAAATTAGGAGAAGAAAAAAATGTTTACTTGGTATAGGTCTAAGAACAGTGTTCAATAAAAACTTGCATTCAAATAAAAGCAACAGAAATTATAAATATACTTCTAATTCTTTGCAGAAAAAAAATCAATTTTAAAGCATATATTTATGTTTCCTCATGAAAAGATGTTCCACAATGAAAATGTGATAATAGTTGGATCAGGTCTAGCTCCAGATTCTAATTCAGCCACTTTGTAAATGCAAGACTTTTATCAAATTTATGTAATAGCTCTGAGCCAGTTTCTACAGGTAAAATGGAGGCAATAATGTCTATCTACTTTGTAGAGTTTTTAAAAATTCTTTGAGACATAATTCTCATACCGTAAGGTTGTCCCATTTAGTGTACAATTCAATGATTTCTAGTATATTCACAGTTATTCAATTATCACAATTGAATTTTAGAATATTTTCATCGCTCTAAAAGCCATCTTGTACCCATTAGCAGTCACTCCCCATTCTCCTCCATCTCCACTACAACCCTATCCTAGACAACCACTAATTTACTTTCCTTATAAATAGATTTGCTTATTCTTGACATTTCATACAAATGTAATCATACCATATGTGTCTTTTTAAAAACTGGCTTCTTTCACTTAGCATAATGTTTTCAAGGTTCATTCATTTTGTAGCATCTACCACTACTTCATTCCTTTTTATTACAAAATAATGTTTCATTGTATGGATATGCCAGATTTTGTTTTTCCATTCATCATTTGGTGGATATCTGCCGTATTTCTACTTTTCTGGCTATTATGAATAATACTGCTGTGCACATTTGTGTACAAGTTTCTGTGTGGATGTGTTTTCATTTCTCTTGGGTATATACTTAGGAGGCGAATTGCTGGGTCGTAAGGTTATTCTATATTTAACTTTTTAGAAACTGCCAAAGTTTTCCAAAGAAGTCACACTATTTTATATTCCTTCCAGCAGTCTATGATGATTCCAATGTCTCCACATCCTCTCCAACACTTGTTATTGTCTGTCTTCTTAATTTTAGCCATCTTAGTGAATGAGAAGTATTGTATTGTGGTTTTGGTTTGTGTTCGCCTAATGGTTGATAATGTTAAGCATCTTATTTGCTTATTGATCATTTGTTTATATTCTTAGGTGAAATGCCTATTCAGATCTTTTGTCCATTTTAAAAATGGATTATTTGTCCTTTTATTGCAAGAGTGGTACAATAGTTCTTTATATATTTATGTATATACATGAGTTGTTAGCATTCTTTATATATTTTAGATACAAGTCCCTTATCAGATGAAGATCTGCAAGTATTTTCTCCCATTCTTTGGGTTGTCTTTTTACTTTCTTCATATTGTCATGTTCAGCACAAAAGTTTCTAATTTTGAGGAAATACAATTAATCTATTTTTTTCTTTTGTCTCTTATGCTTTTGGTGTCGAATCTAAGAAACCATTGCCTAACTCAAGGCCATGAAGATCTACTACTGAGTTTCCTTCTAAGAGGGTTATGATTTTAACTCTTACCTATAAGTCTGTAGTCAAATAGAGAGTTGTTATGATGACCAGAAAATGTGTATGTAAAGCATCTAGCACAGTGACTGGTGCGTATCAGTGCACAATTAATGAGAGTCATCCATACCTCTCTGAAACCGAAGTGAATAAATACGTCCTAGAAGATATCTTTGGTCCGTCTCACCATACTATTGTTCTTACTGCTTTTTGCAAGGATATGTATATAACAAGAAGTATACATTATTTTAAAGATACACTTCCATAGAGATTTGAATCATTATAGGTTTTTATTAATAAGTTATTTCAAGTAACAAGAATGCAAAGATATGGAAGAAGAAAGATAAGACAGAACAAGTTTGAGCAGATTAAGACTCTGTTGCTCATTTAGGTGAAAGTTTGTAAACATGAAGACACGTTACAGTATTATCAAATTAAATTTTCTCTTTGGAAAATGTATTGTAATTGAGGAAATTTGGTTTATATATAATCATTTAAATTAATATTAATTTTTGTAAGATGTCACAGGGTTGTGCTATCTTTTGTAGTTTGGTTTTCCTTTTTAAAATAATATCTTAGTGGGTGTTATCTGCAAATGTTTCTGGAGAGTTTAGTAAGTATTTTAAGGAAAGGCAAGGTGAGAAGTTCATAATGGTAAAGAAGTGAGCTTTTAAACATTGCTCCCTTTTTCAATGGAGCATATAATTTTTTCCCTGTATTCCACTTTCTTCTGAATGATTATTTAAATATGACATTGGCCGGTGTTGTTTTTGATACACTTGGATATGTTCAGCTTGTTTCTTAAGAACCAGATATTTATTAGAAGGGGATTATTCAATTATTTCTGAAAGTAGACTGCCCCGTGAAGCAAGTTGGAATATGCATGGCTATTGCTCTAGTACCTACACCAACCATGGATGTGGCAAGAGATAGACTCTGAAAGCAACTGTAGTTCAGAACTCTAAAAAAAACTATGTTTTGTATTGTTTTGTATTCTGAATATACGTTTCATATTGAATAGAAAAGTATACAGATAGGTGAAGGAATCACGTTTTACCTCATGTAAAAACGGATAATCCTTTTAGGTCATTAATAGGGCAGCGTGAAAAAGCCTTGCACTGCAGCTGCAGCAGTCTTCGGATAAATAGAGGATTTAATAACATTCAAATATTTGTCCCAACCTCAAAGGACATCCTGAAATAGAACTAACTTTACAGATGATACAGCTCTCTCCATATTGGTCCTGGTGGCTCTTGCCCAGGGATCTCCTTGGGCATTTAATGTGTTTCGCTGACTCTTGAACCAGTGCAGTTACAGTAGCTCTTTTTGAGTGAGATTTGGCTTTAGTCCTTTATAAATAATGTCAACATAGTATGTAAGAATGGCAAACCTGAAAATAGGAAATGCATATTTAAATCTCTGGAAAATCTGTCCCATGGTTTGATGTTCTTAGACACGTGAGAGCCAGGTTTTGAAAGGATTAATTAGCTTAGGCTAAATTTCCTTCAGACTTCAGAACCATTTCTCACAGTTGTTACACACTCTTGAGTGTGCACGTAGCTAATCCCCTTCAAGGTCTATGGAAACATTCTTTAAAATGTAAGATACATACCTTTGGCTTCAGCGTTGTATTTTATCTCAAATATGCTTTACTATCTTTTAAAGGAGTGTGTCATTTTCTAGAGTCCTTAGCAGAAATGACTATCTTGCAATTAAAAGCAGTTGATAATATTTTGGTAAAGAGGAATCCAAAGCAAGTAAGTTTTTATAGCCATTAAAAATGTTTTCGGGGAACTGTGTGTGTGGATGGTTTCATGGAGAGGAAACTAGTATTTTAAGAAGTCTTTAAATGATCATGCCTCGATAAATGTGCCATCAGCAAAAAAACAAAAACAAAACAAAACAAAAAACATAAAAAGAGGAGGGAAGAAGAGGTTGGGGAGGATTCTGTCCCCTTTGGAACACAAAGGTCTTTCAGTTGTGGGTGATTGGAATGGGGGTGTTTGGGTAGTGGAAAAAAATGTTCTAGCATGTGGTAATGAGGTTAAAAAAAACAGCAATGGATGATTACTTTTCTCCATCAAGGCTCCTTTATCCTCATAAGCTCAGACAGTGGTCAAAATGTTAGACACCCCTCCCTGTTTTATCCATCCCTTAACTGTGTTCTTTGACAGGACTGGTTTATACAGCTGGGCCTTTGTTCAGCTTTGGGGGAAATACTACAGAACAGCAGAAAGTATGGCAGAGCAGCTATAAAATGGTAAATGGTAAACACTCTATTGAAGTGCAAGATTCCACCTCTAAAGATTTGCCTTTGTTTGATCAGTTTTTCTTTTAGGGATCTGTAAAGCAAACACCTTTAAAATTTTGTTTTTTGTCCTGAAGATTTTATGGTGATATGGGAAAATTGTGTTAATCAGTAAAATTTCTTATCAGCTACATTTTAATAAACAAAATAGAAAAGAACTCAGCTATCTTACTGACTGAAATTACGGTTAAAATTAGACATTTCTATTATAGTGACATAGTATTTTAAAGAACATCTACATTGTGTGTGCTTAGCCATAGAACTGATTGAAAAGAGAAAGCAAATAGGAAAAGCTATTGATTTTAAAAAGTTTATCTATAAAACATACTTAAAATTTTTTTTTCATGGGTATTTGTTAGTGACATTACTGTTAGCCCAATTTTAAATCTAGTGTAAACCTGGTACTGGAATCTTCTTGTGTCTTTATACTTGTCATACCTTTATAAGAGTTTAATGATTTTCTTCTCTACAGTACATGCCATAGCCTTTGAATTTTTATTTCAGGGGCAGGAAACTGGTAGCCTTTAAGTTCCTACTGATTAGTTTGTACCCATTTATAGAAAAGAGCTATCATTCCTAACTCGTCCACAGTGGCAATATGAACCATACTTTTAAAGGTTTTTTTTTTTTTTCCCCCTAAAAACAACAGGGAATGTGCTAAAACCAGAAAGATTAATGGGGGAAGAAGATAAACAGTTAAGATGTAAAATGAGTTTAGAGGTCAAGCTAGAAAAATAAGAAAGCTTATGGATTTAATTCATATTCATCCAAGCAAAGAAGCTTTGGCATGAAAGGAACCAAATGAAGAGGCTCAGCATTCTTATAACATCAACCATAGCTGCATCCCGCTGTTTTGGAGTTTGGGTTGATAGATGCTCATCGTCTTTGGCACTGCACCCTTATTTTTGGACTTTTCATGATTATAATGGCAAATTCTTCATCTTGCCGTGAAGTTCAGAAAATTTGTCTTTGCCTAGTGTGCCTATCTCTCACATCAGAAGCTGTTG